>NC_029791.2:111222968-111246239 GCF_000816755.2 Arachis ipaensis
TATATATATATATATATCTGTATATACATGTTGCTAAAAAGTAAAAAGAACCTTCATTTTTTGCAAATAAAATAGCGATACATTTTCGAATTAAAGGCTCCTATTTTATTATTAAGTATATAGAAGTCGTCGTAATGTCCTCGCTATCAGAGTAGCGCAGCTGGAAGCGTGACCTTCTAATAGTAAGGATGTGACCTTCTAAACTTGGTGAACAGCTAGATTGATAGTGGCTTGGTGAACATATCCGCTACTTTATCTAAAGTGGGAATATAAACAACATACAAATTCTTACAATTGACCATATCTCTAAGGCAATGTAAGTTAATTTCAAGAAGTTTGCAGGGACTATAAAGTATAGGATTAGCTGCAAGCTTATAAGCACTCAAATTATTACAATATATTATAGGTGGAATGAGTTAGGTAGTAAAACCCGTCCCGGTGCGGGGGCGGGTAATTACCCGCCCCGAGCGGGTAGGGGCGGGGTGGGTACCCGCGGATTCGGGTAATGTTGCCACCCCTACAGTTAGGGGACTATTAACTCTTAAAGCAATTGACCATGTGAAACCAACTCTAGTTGTAGTGTTGCCATTGCATGATATTCGGTCTCTATGCTGCTGCAACTAACTTTCTCCTATTTATTGCTTTTCCATATAATTGGATTGCTTCCGAAGTAGACACATAACCACTATTGGACTTCCAATCATCAACATCTCCTTTCTAGTCAGCATATGAAAAACAAATTAACTTAAAACCAAATGCAGTGATTAAAAATAATCCCATTGTTTACTGTACCTTTGAGATAGTGAAGGTTTCGCCTCACTACCTTCCAATGAATAATATTGGGATGATACATGAACTGAGAGACAATGAATTGAGATACTCAATTAACAACATAGGTCAAGTTCGTTCTGGTAATAGTAAGATATTTTAGAGCTCCTATAATTGATCGATATAGTGTAGGATTGTCAAAGCTTTCAGAATCATTAATAGATCGTTTGAGAGATGAAATCATTATATTCATGGGATTAGCATCCTCCATTTGAGCTCTATTGAGTAAGTCTAGAGCATATTTCTTTTGAGAGATGTGCAGTCTTGAATTAGGTAGCTCTGTGACCTCAAGACTAAGAGAATAGTGTAATTTGCCGAAGTCTTTGATAGGAAAAATCTTGTTAAGCCCTAAAATTAGGTCCTCAATTTCCTTAGAGTTACAACAATATCATCTACATAGTCAACAAAAAAATTATAGAGTTAGACGTATGTCTGACAAAGAGAAAAGTGCCAAATCATGTGTTTCGGAAACCAAATTGCTTAAGGGTTACTACCAAGGTGAGGAACCAAGCTCTTGTAGCTTGTTTTAGGCCATAGATGACTTTATTGTGTTTGCACACTCTCAAATTATCTAATTTTTATAGTCTTGAAGCTAAGTCATGTACATCATCTCTTTAAGCTTACCATTTAGGAAAGAATATGAGAAACTTTTAATGGTAATTATGATCCTCACAATTAATGGTCGAATAACAAGGCTATAGACTTCACCATAGTCAATGTCCTCTTGCTAGTGAAACTCTTGAGCTACTAGTAGGCATTATATCTCAAAATGTTCCCTTCAGGATCCCTTTTAATAGCATACGCCTATTTGCTACCAACAACGGTTGCATTGGGTGGAGGATCAATCAGATCCCATATGTGACATCTAGTGAGAGCATCCATAGCTTGTTTTCAGTGATTACATATGACGATTTTTTAGGTAAATTATTAGTTAGATGTAGAAGATTGAGCACTTAAAGCAGTATGTCTAGTTCTTTTATATTTTGATCTAGTGATTATTTGGTTTGGATTAATAGGAGGTGAGGAAATAGGATCAGAAATAGATGTAAAAGACAAATTAATAGGTTGAAATGACTGTGTATGATCAAAAGGTAAGCAAATTTCTTTTCTTGAAATAGATGTTGGAGTAGTAGAAGTTGATGTTATAGCTGAATCATTAATGATGTTTAAAGGAAGAGATACTGCAAGGCTACTTATAGTAGTAGAAACTGGAGGAACCAATTGTGTAGTTTGGCCAAAGGCTTAACTTATAGGAGTTGAGATTGTGGTAGTGAGACTTGGAGATTGATGATGAGTTGAAGGAAGTGCAGAGGAGGACTGAAATGTATATGTTGGAATTGGAGCATAATCATCCATAGGAGAAGTAGAACCTTGTTGAATGTGATTGCTTGTAGTGAAAGAAAATAGTTTTTGCTAGGGAAACTCTTTTTCATAAAAAATTAAATGGCAAGATAGATAAAGCTGACCATTTTTCCTCATACATTTGTAGTCTTTATGTTAATTATCATAACCTAAAAAAAGATATTTTTTAGATTTAAAGTTAAATTTCACTTTATTGTAAGGTCTTAAAAAAGAAAAGCAAATACAACAAAAAAATTTTAGCAAGTGATAATCTAAAATTTTATTAAACGGAATCTAAAAGGGACTTCTATTATGCAAAAGTTTAGTAGGTAAGATATTAATAACAAAAACTCAACTAGTAAATGCATCTTCTCAAAACAGCATATGGAGATTGCAATAGCTAATAAGGGAAGACTCATCTTTGTGATGTGCCTATGCTAGTGCTCTACATTCCCTTGTTGTTGGTGAGTTAAGGCACAAGGCATATGATGCATGATATCTTTATTTTCTTAAGAAATTTGTAAAGAATTTGGACAAAAACTCTATTTATTTGTCTGAACAACCTTCACTTTTCAGCTTGTTTGAGAGTTTTATAATCCTTGAGGGTTACAAAGCTTGTGATTTGTTTACTAACAAAATCAGATAAGTATATCTAGTGCAAGCATCTATGAAACTAATGTAATACCTAACCCATTTCTAGAAGCAACAGGGGCAAAACCCCGTAAATTAGCATAAACAACCTCTAAAAGAAAAGCATAAACATATTTAGATGTACGAGATGGTAATTTATGCATTTTTGCTTTTGAACAAGATTTAAATACGTGCAAAGAAATAATATCTATTGAAAATAAATAGTATGACCACAATCCAATCAATCATGTGTCAAATAATTTGTTATTGTTATTATATTAAAATGTTAATATAATAAGGTCCTTGATTAAATTTAGAGATTTATCATTGTGATAGTGATCATAATATTGAGAGATGAATCTTTTATAATTTAATCTAAATACTGACTCACTTTGAGAATTCCTAATGGTTATAATTACCGCATATTTGTTAATAGAATATTCTCAAGATGAATATGGTAATAGAGTTTCTTTTAACTTGTGACTATCATAGTAATTGACAGTGTATTTATTATACTTTGATTCTGGACACCTAATACCCTAGGATGCTAGTTGAATAGATATTGGGTATGATTTAAATACTTGTAGAATTAATGATTAGTCAATAAAGAATCCGTCAACTCTCGGTAAAGAGTTTGAACTCTATGATTATAATGATTGAGATGAATAAAACCTTGGCCAAGGGGATTGAATGAATGAAGAAATGAGTTTCTTAAATCATTCACAGTTTATTATAATGATGGTAACAAGTTAGAGTTTGACAATTAAACCATAATCTAAGGGTTAACCAAGAGTTGAAAAAGATGGAAGGAATTATACTTTGTTTTTCTCAGGTTCTTAGTAAAAATATATTACTTCATACTATCGGGTTGTTGAGGAGTGTTGCTAGACACCAACCTTGATTAGTAAATTTAGTATGAGTAATTTACTACCTGCTTAGTATTGAACCTATGGGGTCACACACTAACAAGTGTTCTAACATTTGATGTAGAATCATTTAATTATTATTCTGATTTGATCAAATAAATAATTATATTAATTCAAATAGAATATCATTATATTTTTTACTAGCACCAAGAATATAATAATAGTATGATAATTGAGAATATTAAATGAGATTTGAGATTAATTGTAACACCCTACCATACAGAGCCTTATGCTTAAGTCATAAGACAGAGGTGGCAAGGTATTACGACTTCTAAAAATAAAATTTAGTACATATAGCATAGTTGTAAAAACCGAACCGGACTGGCCGGTTCGACTGAAAAACTGGTGAACCGGACTCTAGTCCGGTTCGGTTTACGCCTTAGACCGTTTAAGGAAGAAAACCAGTGTGAACCGAATCAAATCGGTCAAAACAGACGAGAACCGGTGCAAACCGGTCTAACCGAACCGGTCTGCTTGAAAATTTTTTTAAAATGTCTCTATCAGGTTTCGAACCAAGAACCTTGGAGCAAAAGTAACCTCTACTTGCCACTCAACCATTGCGCTTCTATGTATTATATTTGACAAATACTAATTATATAGTATACATAAATATCTAATTTAATTTAATTTTTGATTTTTCTAATTTTCAAATTAATTATATTTTAATTATATACCATTATTAATATAAATATAAATTTTATTAAAAATTTATTAATTTACTTGATCTATTTTATTGCTAGTATTGTGATTAAGGTTATTTGTTTTGATATTAGTGTTAAAATCTACTGATATTATAGTTAGATGATAGGCTTTGTGAATTAATTATTTTTTTTCTTGTGTCAAATTAACATACTATTGTAATATTACTGATAAATTTTATGGTTTTTTTATATTAGTTATTTTTAGAAGTTGAGACTTGATTCTTCATAAAATGTTACTGAAGATATGTATTTCAAATTTTAATTTTAAGTTTTTAACTATTTTATATTTTATATTTACGTGAGACCGGTTTTATCGGTTCAACCAGTGATTTATCGGTTGAACCAATAAACCAGTGAACCAGTAGCTTGACCGGTTCGATCATCGGTTCGATTTTGACAACTATGACATATAGTATTGCGAAGAATGTTTATAACTAGGAGCCTTTGAAGAGAAATGGGTAAATCAAAATTGTAACTCAAAAAGTGCAACACTCCGATCAATAACATAACGAAACAGATAAAGGATAAACTAACGCAAAAATATATCCAAAGAGTGCCAAAAACACAAATATCCAAAACTCAAAATCCGGTTTCGAAGAAAACCGGTCTAAGCATAGAAGTATATACAAAATATATAAAGTAAGAAAACCAAAGGAAACCTAAAGGGTGAATACAAAACCTATTCTCCAAAACATCCTCTAAGAGGAGTCAAAACAGTATATTTATATACATTATTTAGTGGAGATAAAAGTATCTAAATGAAAACATAAAACCAAAGTATAGTCCCGAGAATCAAGAATCTTCGCTAATCCAGAGGTCTCCAGCATGTCTTAGCGAGAAGCCTCACGTCCTGCATCTGAAAACCACAAAATCCGCATAGGGGAGAACCGGAGGTTCTCAATATGGTAACAGTACCCACATATCTAACATGTAATGTCCTGGAAAAGCCAAAGGCAATCCTAGAACTTCCACTAGATAAATCAAAGCTTATAAACAGGCTAAACCATAAATAGAAACTAACTAAAGATCTTCAGTCTAACTAATACTTTCCTTTCCAATTCCTGCAGACCTCCCAACCACCAACAGTAGTATAATATGGCAAACACAATTATATCAGACAAGAAGATATACAGATAAGAAACAGATACGGCATTTAGACAATTAGCAAGTAATATGCAGTCAATTAGGCAATTCCAAACAATTCACATAGTATGCATATGATGAATGCCTGTCCTAATGGTTGATGATATCATCTGTCGGTTATATAGCCAACCCGACAAGTCCAGGTAGCTAACCATTGGACTGTCCTTCTGTCGTGCATCCCCAACTTGAGTTATACTCAATCATAAATCATAATTCATATCCAACACCCTCACTGGTGTATATTCACGGGGGCGAGCTCATCCGAAACTTTCACAGTGTCCGACCACACTTACGACATAGGGTCAGCTGAGTATCGAGTCTCCACCTGGAGCACATGGTGGCTAGCCATTGCTTTCTCCTAGGGAAACTCGTATCTCAGATAGCGGAAGTACAACATTCACAATTCATTCAATAGCATATAAGCAATTATACTCGGCCATAATTCAATAATGGCTCCGCCGTAACTCGCCAATAACTCAGCCATCCGGCTCATAATTCAATCCATATCCAGCCAATTTATTAACAAATACAGCCCATCGGCACATGGCACATAAAGCACTTCCACCGCCATCCTCCGTATCTCATACAATGAACTTTGATCATCATTAATCATTAATTCGCCCCTTTCTTCATTCATAAGTTACCACAATTCCTAACTTCATCAAATCACTAGGCATATTATAAGAGTTTAAGACATAAGGGGTGAGATCGGAGGCTTAAAAGTATGAAATTTGGCTTTGAAATCTCAAAAATCAACTTTGGGATGAAAACAGGGTCACTCATGCGCGTCCCCCACGCACACGCGTGGAACACAATAAAAGCACAGCGACGCGTACGCGTCCCTCCACGTGCACGCGTGGATGGGAGAAAAGCCCAGTGACGCCTACGCGTCAACCACGCATACGCGTGGGCGCGGTTTGTGCCCCAGGCACAAAACTGTCACAACTCAGGCAGAACGATCTCTGGAATTTGGTTGGGCCAATCGAATTCGCCAATCGACGCGTATGCGTGGGCCACGTGCATGCGTGGATAGCAAAAATTCGAAAATGACGCGTGCGCGTCGGTCACGCATACGCGTGGGTGTGCGTTCTGCTAAAAATTTTACTAAGTTAAAAAGCTGCAGAATTCACAGTTTCACACCCTAATCTTCCGATGGACATAACTTCTACGTTTTAAATCATTTTTCGCCCGTTCTTCGAACGGCATAACCACCCCAGATCCAATTTTATTTCTAAATAAATTTGGCACAAAAATGAAGATCCGGAGTACAAGTTACGCTCTGTCAAAGTATGCCCAAAAATCACATTTTCATACAAAACCACAAAGTGTCATTTTCAAAACAACCAAATTCCAACCCTTTTCAAAATCCTGAAAAACATACCAAAAATCAACTCAAGCCTCTTCAACTTATACATTAACATATTTAACATATTACAAGCCAACATCCCACCATTTTATCCCATCAATAGCCCAATATTAAATACATTAACATGTCATATATCCTTCCTCATCACAATTTCCAACAACACCATTACCAATCAACCAACATTAAATATAATCACTACCATGCTCACTCTCAACATGGTTCCACCCATAATTCAACCTCAAACATTCATTGATCATATATCAAACATGCATATCTCTCATGCATCACATCATCAATCATCAATATTCATAATCACATATTTGACCACACAATTGATTTCAACCATTCAACAACATCAACTATTCAATCCTATCTTAGGGCCTCTAGCCTAAGATTTCATACCACATTACATTTTAAATATAGCAAATCAAGACCATACCTTAGTCGATTTCCCCCGCTCAACCGGAGCACTTCCAAATTACTTTTCCACAAGCTCTCAAGGTCTCAACACCTCCAAGATCAGATTTTTGGCACACCAAAGCCCTTTTCCAAGCTTTCCAAAATCTTAATCAAGCTCCAATATTCACATACACACTACCTAAGCTACAATTATCACATCCAACACAACAACTTAATACCCAAACATCGTAGAACAACAAATTACACTAGGATTGAGAATGTTACCACACCCAAGGTTCAAAGAGACAAGATTAATATTCTTTTTCAAGAGAGTTGGATCCTATAACATCAAAGAGCCCAAAATCTCAACACTTTTCTCCATGAAATTCGAAATCAAGGGATGAAGAACTGAACCAAAATCGTGGCTTACCTCAAGAACAAAGTAGTGGATTTTGTAGAGCCATTTACGGTGAACACGTGGCTGCAAACGATGCAGCAATCGGAGCTCTAGATCAAAAGTTATGGTGGTTTGATGATTAACCAAGGGTTAGAACTTGAGAGAGTGTTCTTCCCCCATTCCTTGTAAATTTCAGCGTGTTCTTGTGTGTAGAGAGGAGAGAGAGTACTGAAAAGTAGGGTTTTAGGTTTAGTTATGTTGGGCCAAGGACCCAATATGGGTCCGGTTGGCCCGGTTTGTCCTGTTCAGTCCAATCTTGGTCCGATTTCTATAAAATTGGTATCGAAATCTCAATCTCTCTATCATATTAATCCATAATAATCACATTTTTGGCTTTCTAGAATAAATTCTCATTTATGAGTTAATTAGCCATTAATTAACCAGGTTTTACATTCTACCCACCTAATTGGGAATTTTGCCCACAAAATTCGAATTCAATTACCTGAGAATAAGTGCGGGTAGTCAGTTCGCATCTCTGACTCGAGTTCCCAAGTGTGCTCTTCAACACCGGCTTGACTCCATGCCACTTTGACTAACGAAACCTCTTTTCCACGCAACCATTTGATACTAGTATCGTCAATTCTGACCGGAGTCACCGGAAGTGTCAAATCTTCTTTTAACTGAACATATTCAGGTTCTAACACATGGCTAGCATCAGGAGTATACTTCCAAAGCTGTGACACGTGAAATACGTCGTGCAGGTGGTTCGAAAGAGGTGGTAGAGCCATCCGATACGCCACCGGTCCAACCCTCTCCAGGATCTGAAATGGACCAATGTATCGAGGATTCAACTTCTTTGCTTTAATTGCCCAACCTACTCCTGTGGTTGGAGTAACTTTAAGGAACACATGGTCTCTTTCCTCAAATTCCAAGGGCTTCCGCCTCTGATCGGCATAACTTTTCTGACGACTCTGCACAGTAAGTATCCTATCTCGGATCTTCTTGACTTGTTCAGTGGTCTCAGCTATCATCTCCGGTCCCAACAAGCCTTTCTCCCAGCTTCATATCAGCCTAGTGGAGATTGACACTTCCTCCCATACAAAGCCTCATACAGAGCCATTCTGATGCTCGCATGGTAGCTATTATTGTATGCAAACTCTACTAACAGCATATACCGATCTCAACTCGCCGGTTGGTCCAAAACACAAGCTCTCAACATATCCTCTAGTTTTTGGATCGTCCTCTCGAATTGACCATCTGTTTGAGGATGGTAGGTCGTACTCAAGCCTAATCGGGTTCCGAAGGCTTTCTGAAATGCATCCCAAAACCTCGAAGTGAAACGGGGATCTCTATCAGAAATTATAGTGGTAGGCACACCATGAAGTCTCACAATCTCCTTTATATACAACCGTGCCAGCTCCTCAAGAGTGTAATTCATTCTAATGGGTAGAAAATGATCCGACTTCATCAGTCGATCCACAACCACCCAGACAGCATCAAAACCGGCCCTAGTCCTCGGCAATCCCGACACAAAGTCTATTGCAATGTTTTCCCACTTCGATTATGAAACCTCTAAAGGTTACAACATCCCGGAAGGGCTCTGGTGTTTGATCTTTACTTTCTGACAGGTCAAACACTTTGAAACATATTCTGCCACATCATTCGTCATGCCCGACCACCAAAACATCGCCTTTAGATCATGGTACATCTTAGTACTCCCCGGGTGAATAGAGAATCCGCTCTTGTGTGCTTCTCGTAAGATATCTTATCGCCAAAGTACCAACATCCGGCACAATGATCCTATCCTTGAATCTCCAAAGCCCATTCTGATCCTCTGACACTCTCCACCACTTTCCTTGCTCAATAGCCGGCAATACCTTCTGTAACATGACATCGTTTTCATGAGCCTTTAGGAGTTCGGATTTCAACTCACTTGAGATCTGCAATCGACTCAAACATAGAGTTCCAGACACTTCTTGAACACCAATTTTCAGACTCCCAAATTCCTTGAGTAACTTCTCTTCTTGAAGCATCATCCAAGCAGCGTACAAAGACTTTCGACTTAACGCATCCGCTACTACATTAGCTTTTCCCAGATGGTAATTCAACTCAAATTCGTAGTCCTTCAGTAACTCCATCCACCTCCTCTGCCGCATATTGAGATCTTTCTGATCAAAGAAGTATTTCAAACTCTTGTGATAAGAGAAAACTTGGAACTTAACCCCATAGAGATAATGCCTCCACACCTTCAAGGCAAACACAATCGCAACAAGTTCCAAATCGTGCGTAGGGTAGTTAACTTCATGAGGTCTCAACTGTCGTGAGGCATACGCCACCACATTATGATGCTGCATCAGCACGCACCCTAGACCCTTCAGTGAGGCATCACAGTACACCTCAAATGGTTCAGTTGGCTCAGGTAGCACCAAAACAGGCACGGTGGTCAACTTTTGCTTTAACGCCTGAAAGCTCTCCTCACACTCAGGAGTCCAAACAAACGGCACATCCTTGTGGGTTAACTTTGTCAACAGCAAATCTATTTGCGAAAAGCCCTTGATAAATCTCCGGTAGTAGCTAGCTAAGCCCAGAAAACTCCTTATCTCAGTTACTGAGGTTGGTTGCCTCCATTCCATCACTATTTCCACCTTAGAAGGATCTACAGCTATCCCCTGTTTACTCACCACGTGACCCAAAAACTTTACCTCACTCTTCCAGAATTCACATTTAGAAAGTTTCACATAGAGTTTCTTTTCCTTCAGTATCTGCAACACGGTCCTCAAGTGCTCTGCGTGCTCTTCCTCAGTCTTGGAATAAATCAGTATGTCATCAATGAAGACAACAACGAATTTATCCAGAAACGGACGGAAAACTCTGTTCATGTAATCCATAAACATTGCAGGAGCATTTGTCAACCCAAAAGATATTACAGTGTACTTATAATGACCATAACGAGTCCTGAAATCAGTTTTAGGGATGTCCTCACCCCTCACCCTTATCTGGTGATAACCGGAACGCAAGTCGATCTTGGAGAAAATCCCAGCTCCTTGTAACTGATCCATGAGATCGTCAATCCTTGGTAGTGGGTACTTATTCTTTATCGTGATCTTGTTCAGCTACCTATAATCCACACAAAGTCGTATACTCCCATCTTTCTTCTTTACCAGTAACACTGGCGCACCCCACGAAGAAACACTTGGTCAGATAAAGTTCTTACCCAACAGATCCTTTAGCTCAGACTTTAGCTCGGTCATTTTCAGTGGTGACATTCTATAAGGAGCACTCAAGATTAGTCCAGCCCGAGGCACCAATCGATAGCAAACTCAACCTCTCGGTTAGGTGGAAATTCATCAATATCGTCGGGAAACACCTCCAAAAACTCACACACAACCGGAATTTGTTCCAATCTTTGATCATCACCCAAAACACCCACGGTTAACAACAGAATACCCTGACATTCAGCCCCAGAATAATTCACCATCATAGCGTTCAAGTAATAACTATTCAACACAACGGGCCCTTTCGTATCTTCCGGCATAAAATACACCGATTTTTCAGAACAGTCGAGCAGAACATGGTTCTTAGATAACTAGTCCAAACCCAGGATAAGATCAAGACTGATCATTGGTAAGAAGATTAAATCATGAACAAAATTACGTTGCTAGATCCTAAATGAAACTTGCGGGCATCCTAGCCTAGTTACCATGGCTTCATGGGTGGTATTTTACACTTTTAGGTCATAATATAAGACTACAATCTTCAATCCTAACTCATGAGCTTTTTCGAATGCAATGAATGAATGTGTTACTCCCGAATCAAATAAAGTATTTAAAATTTGACCAGCCATTTCATAGTTACCTCGGATAAGTGTCTCGGGTCCCTCGGCACCTATAGCTGAGGTGGTGAACACCCGACCAGACTACTGTGCCTTCCCTGCACCTTGCTTCTGCTTCTCCGGACAGTTTGCGGCTTTATGTCCCGCCTTACCACAAGAATAGCACAAGCCCCATCCGGCCTTGCACGGGCTCCCGGATGGTGACTTCCACACCTAGCACAAGCTTGCTCATTCTGAGGCTGCTTCCCAAACTTTTTCCTTTGGGAGTTGTTGTTGTTGTTGTTGTTGGGCCTCCTGAAAGAGCCTCCCCTCTTGAAAGGCGGACCTCTAGGAGCAAAGCTCTTTCCTAGGTTCTGTGGGAATGATCCCTTATGGCTTTCTCTCTCTACAGCCGCCTTCTTCACACACTCCTCAGCAACCCTGCTCTTGTTCACCAACTCTGAGAAAGTCCTGATCTCCATTGGTCCTACTGAGCTAAAGATATCGCTCCGGAGTCCTCCTTCATACTTAATGTATTTCCATTCTTCAAAGTCTCCTGGAGCTCCCTGACACATACGAAAAAACCTGAATAGCTCCTCAAACTTGTCAGTATACTTGGATACGAACATGGTACCCTGCTTCAGTTGCAGTAATTCTAGTTCTTTGGCCGTCTTAGCAGAATTCGGAAAGTACTTTTTATAGAATTCATCTTGGAAGGCATCCCAGGTGATAGGGTCATCACCCTGCTGCAGGAGACGTCAGACTTCTTGCCACCAATGCGATGCTTCCCCAGTGAGCAGATAGGTAGCAAACTCAACACACTGTCCTTTAGGTACCATCTGCGCTTGCAATGCTCGCTCCATAGTCTGAAACCAGGTATCATCTTCAGTCAGACTAGTGGTTCCCTTGAACTTAGGTGGATTAACCTTCAAGAAAGTTTCCAGTGTCATCGGGCCCTGAGCTCCACATCCGTCATTGCCATGGTTGTTCATCTGTTGTCCAAGGGCCGCAGCAGCGGCCTGCATAGTAGCAGCCATATTCTCCAACGCCGCCATAAAATCTACCGGGTTATTTGGGTTGGCTCCCGTTCCTTGAGTACTAGTACGACCTCTCCCACAACCTCGACCGTGTCCACGAAGCGCCATCTGGTTCCTATACACACCAAACAATCGATATTAAGTTGATCAATCTCAATATCGGAAGTCTAGTGCTTCAAAGTCCCAAATGCATGCTCATGAACGTTTATGCCAGGTATATCAATTAGATATTCTAATATCACATAACACACATATAGAGAATGCAAAGAAGCATAGTCAGTACGTCCCTCAGACTCTACAGGAACGAACTGCTTTGATACCAAAATGTAACACCCTACCACACTGAGCCTTATGCTTAAGTCATAAGACAGAGGTGGCGAGGTATTACGACCTCTAAAAATAAAATTTAGTACATATAGTATTGCGAAGAATGTTTATAACTAGGAGCATTTGAAGAGAAATGGGTAAATCAAAATTGTAACTCAAAAAGCGCAACACTCCGATCGATAACGTAACGAAACACATAAAGGATAAACTAACGCAAAAATATATCCAAAGAGTGCCAAAAATACAAATATTTAAAATCCGGTTGCGAAGAAAACCGATGCGAGCATAGAAGTATATACAAAATATATAAAGCAAGAAACCCAAAGGAAACCCAAAGGGTGAATACAAAACCTATTCTCCAAAACATCCTCTAAGAGGAGTCAAAACAGTATATTTATATACATTATTTAGTGGAGATAAAAGTATCTAAGTGAAAACATAAAACCAAAGTAAAGTCTCGAGAATCAAGAATCTTCGCTAATCCAGAGGTCTCTAGCATGCCTCAACGAGAAGCCTCACGTCCTGCATCTGAAAACCACAAAATTCGCATGGGTGAGAATCGGAGGTTCTCAGTATGGTAACAGTACCCACATATCTAACATGTAATGTCCTGGGAAAGCCAAAGGCAATCCTAGAACTTCTATCAGATAAATCAAAGCTTATAAACAGGCTAAACCATAAATGGAAACTAACTAAAGATCTTCAGTCTAACTAATACTTCCCTTTCCAATTCCTGCAGACCTCCCAACCACCAACAGTAGTATAATATGGCAAACACAATTATATCAGACAAGAAGATATACAGATAGGAAACAGATATGGCATTTAGACAATTAGCAAGTAATATGCAGTCAATTAGGCAATTCCAAACGATTCACATAGTATGCATATGATGAATGCCTGTCCTAATGGTTGATGATATCATCTGTCAGTTATATAGCCAACCCGACAAGTCCGGGTAGCTAACCATTGGACTGTCCCTCTGTCGTGCATCCCCAACTTGAGTTATACTCAGTCATAAATCATAATTGATATCCAACACCCTCACTGGTGTATATTCACGGGGGCGAGCTCATCCGGAACTTTCACAGTGTCCGGCCACACTTACGACATAGGGTCAGCAGAGTATTGAGTCTCCACCTGGAGCACATGGTGGCTAGCCATTGCTTTCTCCCAAGGAAACTCGTATCTCAGATAGCGGAAGTGCAACATTCACAATTCATTCAATAGCATATAAGCAATTATACTCGACCATAATTCAATAATGGCTCTGCCATAACTCGGTAATAACTCAGCCATCTGACTCATAATTCAATCCATATATAGCCAATTTATTAACAAATACAGCCCATCAGCTCATGGAAAATAAAGCACTTCCACCGCCATCCTCCGTATCTCATATAATGATCTTTGATCATCATTAATCATTAATTCTCCCCTTTCTTCATTCACAAGTTGCCACAATTCCTAGCTTCATCTCATCGCTAGGCATATCATAAGAGTTTAAGACATAAGGGGTGAGATCAGAGGCTTAAAAGCATGAAATTTGGCTTTGAAATCCCAAAAATCAACTTTGGGATGAGAACAGGGTCACGCGTGCGCGTCGCCACGCGCACGCGTGGAACGCAGTAAAAGCACAGTGACGCATACACGTCCCTCCTTGCACACGCGTGGATGGGAGAAAAGCCCAGTGATGCCTATGTGTTAGCCACGGGTACGCATAGGTGCGGTTTGTGTCCCAGGCACAAAACTCGCACAACTCAGGCACAACTCTCTGGAATTTGGCTGGGCCAATCGATTTCGCTCATCGACGCGTACGCGTGGGCCACGCGCACGCGTGGATAGCAAAAATTCGAAAACGACACGTGCACATCGGTCACGCATACGCGTGGGTGTGCGTTCTGCTAAAAATTTTACTAAGTTAAAAAGCTGCAGAATTCACAGTTTCACACCCCAATCTTCCGACGGACATAACTTCTTCGTTTTAAATCATTTTTTGCCCGTTTTTCAAACAGCATAACCACCCCGGATCTAATTTCATTTCTAAATAAATTTGGCACTAAACGAAGATCCGGAGTACAAGTTACGCTCCGTCAAAGAATACCCAAAAACGACATTTTCATACAAAACCACAAAGTGCCATTTTCAAAACAACTCAATTCCTACCCTTTTCAAAATCATGGAAAACATACCAAAAACCAACTCAAGCCTCTTCAACTCATACATTAACAAATTTAACACATTACCAGCCAACATCCCACCATTTTATCACATCTCAATCAAATAGCCCAATATTAAATACATTAACATGTCATATATCCTTCCTCATCACAATTTCCAACAACAGCATTACCAATCAACCAACATTACATATAATCACTACCATGCTCACTCTCAACATGGTTCCACCTATAATTCAACCTCAAACATTCATTGATCATATATCAAACATGCATATCTCTCATGCATCACATCATCAATCATCAATATTCATAATCACATATATGACCACACAATTGATTTCAACCATTCAACAACATCAACCATTCAATCCTATCTTAAGATCTCTAGCCTAAGTTTTCACACCACATTATATTTTAGATACAGGAAATCGAGACCATACCTTAGCCGATTCCCCCGCTCAACCGGAGCACTTCCAAATTACTTTTTCACAAGCTCTCAAGGTCTCAACACCTCCAATAACAGATTTTTGGCACACCAAAGCCCTTTTTTAAGCTTTCTAAAATCTCAATCAAGCTCCAATATTCACATACACACTACCTAAGCCACAATTATCACATCCAACACAACAACTCAATACCCAAACATCATAGAACAACAAATTACACTAGAATTGAGAATGTTACCACACCTAAGGGTCAAGGAGACAAGATTAATCTTCTCCTTCAAGAGAGTTGGGTCCTATAACATCAAAGAGCCCAAAATCTCAACACTTTTCTCCATGAAATTCGAAATTAAGGGATGAAAAACTGAACCAAAATCGTGGCTTACCTCAAGAACAAAGTAGTGGGTTTTGTAGAGCTCTTCGCGGTGAACACGTGGCCGTAAACGGTGTGACAATCGAAGCTCTAGATCAAAAGTTATGGTGGTTTGAAGATCAACCAAGGGTTAGAACTTGAGAGAGTGTTCTTCCCCCATTCCTTGTAAATTTCAGCGTGTTCTTGTGTGTAGAGAGGAGAGAGAGTACTGAAAAGTAGGGTTTGAGTTTAGTTATGTTGGGTCAAAGGCCCAATATGGGTCCAGTTGGCCTAGTTTGGCCCGTTCGGTCCAATCTTGGTCTGATTTCTATAAAATTAGTATCGAAATTCTCGTCTCAATCTCCTCTATCATATTAAGTCATAAAAATTATATTTTTGGCTTTCTAGAATAAATTCTCATTTATGGATTAATTAGCCATTAATTAACTGGGTTTTATAATTAGTTATTCTATTTTTAAATTTGAATTTTAAATTTGGATGAGATCCTAATTGATTCTATTTCAAATTGATTTATGATATGATTCATAAATTTAAAAGATTCAAGTTTAAAATAAAAAGATATAATTTAAATTTGAATTCAGATTCAAATTTAAAATTAGTAACAAATCTCATACTATATATATGTATGCCAAGAGTAGAGGAAAGAGATGAGAATAAAACGCAAGAGTTTTATTCCTTTATCTCTACACTCATAAACGTATGTGAGCCTAATTCTTGGAGAAGAATTTTATGGCATGCAAAGAGTTGCAAGAGGTTTCTCAATTTAGATCAGATATCTATTGGTCAAGGAGTTGACAGCAAAGGTTGGTCTCGGTGTGGATATGCATAGCGCCTTCATACCATCGAAGGAGAAAGTGATTTTTACTAGCGTACACATATATTTAGATCTGATCTATATTATTGAAATAAAGTTTTAAGCACAAAATAGATATTTATGATTACTTTCTTTTCTTTCGCTGTGTGTTATGAACACATGGTAATCCTTTAATATCATAATTAGTATAAATAGAACATTTACATAGCACTTGAAAAACACTAAAAATAGCACAATGCCCCAATCTCATATGTCACAATTTAACAACATCATTTTTATTAGTATTTACTGCCAAAGCAGTTTTGGATTGTACATCATTCTTTATTGAACCTTGACTATTACAAACAGAAGGTAAAGAAATTGAAACAAGAGCATTAGGAATAACAAGATCATGAAAGACATAAATTCCATTTTTAGTAGTGCCTTCAAGAAGTATTTCTTGAGAATCTTGTTCACGCATAACACATAAGTGTTAGTAGTACTATTCTAGGTGAATGCATGTTTACTACCTTGTGTGATATGCATGCTTATGCATTTTGATGGATGGTAACATGTACTTATGATTCTTGTTGTAATTAGTATTTTGAAAAGTAAAAAATTTATATCTTTTGCATGACTTTAACCTAATCTATTGATTGATTATATGGTAAATGGAAAATTCATTGCATGACATATATTTTATGATATCTACTTTGATGACTAATTTTAATAGATACAAAGTTTTGACGAAGATTCGACGTAAAAAGTTTTTACCCTTTTATGGCGGGTAAAAGTGAATTTTTACATTAAGATTCATGTATTAAATTCAAGCACAAGCTCATCAAGGAATCAATCATGCATGTAATGAAAATGACATGACAAGAAGAAGTCCAACATGCAAAGTTTAATTATAGGACATTAGATTTTACTTGTCAAGAATAAATCAAGTTCATCTCTCAAGTTAAAATCAAGTTTTATCAAAGGTAAAATGATTTTCAACATATAATTTTAAGGATCCAAGATTTATGGAAGGTATAGGATGTCCAATGATGATCCTAATAATGTCTTAATGGATTATGGGGAGTAGGACCAACCTAATCATGCACAAGGCGCCATAGTTCAAAATTCAAATTTGCTATTTTTTTAGCCTAGTGGATTGATCCCTATAAAAGTGCAGGATCGATCCTCATGTTTATGTTGGCCAAAGTTTGAGCATTTTAAGCTATTTGGATTGATTCTATGTTTTGAACATCGATCCTATATGTCTTAGGACATAAGACCCTACCAAGAGCATGTGTTCTTGAAGATTGGGTTCCTTGCACCCGCTCCCAATGTATATGAATGGATGGAGGACTATAAATAGAGATCTTTGGGTTGTGCTCCATTGCACCACTTCTTCCATATCTATATACTGTCATATTGAACAAAATTCATAAGTTTTCAAAGTGATTTTCATAAAAATTTGAGAGATAACTTTGAGCTTAGTCATGATGCTTTATTTGTAATCATATACTCTTTGAAGAGAGTTCATTTATTCTGAAGTTCTTTCTCATATTATAACAGAAAAGTTTTGCAGCTCTTCTTTTTTGTTGAGAGACTTAGGGTATGATTCTTTAAGTGATGAGACTTCTTATATATTATAGTCGGTGAGGATATGAAGAGTACATTAAGCACTCAAGAAAAAAAAAATACTTGGAGTTGGTATTGTTTCAAGTTATTAGAGAAGGAGTCTCTGAGTGGAGTATTCTAATAAAAGTGGTGATCATATATTGTGAGGTGTACGACAAGTGTTCTAACTTATAATGGTTTATCAAGCGCCCTATAAGATGGTGATATAGTGAAAATCTCCACACCTTTGCAGGGAGGACTAGACGTAGGTGAAGAGGTTAAACCAAACCAGAATATATCATGCTTGCACATTGTTTGGACCCATAAACTCTTTATATTTCTAAAGTGTTGTGGAAAGTTAGCTTCTTATAAGTGCTTGAAAACTTGTTAAAGCCTTTAGAAAAGTTATAGTATGAAACCACTTGCATTTAAGCTTCTGTTTATTTTATACAAGTGGTAGGAAAAATATTAAGTACGTGGTTTAAAGCTTGAAGTTCGCTTATAATCCCATGTAAAATAGAAGTACATTGCCTTTATTTGCAAATTTACATTTTTGCAATTCAAATTTCCATCTATCTTTCACAAAGTTTTTAATTTATCATTAATACTCAATTCACCTCTCCTCTTGAGTATATTTATCTTGTGCATATCAACTAACAATAAGTCAAGCCAAAATTCAAAATAAACATGATTAACAGCAGCAAATATAGAAACACTTAAAAAAGATTATGAGTAATAACTGCTACATGTAAGAAATGAATCAAAATAAATTTGATGTTGGATCTTTTGTTATATAAAGTAGATGAACCATGAGCTAAGATAGAGGTACAGTGACCACTACCCACAAAAAATTGCTCTTGATCATTATTAGGCTGCACAGAATTGAGAATGTTGGAGTAATCTGAGGTGATGTAGTGACTAGCACTAAAGTCTGAATATTATAAACCTTCACTAGTTGTTGAAGATATGGAAACAAAATATCTTGGTAGATGGAATGAAGAGGAGGTGGAGGAGGGTGAGTGGTTGCAAAGGAAATTATGATTAAGAATTGGGTTGCTATGATGAAAAATTGATAGCCTAAAAGTTTGAATCAAATATATAGTAGCATGTTTGAACCACATGTCCTTGCCTTCCACATAATTGATATTGAGGTCTAGAATTTGTGTAGAATATATTACCTTCTCTACCATTTCTATGCCCTATTCCCTTTCTACCATTCAATCCAGAAACACCATAACCAAATTAAAAAGAAGATTGAGTAAGATTGGCTATAGGCATACCAATTTCAGGTTTTCTCAGCCTATCTAACATATCCTCGTATGCAAATAGAAAAGACTCAATTCCAGCTACCTTGATAGTTCCTAATCTAAACATAGAGCTGATAAATCCTAAATACTCTTTAGTTAAATCATCAAGAATAGATTAAATGTGATCAGAATTTAGCACAAATTAGCCAAGAGCAAACAAAGCATTTATAAATTTCTAAATTTTAGAAAGATAATCAGCCACAGAACCTGTCTTTCTTACTGATATGAGTTGGAATTTCAAACTTTGAATTCGTGTTACTGAAAAATCAGTGAAATACATGTTAATGTGATTCCATATTTCATGAAATCATTGAAGATAAATCACTTTGCTTTTTGAATATTGTGGACATCGAAGCTACAATCTATGTGGCGAGTGTGAGATCATCTAATCTCCATTTTTTAAAATTTTTGGCTAATTTATTTTTTGTCTTTTTTGCAGTATCTTCATAATCTTATGGAATTTTTAAAAGATCGAGGTGATCTTCCATATCCAAACTTTAGATTGTAAGGAGCGCAAGGTATTGCCATGTTGAAAATTTTATGTCGTCTAATTTCTCAATAGTAGGAGTAAGCGATTCTTAGATGCAGAATTTGATAATATGAGTATCATGGAGGAAGAACACTACAAGAGACACACTGAATAGCGGCAATTGAACACCGCCACAAAACAACATACCAGCGGTTTGGAACGCGTAGCGATTTAGGGCGCGGGCGTGTGATTTTGTGGCAGTTTAGAAGAACCACTGGTATAATTGCCGCAAATCAGATAATTAATTTTACAGTGGTTGCAAAACTGCCGCCATTTTAGTCAATGAATTTTAAATCTAATTTGCTGCGGTTTTAAAACTGCTGCAGATTTATGTGGGTTTTTAAAAAAAATGCGACGATTTTGAAAACCTAACTAATTATAAAAGTTTATACCATTTACTTTACTATAACCTATTTTTTTAAATCATAATTTATTAAACTTGAGATATTATCATTAAAGAATACTAAATAAACAATATTAAGCAAAATAAGCTAAAATTCAAAGCTCATAAAAATTCATAAAATAAACTAATTCCAAAATCTAAAAAGGTTGAGCCACTGTGTTTGAGAATTTATTGTCATCATCCTCACTCATATTTTGGTTCTCCCTTACAAATTGATAATCTATTCTTAAATAACATCAATTATTGCATTTAGTAAGAAGAAAAATAAATAAGCATTTCATAAAACACCGTAGTGCTTGAGAATTTGAAACAATTCAATTAAGAGAAATCAAAAGTGCTTCAACATATTTCATCGTTTCTTCAAGAGCTCTGGAAAGCCTATGCTCCTCGTTGAAGGTAGGAATTATCAAGGACATGTACTTTTCTGCTGGTTCAACATGTGGGCATCTAAAAAGGCACCGTTATCTGCCGATGTTTTTGTAGTGCTACTTCATTCTCCACTGCCTTCCTTTTCAATTTCTCAGCCGCTACCTCTTCTTGTAGTTCAAGTACCACCCCTCTGTTTGTGCGCCATCACCCGGCTAATGTGAATTTCTACCAAAGAGTTTACTAGAAGTCGGTCCAAAGCCTTCGCCACGCACTCTAACCTAGTGCTCTTTTCTGAGAGTTTGAGTAAGCAAATCATTTTAAGATAACAGTCTAGAGGATTCATCATGTTTCTCATTCTCCACAATTCTTTCCTATAGACATAAATATGCAAACATAAGCAATTATGAGCTAGAACACATATATTACGAGCTAGACATAAAATAAGCAAACATAAGAAAGGACAATCTAGAACAAAAAACAATAACAGTTCTCTGTCAAAAGATACAAAAATATAGGAGAAAAATATATAATATAGTAACAACAAGATGGTAAAAAAATAGACAACATCAAAAAGTAACACCCAAATATATTCATCATAACTCAACTTAGGAAAAGCAATATCTATACAAAAACTTTTATTCATAATAATACATGAAACCAATTTCAGAAAATACTTCAACTCCACATCATTATGCAATGTGTCTAATATACAATAAAGAATATGATATGATTTATAAACTTTACATAACATAAGGGGTCAACACTGTAATTTTAAAGCATATAACTAAAGTAAAACATAAAGGAGAAAATGAAGTTTACAAGTGATGAAACAGTTGATGCTTGCATATTGAAAGGTATAGCCATGGAAGATAGAAAATGGAAAACTAAAAAAAATGGTATAAATAATCATGAGAATGATACAAATAAGTGAAGAAAACAAACACCACCCTTCTTTAGAGAATTATAAATAAGTGCAAGCATTAAAGCGATGTCATCGAGGTACATAAAGAAAGAGAAACAATTAGGTACAAATATATATAAAAATTAAACAAACAAATAAACAACTATATTTTGATTACAAGTACAAGCAAAGACAGAGTTTGAAACATTTGTTATGCTATAATTACAAATTTTCTTTGGATTTAACTCCTGACATTTACCTTTTTCCTTAGTTAAGGTTTTTTAGTACCCTTGTGATAATGATAGGATTCATGTGTACACTATAGTGTATGTGATGTATAATTTGAAGTTAAAGGGCAAGCAAATTAAAAAACTCCAGAACTTGAATTTGAGGCAGTGCATTCTGATGATGAGTAGATAATTGAAGATGTTAATGAGAATCTTGCTGAAAGTGTTGAGCATTCTCACTTTCCAATGAATGACAATACTAATGATGATCCAAATAGTAATGAATTTGTTATTCCAAGTATGAATACTAATGAATTCAACATGGGTGAGGGGGTTGAGAATGAGTTCATTGGGGATCCACAACAAAATTTAATGGAGGAAGAAGATGAACATGTGAATGATGATGATTCTGTTGGCTATATCGAACCTGAACTTAAAAGAAATGATGTTTCTGATGAAGATGGTGAAGATGATGATGTTAATGCCATGGAAGATGAAGATATTAGAGGATTTTAGTTTTAGACTTTTACTTTATTAGAACATTTAATTGTTGCTTTGTTTTCTTTTTTCTTTTCGGTTGTGTTATATGAAGCTTTAATTGTGTGATTGTGTATTTTATGTTGAACTAGATGCATACTTATGAAGGATTTGAATGTGTGGTCTAGAGTACTTGTTATACTTGTAGTATTATGTTAATTTATTACGTGTTTTGATGTTGAAATTGTTAAGTTTGAATGCCTATATTTGATTAAATATATTATTATACATGATACATATCTCTTTTATAAAAAATTTATAACAGGTACACTTGTATGAGTCTACGAGTCGAGTCTAGGTCAGCTCCACAAGTTTACCTAGATTCGCGAGTTTGACAACCTTGATTCAACTAATAAAAAACTACACAATTTAAATTAATTTCTACATTTTGCAAATAAAACCTATGTTTTACTAAAATTTTTTAAAAGAAAAATAAGAAAACCATAATATTGAATAGCTATAAGGGTTTAGATAACTTACAAAGTGTCCTCAGACCGCTTGTCAACCCACTTAGAATGATCATCTTTCTTTGCATGCATTCACTCGAAGATCTTACTTTGAGAGGGTTGGAGACCCACCTAGCCTGCCTGACAATACAATTCAGAAAAACAAGAAGTTATTATGTATCATATTTATGAATAATAAAATAAAAAAATTAATAACATAATTCAATAATTAATTGATACAAACCA
>NC_029791.2:111246383-111260612 GCF_000816755.2 Arachis ipaensis
TATTCTCCAATTTGCATAGATCCCCTGGTCTCGGATGCTCAACTAGCCCATGTCTTAGTCTGGGTCATCCGACAATCTTTTATGTTTCAATACTCCTTTAACTGGGTGAGGATATCATCCAAGATCTAGTCTGTATGAGCACCTTTATTACGGATGTCTAAAATCATCTCCTAGAGGTGCTTGGTGGCTCTCACCCATCAAGCATTTGTACATTTTATGCTCCTTACTGCGTACAAACTCAAAGTGCTTGTGCAATATCAAATGCAAGTGAATTACATATTTCGTAGATTGACACAAGTTTATAATTTGAACTTTTAAGAAACCCTTCATTACCCTAAACAATCACCACTAAAGATCACATGCGTGATCTGGAGTCATGTTAAACTTGATTATAAACTACCTATAGTGGTTGTTGAATACCTAAGTAATCCTCTTTGTCCCGAGTCTCGAAAGGACCCAATTGTGATAAACCAAATTAGACTAACGTGTGATATATGCATATTGTACTATAAATTAATTAAATATGTAAATGTAAAACATACCAGCCACTTATATCCTACTCCTACCTTTGGAAGGTGGTCTGTTTTGTATTCATCAAACCCTCTCTAGATGCTCTTGGCGTCTATTGTAGTTGTGTTTGCATATGAGACTGTGGTTGTGTCTTGCGTGGTGTCTAGGTATGTGACTGGGACATCAGTTGTGGTTGCGACTGTGGTTAAGGTTGTGGTTGTGGTTGTGTTTAAGTGTCAGTTGTGTCTAATAACTGACCTCATGAACCACTGGAATTCTGCTAAACTTGGGTATAAACCACCTATAGTGGTTCTTGAATACCCAAGTAATCCTCTCCGTCCTAGGTCTTGGAGTGT
The DNA here is from genome assembly GCF_000816755.2 of Arachis ipaensis. NCBI lineage: Eukaryota > Viridiplantae > Streptophyta > Magnoliopsida > Fabales > Fabaceae > Arachis > Arachis ipaensis. The sequence continues at coordinate 111,247,250 of NC_029791.2, forward strand.
TCCAACTGTAATAAACTAAATTAGACTATTGTATGATATATGCATATTGTACTATAAATTAATTGAACACATAAATATAAAACATACCAATACTTTCATCCCACTCCTTCCTTTGGAGGGCGGTCTGATGTGTGGACATCACACCCTCTCCGGATACTCTCGGCGTCGACTGTGGTTGAGATTGTGATTGTGGCTGTGTCTGAGTGCCAACTATGTCTAAGGACTGACCTCATAAACAAGGAGACAAGATTATCCTAATAGGGTCTAACCGCTATTACAGTTATACGTGTGACTTGGGTGATAATGTTGGTGCGGCAACCAGAGGAGGGATAGAAGTTGTGGTGGTCGTAGGAAGTGTGCAGAATGATAACACACCCAGGTTAAGTGGGATTCCTGTATTCTTCTTAAGTCGTTCTCTACGACCACTACCCCTCCCACCATCACTTTGTCTCATACCATTATCTCATGTCATGTCACCTAAACAAAGAAGAAATAAAAGAAACTATGCCAATATTGTTATATTAAGACACACACAGAATATAAACAAAATGATAAATTTAACACATGATAAACACATAATAAACATATTTACTTGAGGTCATTAGAAAATTGAGAGGTAGAATTGTCATCACTATCACCATCCTCATTATTTATTCTCATCATTTTCTTCATCCACATTTAGAAGTTGTTGTATCGGGGGTCCACTATGTCAACCTTTTCTGATGGCAAAGCTAGAATGCCTGGAATTTCAGTTTCAGTTTCAGGTATCATTCTCATAGAATTTGTATCTTGATTTGGAATGGTTTGTCTTGCACATCGTTATTTTTCTAAGTTTTAACCCTACATCTTGGTTTATATTTGATCAAAATTCTCTAGTTAGACCTAGATCTCTCGGGATATTTCATGTAATGCACTCGGCGTGCATTTTGTAATAGGATGAATGGATCATATCTATCATACCTCCCAACATGATTAACCTCGATGATCTTATGGTCTTTGTGTATGTGAGTGCCTTGAGGCCGTGTGGTATCATATCATTCATCTCCTACCATTATCTCATGCCATGTCAACTGAATACTCAACTTTTTATAATTTCATTCAACAACCCAAACACCTTGCGAAGCATCACCTTTTAGAAAAATTCCCGTGTTATACATTGCCCTTCCTCGAGCATGTTTTGGTATGTGAAATTTTATTCTATTTTCATTATAGTCCAACTAGTACAATGGCTATTAGGACCCCCAAACCATATTATGTAGATGAGAATGTGTTACATCATTCTTAGGATTATTCACATGCGATTGAAACTATGAAGAAAAATCTTGCATTTTTCTGCTCCGTAAAACATATTGTACAACCTACAGACATGAGAACTAACTTTTATATTTAACATGTTTAAGTTAACCTTTTTATTTTAACTGATTAGATGTTTATAAGATATTACCCCCTAATTTCATCGACTTCAAGATAATTCAAGAGAATGTCTAAGTGAGCCTAGTTTAGTTCCATAAAGTTCAATCACCTAGTTTATTTCCTTCCCCCAAGAGTGTCAACTTAATTGAAAATGGACAATGTTGGTTCAAACGAACCCTCGTCACCACCATCATTATTGCCTACTTTTGTGTGACTCGATTACATGTGACGCTCAAAGTAGGAAGAACAAAAATAAGAGGTACGCCTCATACACGGACCGTTCTACCCTACTCTTTCTTGATCAACCTCATATAAGAACCAATTTGACATTTGACGTTCAAAGGAATACATCCATCGATACTGCATTAGACCACACACTCGTGCTTCATATGCATGTGAATAGGGAGATGTTACATGACATTAAAGAAGTTAGGTGAACAATTTTTTCTAACTTACAAACGATGATTCGAATGTTGTGTTTAAGGAGATTTTCTACAAATAGAGATGGAGAGCACAAATCTCTGAAGAACTGACTCAACTCAATTAATAGCTTCCAAATTTGATCAGACAACTTTGTCAAGGCCGCTAGGAGTAAACATTCCATGAAAAAATTGACAATTATGAATTTTCATGCAATGGAGAGCACCTGCTTACTTAATTTACAGAATTATGTTACGTCTCATTTTTTGTGATCTTGAATACCAAATGATATCAAGAGCTAACTCTGATTCCAAATGATCGGTATCACAATAGACTAAAGTTGTGTTTTTTTCTCTTTTTCATTTTGGCATAAAGAAAGATATAGAAATCACACTCAAGAATATATAAGAGGTCAGTGATAGGCCTTGGTTTTGATCACCATGAGTTATCTTGATAAGATTAGAATGATTGCCATAAATTTCCTTGATAAGATTAGGATTTCGTTATAAGTGTCCTTGATAAGATCAGCATGATCGTCATAAGATCCCTTGATATGATCAAAATGATTGCCACAAGCTTCTTTGATAAGATCAATATTTGTTCTTCACATAAGAACATATGGAAGCTCTCCCATTGGGGAGAAAACTCAAAAGTTGTATTTCATAATATGATAATCTTACATATTTTATGGAGCCTCTTTATATACTCTTAAGTCGATAACAAGCTTATTAAGAAATCCACTAAGCGTTTATTACTTTATTAAATAGAGCCTCTACATAATCCACTAAGTATTAACAAGTCTTACTGAGCCTTAAAAATACAATCAATGATTTACTAGTGGTTATAATTACATACGAACTCTTATACACTACAGACTAACATGAAAAAAGAACCAAAAGGCTTAATTATTCTCATTTGACTAATTAGTTCTGCCCTTCTTATGCTTATATCATACTCCCCTTGAAAATTATTTGTCCTTGAATCACATGCTTCTTAGATTTGGTTTTTGATATGGGATATTTTATGCTTTTGAATACCAAATGATATCAAAAGTTTGTGATACTACATTGATATGACTTAAAGTCTATAAATAAACTAAATAGGATCTACTAAGATTGTAAAGATTATATTTGTAGAAAACTAAACTTGAACCTCTATCTCATGCTACAGAATTTGGAATTTGAGGATTTTATGACAAAAAAAAATATGACATTCTGAATAACAAAAAAGACACAAAAATGACCTAAAATAGAATTATATAATTGAATATATATACAAGCTATATAAGGACTAATATAAATTGGATAGGACAAGGCGTCACAATCAAATATTGATAAGCCTAAGAACGCTAGAAGGATAAGTACCCTTGATAAGTTTAGACAATTCTGCGAAGAACTCGAGAGATCAAATCTCATAGATTATGAATAGTCATAATCTGTTTTACATGATCCATGCAACTTCTTCTTATAGGTTGAGTGGATAAGGGAAAGCTTACAAGAGAATCCAGTAAGATTCCTTCACTAAGCCTTTGATGTTCCACTACATTAAAATCAACCACTAAAATATTTAAAACACACTTGGAAAAACTAAAAAGGTCTTTGAAAAGCGTTGAACTAAAGGTTCACGAAAATTATATAAAAAAAAAAAACACAAAATGCGCTTAATTAAACTAAAAATTTTAGCTCATTCTTGAATATTTTGATTTAGGCTTCATCTTGAACTTATTTCGGTTGTTAATCAATTAGGCCTCTATTCATTCACTTTGCATGAAGCAATTCACCATCTTGGGTTGAAACTCCTCAAGATTTGGATATGTTTCAAAACAAAATACCATGAGTTTATTTAGCATCTCTTTTACCTTCTTTGACCTTGTCCTTGTCATTGGATCTCCAAGACTGCGTGATTCTTCATGGTTATATTCCTTATGTATGCTTCCTTTTATGACCTCATCAAAGCCTCAACTCTCGCAACTACCAACACATATTTTATCTTTGTTCTAAGGTTAAAATATAAGATCCTTTTTGGCTTAGCTCATCTACCATCTCTGATCGGCACAATGTTTAGTTATAGCCTTTTACACACCTCTGTTAAGTCCAATCTAGATTTGTGGTTATCTTTGATTTTATCACTAGCCATCACTATGTGGATTATATTATCGAACACATTCTTTTTTATATGCATCACATCAAGGTAATAATTGACAAGAAGATCCTTCTAATAGGATAAGTCCCAAAATATACTCTTCTTAGTCTAGTTATGTGCATTACCATAATTCGAAAATTGTAACAGACGATTTGTGTTAACTATTCAAGAATAACCACTAACTTTGGACCATACCTCTTCACCACTCAATTTGACAAGAGGCTCCTCATATATCTCAGTGTTCTTTCTAAATGATGTTCAATTGCACTTATAAAGATGATTCTCAAGCAAAAATCTTCTGTGATAATCAAACTAAGGTTTTTTCTCCCTATACTTAAGTTGAAAACCCTTAGTGTCCTCCATGCAAATGGGACATGATAACTTTGTCTGAGGGGTTAGAGTTTGCTGTAATCTCGTGCTTCATGTCCCATATAACAGAAATAATGACAAAAATTGCCAAGATGTTGATATTTCAATTGCAGTTTAAACACCTTTTGCGTTTGACCAACAATCTTTAAGACCCTTCATATAGGCTTTGTTACGTCCATTAGAATCTGGATTTTCAAAATTCTCGCATCCTCTTCCCTTGTTCCAAATAGATCTGAATCTATCACAGTACTGAACGAACCTCCCACTTTAATCCCTAGGTCTTATAGTGCTCTGGTAAGCCCCATAATTGGATCCAAATTGGAACCAGTGAGAATTTCCTTTCTGTAATTGCCATATCCTCCTTCCACATTCTCAGGTTTAGAATGTAATTCTTTAACGTCCATAGAACCCCTTTCTCCACTCGTGACAGATCCGTTTCGCTTCTGAAGAAGAATTGAAAGATGTTTTAACTATGATCAAGAACCCTAAAACCTTCAGACTGTCTCCAGATTGTATATAGTACTGTCTCCAAAGTACCAGCACTGAATTGTCAATCTGCTAGCAATCTACCGATCAAACTTCTTGAGCACTTATCTAAACCTTCCTTGATATTATCATGTCCAAAACTCACCATTTCTTCTTTATCTTCATTAACAATCTGATTAGAACGATCTTGATTAGCAGCGGTGGAGTCACTGAAAATTCAATGAAAAAACTCATAGGATTGTCCAATAAAAAAATTTTTGCAAACTCTAGCAGAAAAACAAAAAGCCCTAGTAGGAACTAAAAAATATTATATATATTAAAGTCTAATTAGCTAGATGAAATCCTATAAATAATATTCTACTGCATTTATATAAAATGAATTTTTTTTTTTGCAATAATAACTTATTAAAAAAACTTTGTATAATTTTTTCTATAATTATTTTATTGTGATTCCAATTAAAGTGCACGGAATGAAAAAAAAAAGGAAATAATTCATTGTAATATTAAATGTGCATATTTTTAAATATTGAAAAATAATAAAAAATAGAAAAAATTGAATATTTTTAATTTGAAACTATTTGATTCTCATTTAAAAATTAAAACTAAAAAGGCCACTATAATTTTTTTAAGAGTAATAATTGAGAGTCGTAATTATTTTTTTAATTATCCTCCTAATACTTAAAGGAGTAAAAATTCAAATATATATGTTACTTTAAAACATCAACAAATAAAAAATTCAACACTTTCTTTATTTAGAACTTAGGAGAATAATTAAAAGATATGTTAAGACTCTTAATATTTTTTGGTTTAAATTTCAATAGTAAATAGTTTGAGTAGTACTATAATATTTTAAATCTAAATTTTATTATCATCAGTGCGTTAAACAAATTAACAATGCTATGCATATACAAAATTAGCTACCAATCGGCAATCATATAGAAATTAAATATGTATTTAGTATTTTATAATTTTTTCTGTTTTTATCCCATTCTAAAAAAATTTATTTATTCATCTATTATATATTTAATTATTTTACTATGATAAGTTTAATTATTTTAATATCTAATTATTTAATTAAAAAATATGCAAATTAATATGTATAAATATACACAATACATGATAATTAATTTAGTGATTAATTAATTATAATGTACACATAACTGCTTTTCAAACAAAATACATAATGTTAAAATAATGTCGTATATATTCATCCTTTTACAAGTAATTTGGTTTTTAGTGTTTATAAACATAGTAGAATATGTTTCTAGTGTGTCACTAACTAATTAAACGTTAATTTGACTCCATTACTAGAAATTATTGCAATATACTATAGTGATTAAAATTAAAAGTAGATAATGGTATTATAAAAAATATGTTAATATAGTTAATAATATATCAAAATACTTTCATAATATTTTATTTTACAATAATTGTTTAGCTTTTTTTGTTTAATATTGAATTATTTTTGTTTAAAAATTAGTTCCTATTCAAGGACAATGCAACACATTTGTAACATTAATTAGATGTTAACAGTTTGAAAGGGATATTAAGAAGAGAACAAACAGTAATAAATTGGTGTTAAAGTGTGTTGATAAAATTTAACTTATGTTCTAATAAATACTTGACATTGATGAGAGATAGCATACCCTTATTTGATGAAGGGTACTATAAAATTCACCAAATAAATAAATTTATTTAAGAGATGGAATACTCATATTCAAAATTATAAAAAAAGTAATTATTCATTTTTAATACTAATTATCTTTTTATGATGAAACTTATTATGATTTATATATCCAGGTACATTGTATTTGCAGTCTTTCTCTACCTTTGCTTTAGAATAGTTAAAATACAATAGTTACAAAAGATCAAGTAGATGGGGCGCAACTTGGCTCAATGATGAGCATGCCACAAAGCAATTATCAAGTATTGGTATTCATTTAACTATTTAAGGCATGCAAGTTAACAGTTGTCATATTGTTTAATAAATTATAGGCCTAAAAAAAGTAGTTCAATTCATATAATCAATAATACAATAATTGCTCACTAAATGTATAATAATGATTGCTTAAAGCGGAAATGAATCTTGGCATTTCCTTAGCATTTCCTTAAGATAGCAACTTTCTTTTAACTTTTATGCACTAACATTATAAAAGAATTTATAAAGATATTATATTAGGGAAAAGCTCAATATTCATGTAAAAAATAGATGTTATCCAAGATACTTTTTCCACATACGCGTTATTCCACCCCCACAGTCGCTTGTTATATACGCGTCTTATATAACGTATCACGTTTGTTATATACGCGTCTTATATAACGTATCACGTTTTCGTTCTTCTTCTTCTCTTTTCTTTTTCTTCTACCTAATAAAATTCGTCGTTCTCCTCTATTCACGTTTTTCTTCTCTTCTCGCATTCTTCATTATTAATCTGCATTGAATTCTCGTAATAAGTTCCGTCGTTCTTCTTCTTCGTTTTCTTCTTTGATCTACACTTCTGAATGAAAACAATGAATGATTCAACTTCAAAATCAGTTGAATGAGGTTATTACGTTGAGACCGCTAGAGAATGATTGCTGCATGCTATCACAATAATCTTAAACATTGAACAAAGTAGAAGGAGGCCACCGAACCGAACAACATTCATTTGATGAATCAAAATCACAAAGGCCACCGAACCGAACAATGTTCATGTGGTGAATAAATGGTGATCAACTTTCAATCAACAAGAATAGTATTTCCCCTCCTCTTCCTCCTCTTCCTCCTCTTCCTCCTTCTTCTTTTAAATTCGCGCACGTAGGTTCTTCTTCTTCTTCAGTTCAGTGGATAGTTTAACTAGAGTTTTGAAATTAGTTGTTACTATGTTCAGTACTTCTTTTGCATGGAAAAATATTATTTTTGTTGATTGAAAGTTGATCACCATTTATTCACCACATGAACATTGTTCGGTTCGATGACCTTTGTGATTTTGATTTGTAGGCAGAGTTATTTGAATTTGATTTTATATAATGGATTATGTTTCGTTCACTCGGTACTATACAATTGTTTCACCTGCAGAAAGCTGTTTGAATTTGATTTTATATAATGGATTATGTTTCGTTCACTCAGTACTATACAATTGTTTCACCATGAGTATTGTGTTCGGTTCACCAAGAGTACTGTGTTCGGTTCATTCTGCAAAAAATTGTTTGAATTTGATTTTATATAATGGATTATGTTTCGTTCATTCAGTACTATACAATTGTTTCATCATGAGTACTGTGTTCGGTTCACCATGAGTACTGTGTTCGGTTCATTCTACACTATTCAAAACTCTTCTTCCTCACCTTCTACTACTTCTTCACCAGAGAGAAAAAGAGAAAAAGACAAAAAAAATACAGTAGCAACAACAACAAAAGAATGACGATAAAGAGAAAACATGTGAAGAAGAAGGAACGCGAAAAAAGAGAAGAAAGAGGAGGAGGAATGCGAAGAAGAAGACGCTCCGTGCATAAACGAGCGTGAGAAGAAGAAGAAGCGTGGGGAGAAGAAAAGAAGAAGAGAAGAAGAAGAACTGAGGAAGAAGTAACGTTTTTTCATAATGAGTGGGCGCGTATTTTCACTCTCATTAATGCGTGTGACTCTATTTAGAATTGGGTCAACTTAGTTACATGCATGGATGTGCGCGTCCCATTATATTATTATATCATAAAAAGATAATCAATTAATTTTTGTATTTATTATTTAAAAGTAATTTAAACACCTAATTTAATTAAACGGAGAGCTATTGCTTATCAAATGGCGTCCGTTTAATATTGTTAATTTTTTATTTTTTTCATTCTCAATAATTCACCTTATAACGGTAAACACCGAGAATTTTCATAGTTAAAATTTTCAAAACATCTTGCACCAGATAATAATTTAGTTCTCATATATCAATTCCAGAATTCACAATCTTTGTAACTAGTAAGACGTCCATTAATTAAAATCTCGTTTAAAAACCAATCAGCAAATTAAACGTTTATGAACACAAAATGAATGACGTTGCAATTATCCTCGATGTGAAACACCCTTATACATGCCTTGTGGGACAAATAATAAGTCCCCACCCGCTCTTCACCAAATTAATCCTTATAAAAACTGCACTGCAGCAATATAATATTAACAATAATTTAGTTCTGATAAAAGAAACAATATCTTTGCAATATTCTGGAACATATACACTCTCATCCATGACAACGTGTGAGCACTGACCAGTCAGGTTCATGCATGTACGCGTCGCACTTCTCAGCTTCTGAAATTGGATTGGTTGGTGGATGACGCTGAGGGCTTTGGAAATATGGGTTGGGTTTAAATAGTTTTTTGTTTAACAAGAGAGCTTAATTTGTTGTATTGAATAACAAATAAAACAAAAACAAAACAATACATAAAACCAAAAAGAAAAAATTACTAATTTCTATGTTATTTTTGACATATCAATAATAAAAATAATTTAAACCACTCTATTCTTTATAGCTAAAAAAAAAAATTATTAATAATCACTTTTAAATTTATTTTTTTATTTTGAAATATTCTTCTATTTTTTTCACCTAAATATTTTAAATAATCGCAAAAAACATATCAATCACTTCTTACGCTCCTCTTTTCTGTTGTGAACTCCTATCTAACTTTGAAAATGTTTTTTTTATAGTACCTAAAAAAAAATCATACTCTAATAAAATTGGATAACTATACGCACCATACCAGTCATGTAAAATCACAAAAAAAAAAAATAGTGAATATATAACCTCCTTCTTACATAAAAGACGGACATTATCTTCTTCATTCACAATTCCTAACCTACTCAATCTTTTCTTGGTATTCACTCTAACTATCAAAACAAACCAGACAAACAACTCCACTTTTAGTAGAACTAAGCCTTTCCAAATAATTCTAGTAAAACTATAACTTGTTACATCCTTCGAAAGCGTTTTTGCTTGCAACACCTACACAAATAAGTTAGTAGAAAATATACTTTCTCTATCAAACTTTCATACAACTATATCATCTCTGTCATATGCTAGTTTCATTGGCCTTAAAGTATCGTATATCTGATTTAATAGTTCCAACTCCGATTGGTATAGCTCTCGTCTCCATTAAAAGTTCCAAATCCATTCTTACTCATCCCAAAACCCACAATCCCATATGACATATTCTCTTTAGTTTGAAACTGAAAAAAGTCTTGAAAATTGATCTTTCAAAGAATCACATTGTAGCCAGACATCCTCGCAGAATCGAGTCTTTCTTTCGTCACCAATCTCCATAGGTAATCTTGTGATTATCTTGTCTCTCACATGTTCCTTAATTTGCAGTTGACAAATATCCTTCCATAGACCCCTTCTAGTAAGTAATATCTAATTGGATAACATCTCATTAGGATTCAAATTGTTATAAGTGCATACCACATTCTTCTATAGCGGACACTCCTTTAAAAAACACCCCACCACTTAAACAAAAGTGTTGTGTTATAAATTATCATGTTTCCACCCTCAAACCACCTAATTTTTTTAGAGTCAGTACCTACCTAACCAATGCCATACTATTCTTACCATCCTCCTTATTCTATAAGAATCTTCTCTGTAGTAAAATCAATTTTCCTGTAATAACATTCGGCATCTTATACAGATTCAAATACAGATTCAGATAGTATACAAGTTATTCAATACTGGCTTGATAAGAACCAACTTTTCAACTTTATTAAGCACATTAGCTTTACATAAATTGAGCTTTTAATTTCCTCCATTTTGTCTATTCGACTTTTAAATCTTAACCAATTTCGGATTAGCTCCTAAGGAGATTCCAAGATATTTAACTGAAAAAATAGTCTCCTTGTACCGTAACAAACTACACATACTCTGCACTCATTGCTGCTTGTAATTAACTAGAACCAAGCTAAATTTATCAAAATTAATGCTTAACCCCAACATCAACTCAAAATATCGTAGTAGCCTCTTATAATTCTTATAATCTCCTCCTCAAGTGGACAAGATAATATGATGTCATCTGTAAATTGAAGATAGAACAACTCTATATTATCCCTCTCGATTGGGATGTGTTCATTTTTAACCGCATTTCCTACCATTCTATGCATCACATTAACAACCATAATAAACAAAAACAGAGATAATAGATCACCTTGCCTGAAATCCTTTCTCATCTTGAAAGGTTTAGATGTTAAGCCATTCATTAAAACAGACATAAAAATCCCTTCTCATCTTAAAATCCCTTTTTACCTTACTTAACTCTATCATATACTTTCTGAAAATCTAAATATAATTACTGTTTTTTTTTTTTTTCTCATTTTATGCCACTGCACAATTTCATACCCAATTAATGTTCCATCATATATTTTTCAACTCTTAGCAATATATTTTGAGTCTTCTACTAATCGTGACATCATCAACCTCATCCTTCTAATCAATACCTTTGAAATCAGCTCGTACGAAAAACAACTACTACTTAGGGTGATGATGAGGTAGGGACTGACTGGTCCCATAATGGTTTTCGTTTCATTTTTCACCAACAAATAGAAGTATTTGACAATATTAATTTTAACTTGGTTTCTATAAACTAATACGATATTCTCTGTATAATAACAATAATAATTGTTGCAGAAATAGTGACCCTTTTATACGTCAAAGTGGCGAAAAACAAATGGAATAAAGAGCACACACAGGCATACTTAAGATAATTATTCCAATAGACAAGTCTAATAAGTTTGGTCCTTACTCCCTTACCCCTACAGAGTCTAAAACGAATAATTTAATTGAATCTCTCTACATTGCTGCTACCCTGAGGTGGTCAAAATTCAAGTCCACACTCCACAATTAGGAGGGGATTCTTAAGAATTCAACAGATCATCATCTTCAAGCCAAGTTACAGGGGATAAGATAGATAGATAGGTATAAGTTAATTAATTTGCTCATCATCATAACCAAGCTGTGGTAGGTGGTGACTTCCGTCTGATGCTGTTGTGAGATCTAAATCTCTTCCCTTCATTCAGCTTACTTGCTGTTGGTGGCCTCCATAAACGGGATATGCACCATAAGCAGCAGCATAAATGCTTGGGTCATGTGGAGGTGGCAATGCATATCCATAACCATCATAAACAGGGCCCCCATAATATGCCCCACTCCATGGATTCCCAAACTCCATTCTAAACTGCTCAACATTACATACAATCGGATCAAATCATCATAAAAGCAAGTTTAATAAATCACACCATTAAGTACCAGTGAAACAAAAGGTCAGGGTAAAATAAATGACTGCATGAACTTTTAGAATAAAGGAGATTTGCCAACAATTCAAAATTAAATGCTATGATGATATATAAAAACTACACGTGCATGACCATGCAAATTCTGAATTGAATTGAAGTTAGTTAAAAACTATATAATTTAGTTAATGCCAAACCGTCCCATATTCTGCCGGCTAGGTTAAGCGGGCTGGCGCGGCAATACTATATTTTTTTTTTTCTAAAAAAAATGAAATTTTAATTAAGATTTTAATATTTTAATTATTAGCTATCTATTTGTAAAATTTAAACACGAAAAAAATATTTCTATAAAAGACAATTTACATATTTATAAAAAAAAACAAAAAGAAGAAACAGATTAGTAAGCTGATTTTGAAAGGAGAGAAAAAGAATTAAGGTTAAGATGATCGTTTTTTTTTTAAATTAGTCTACCTGTTTGCCAAAATCTGCAAGTTAAGTGGTGTAAGTTTGGCAGGCTTTCTATTTTAAGCAGATTTAAATTTCTAGTTCAATCCGTCTTTTTTGGCGAGTTAGGTTGGCTTTCCCGGTGGATCATAGGTCTTTTGCCACCTCTAAGCAACATGCAAAATTTTATTTTATTTTTTCTTCTTCCCTTAATCAGAGAGAGTACAATGCATGATTTTACTGGGCGAGTTATAGGTCATTAACCAGAATATGTTCCCACATTAATAAGCCTAATATAATGGCAACAATAAAGCATGTCTGTGTGTGTATGTGACAGTTTTAGTGACAGATTACCTGCTTATTTGCTGGATTTCGGCCCCAAGAAAGCCGAACTGTTTGCTTGCCAATCATTGTCCCATTTAGCTTCTGCAAGGCCTCTTCAGCATTATTTCTGCAAAGGAAGTGAAGTACACAATGTTTTAGATTATCACAGACACATCCAAAAAATTGTCAACTCTTAATAATCATACCAATTAAGGTTTTTCAAAAGGGCCATAACTTTTCAATTACCTGTTTGCAAATTGCACAAAACCACAACCTTTTCCAACAGGTATCTTAACAGAGACAATCTCGCCATACTGGGAGAATGGATGCTTAAGATCTTCAGCTGTAACATTAGGGTCCAGTCCTCCAACAAATATCTATAACCAATCATCCATAGAAATACATTTCCACACATATCGTTAACAATACAAATACAATATTCTAACAAGAAGCTGAAAAACTTACAGTTGTGTTATTAGAATCAGCTTCAGATTGGCTGGATGTGCCATTTGATTGACCTCCTACATTTA
>NC_029791.2:111260638-111266994 GCF_000816755.2 Arachis ipaensis
TACATCAATAATAGGTGTGTAATAAGCAAAGTTCATCTTGAAACAGAACAAATTAAAAGAAATTTGAATAAGCAGATTATGAATTTGTACCTTGTTGATAAGCAGATGATTTCCTAGGAGTTGCAGCTCCAATACGCATACGCCTGCTAGAACAGTAGACACCATTCATTTCAGTCATAGCTTGAGACCTCTCATTATCATCACCAAACCTGACAAAACCATATCCCTTGGAGCGGCCAGTGTTGGCATCAAAAACAACTTTTGCAGCCTTAACAGAAGGGTATCTACTGGAGAAAGTCTCATGCAAGAGGCTATCTGTAACATCTGCAGCTAAATCTCCTACAAAAATTGAAAGGTCTGGAACATTGTCTGAACGCTTGTCTCCTGTGCTAAATGTTGCCCAGTTCAGCCGGAAAGGTTGCTCTGTGTTTGGCATCAAAATTCCAGCATAGTTCTGTAAAACTTTTTCAGCTGTGCCGTGTGAATAGAATTCCACAAATCCATAACCCTCTGATAGACCAGTCTGCTTATTGCGAATAACCTTGATGGAGGAAATCTGAAACAATAATATACAATATATATCACAAGTCAAGAACCGTTTCCATCGTAACAAACCACTTAAGCATTAGATGCATGCAAAAGCTAAGCTCAAGTAACAAGGGAAAACTTCTCTATCTTGTTTTCAACTATTCGTACCCTAAGCTATTCATGCTTCAAATAATCCAAAAGCAAATGCAACCAGAGAGTTCAGAAATTTGCACATAAACACTCAATCCCCTCAGAGTTCTGATACTATTATATATAGTTTAAAATGAATCAAATAGTTCCACCTGCCTAGATTGATGCATGGCATGATGAAAAGTCAGAAAATTATATTAGAGCAAAGTCAAATCGAATAGCTAGGGAAGATACTATCAGAGTTTTATCATATTTGCTTGATAAGAGTAGAGAGTTAGATGAACGAAGCATGCTACTTTTCTTTACTTTTCTTCTAATATAACATGCTCCCCTTGTGAAAAAATTATATTCTGCTACTCCCACTTTTGAACTAGGTATTCCCGTTTGAAAAGAAAGGACAGTGACGCTGACAATTAAGCATTAAATTACCATTGCTCTCGCAGTTATGGTTTGGGTTTAAAAAAATCAAAGTTGATATACACAGACATATAACTACAATTACAAGGTAATCATGAAAACCAAGAAAACCACAATATTGCCACCGCACCTATCAACAGAGACTGCAATTTAAATGGACACCTGATATGAAAAAGTTAAAGTAGTCATCCACCACCCCACTTTCCATTCTCCAATCTTTAACACCCACCCAAATAATCAAGAATTGAATTTTCTCAATATCGACCTTTTAATCCCAGAAATATAAATATACCAGCAGAAAACTGTCCCCTTCTTTCTTACGTTATGGATTTGAAGCAGCCCGAAATCAAGCATGCATCCTTAGTTAATATTAGCACAATAATGTAACATAGAAATACCAACTCAGCTATCAAAACTATGTATTCACCAATAATAAGAAAGCTACTCACTCCTATGCTTATAAGTAATAGGCTAATAATAATGAGAAAAAAGGCTAAGCTTTCCAAAATAAAAGTACAGACACAAAAACTGAAGTACCCAAAAAGGACAGTTTCACGTTCATGGAATCAACTACAAAAACAGAAATTAATAAAAATAAAAACTTTCTCTTATATGTGAACGTTATAGAAAACGATATATGCATAATATATTAAAAAAGAAAGGAGGACCTCGCCGGTGGAAGCGAAGCAGCGGTGGAGATAATTCTCGTCCATCCAATGATGCAAATCTCCGACCCAGATCGTCTTGTTCTCGGCGGTGGATCCCTGAGGCTGGTGCTGATGTGCGTGGTGGGGGGTAACGTGCGGCACCTGCTGCTGGTACTGGTGGTAGGGCATGTAGGGCTGGGGTGGCGGCGGCGCGTAATGTTGAGGCGGCAGCATGGGGTGCTGCATTACCATGGCGGTGGCGGGATACTGCATCGGCACCCACTGCTGTGGGAGTGGCAGTGGCTGCGGGTGCGGTGGCGTCTGCTGTTGGCGTTGATTCTGGTCCGTTGGTTGCTGTTGCTGCGAATCAGAGCCGTTGGATTGCATCTTAAATAATTACTAGTGTTAAACCGTGCGCCCTCTCTTGTTCTATTCTATTCCTTCTTTGGTGTGCTTTGTTTCTATAATTAATTAATAATGTCTTAGATTCAAATATATTAGAGACTAAATGAGGAAACAGGGATATGCATAAGCATAAATATGGAAAAGTGAAAGGGTTTGAATCTGGAATCGAGAGAGAGAGAGAGAGAGGTCGCGGCAAGGGTCTAAGAGAATGATTTATGTTGGTTGATGAGGAACGAGGATGACGGATTCTCGGGTTGGGTTGCTGAACGCGGTAGTGGATTGACCGTTGGATCGTGTAATGGGCCTACATGGCAAGCGTTAGATCTGTTAAATCAGGGATATGCATAACACTCTTGTGCCTTCGCTTCCTTCTCTCGCAGGATCCGCCGCCACCTCTTGCCTATGCCTCTTTCTCTCACTTCACCTCTCTCTCACTGGGTTTCCCTTTTTTATTCTAAAAAACAATATAGTTATATTTAGTAGTTTTTAAATTAGTTTTTTTTTAGAAAAAAGATTTACTAAGTTAAAGTGGGGGGTGTGTGCAGGCTGAGGCTGTCACATTTACCTCACGTCATTTTTTTTTTCACAGTTTCAGTGATGCTGGGAAGTTAATGGCACTGAAAATTAACGAAACGGGAAATTGCCTAGGATTCAGAATTCAGCAACTTTGTACTAGGTAACACTGGGTCCATCATCCTCGAAAGCTTCTTGCAATCTCATCCTAATAATAATACTATTTTTTTTTCCTAAGAAAAGAAGCGCCCAATAATAATAAGGTTTAATTATTTTGTTAGTTTTTATAGTTTTGTAAAATATTTAATTAGATTTTTATTTTTTTTTAATTAAATTTTTGTATTAAATTTTTTTTAATTAGATTTCTACTCTAAATACAAAATTAAATTACAATAAATTTAAATATTTAATTATAAATTCGGTTACATATTTAAGTAATTTTTGTCAACAAAATTTAACTAAATTGATTCAAACCCAATAAAAATTACTCACATAAAGGTGTGTATGAATCATGCACTTTTTTTTTTCGTGTTTTTCCGTTGTTTTTTTATTATCGCTGTTGTATTTTTTTTATTTCTTCTCTTTCTCTTTTTAATAATGTTATTGCAACATTTTTTATATCTTTTTTTAATTTTTTTCTCTTTTTCTTATTTTTATTATTTTAAAAGAATGAAAATAAAAAAAAACTATAAGAAAGTAAAACAAAAAGAAAAAGAAGATAATAACGATAATGAAGAGGAATATGAGAGTTTTGAATTGTGCAATCGAAAAATAACATTAGAACTTTTTAAACTTAACATAAGCAATTTCTGAATTTTGACACAAAATTTCTTAATAATGACACAAAAAATTTTTTAATTAGTTAAAAATTATCAAAAACAAAAATAACATCGAAAATTTTCAACCATGGTATCGAAATTTCTCCCAACATATCTTCTTCTGCTACTTCTTTTTTTTTTTTTTTGTATTTGTCATCTTTTTCTTTTTCCCAAGGTATTCTTCTTCTTTTTCATATTTTGTTATTGAGACAACTTTTTTCTGTAACTTATATTTTTGTAAATACAAGATTTTATCTAAATAAAATTATTTTAAAGGTGAATTGAATGCTTTCAAATTTTAAACAGCAAACTATCTTGCAATGTAGCACATAAATCAATTCAAATTCTGTGTTCATTATGATAAAATTTTCATATTTTATATAACAAATTTTAATGTCATTTTCTATTTTATTTCTATATTTTATATAAAAAATTTCAGTGTTATTCTTTATCATTATTTTTTGTGTTATTTTTTTATTTTTCTTTTTCATAAAATTTTTAAAAATATATAAAAAAAAAATAAACGAGCAAAGAAGATAAAATAAAAACAACAAAAAAACTATATAAGAAGAATGAGAAAACAATGCTGATAAATGACAATGACGATAATGATTATGAAGGGGAGAAAGAAAGAAAAGGAAAAGAGAAAAAATCTACTAAAAAAATAAACAATAAACATATATATTAAAAGAACCAAAACTATCAAAAATTAAAGTAGGAAGAATGTCCAAGGTGAGAGACTCAAACATATTTAAGTCAAGGGGGAGATCTTGGCCCTTCTTAGCGAGGAGATCAGCAACACAATTTGACTTCTACAGAGTATGCTTTCAAAGGATTTGATTTACACGGCTAGCAAGAGTCCTGAATATAAAATCTGGATAGATAATATGGTAGAAAGAAATCAATTTGATTTCTTTCTACTATATTATCTATATTATCTATTCTATAATTGTAGTGTAAAAATTTTTACTCTATAATATAATATGGATCAATCTACAATATGTATCTAAATATTCAGATCGACCTTCTTATATATAGACTTATATATATCGAATTTCAATTTGATTACATCATTATATCTAATGTACATAGTAGCTCCAATTTATTCTTTATTTCATCCATTTTTTGTATTGGTTCTATTAAACCCTAAACCCTAAACCTTAAACCCTAATAAAGCCACTTTGATGTTCCCTTTGAAATGAGGCATGGAACGGAACCATTGCGAAGAAGTTCCACGAGTTACGAAGGAAACTTCGAGCTCATATTGGTCATGGGTTGAGAACGGGAATCTCTTGCAGCAGAGGAGAACATGGATAATGTCTTGGGCAGCCATATCTTATAAAGTTGATAGCCATCATAGAATCTGATCCATGATAATATTATTGAATCCGTTAGTTATAGCAATGTCAAGATCTTTAATTATACCTCATAACTCAGCATGCATAATAAAGTAACTTCTTAAATTACAAGAGAATTTTTTGATAAATCTTTTCAAAATTGTCTCGAAGAACTCCCTTACAAGCAATATTATTGGAGCTGGTTAGCTGGCCATGAAGGATCTGTCAATATTTAATAAGAAGATCTACAAATTTTTTGTTGTTTGTTTAAAAGACTTTATTCATAATATTATTGAATCCGTTTGTTATAGTAACGTCAACACCTTTAATTATACCTCGCTCATAACTCAACATGCATAATAGAACAACGTCTTAAATTACAAGAGAATTCCTTGATAATCAAGATTTTTCAGATTATCTCAAAAAACTCTTCTACAAGCAGTATTATTAGAGCTAGCCATGAAGAATCTGTCAATATTTAATAAGAAGATCTATGAAATTCTTGTTGTTTGTTTAAAAGACTTTATTCATAATATTATTAAATTCGTTAGTTATAGCAACATCAAAACCTTTAATTATACCTCATAATTCAGCATGCATAATAGAATAACTTTTTAAATTATAAGAGAATTTTTTGATAAATTTTTTTAAATTATCTCAAAGAATTTCTCTACACATAGTATTATTGGAGTGCGCCATAAATGATCTATCAATATTTAATAAGAAAATCTTTGAAATTTTTCTTGTTTGTTCAAAAGACTTTATTCTCTAAAATTCTGAGAATTTTTTGTTCCTTGCTATAATTGATTCTGCAACTACATTATCTAGATTAGCATGATTCCTTTCAAAAGGTATTTTATTTCTAATAAATCAGAAAAAGGAGGTTATCACTCCAAAATAAATCAATCAGTCTTGTAAATTAAAAAGATTATTAGTAATTCAGTGTTATCAAAATATAAAAAATATAATTTTAATATTAACAATATTTTTAAGTATTGTTAAAATTTTTTAGTCACTGTAGTCACTTTATTTATAATGACTATAAACTTCACCAAAGTAAAAAAGAAAATTGTTTTTTATTTGTAATTTTGTACTATAATTGTATGATTTGTATCCCAACAACTAAACCCTAGTTTTATATCTGCTAAAAAAATAATATACTAGAAGTCTTTAACGGGGAAGTATTAGATGTCCAATTGTTTGTCCAATATGAATGAAGCAAGTGGAAGGCCTTTGCACACTAACAGACACATGAAGTCGGCAACCTTATCCTCTGTTTCAAGAAGCCAACCCCTATTCATAAAAGACAGAAGACACTACTTTCTTTTTTCTTCTTATAGGTATCTGAAATTCTGAATACGCACGGGAACAATAACAATGAATGGAATGTAATAACAAATTTAATTTCATCCTCAACGTCATTTTAAATAATAATTCCATTCACCTAATATAATTTTTTTTTAAAATCCTTATTCATAATTACTTATTTTATTAACATTATTCAACATTTCAACTTTCCACTAGATTATTAATGTCATTAC
>NC_029791.2:111267309-111275692 GCF_000816755.2 Arachis ipaensis
TAGAATTACGACAAAAAAATAAAAAATTAAATAATTAAATAAAAAACAATAAAAATATAAAATATTAATCAAAGCAAAATAATAGCAACATTTAAAGAAAATACACAAAAATAAATCAAATAAACAAAAGAAAATAAGTTAAAAATTGACTTCTAACACTCATATGCATTTGTACTCCATGTTTTTCTGTTGCGTCGCAGAGACTAAAAATTTTATGAGTTTATATGATGATCTAGTGTTTTCGATTGAAGTCCTCCAACTCTTTTGAGTTTTTCCTATTTGTAGACCATGGAGATAGACTTGTCATGGAGCATGTTGTCCACTATTTTATCTCGAAAATTGATCTTCTCAATTTTTTTTTAACAATTGAGGGAGTAAAGTGAGATCTCTCATCATTAATTTTATAAGTGGGACCAAGAATAAATATGAGAGAGAGAGCAATGAAAGGTTAGAGATCACATTTTACACTCTCAATTTTTTTTAACAATTGAGAGGATCCATTCCCTTTTATCTCCTTCTTTTTCTCAGCCATGACCTTGCCCTAACCATGAAGAATCCTGATCTCCAGGTTTTGACACCCACGTCTTTCTTGGTCTTCAAATCCCACATTTCTTCAACTTGCTCCTCAAATTTTGCACCCATTGTCTCAACTCAGTTTTGATGGTCGAGTAGCAAGCCTTGATGCTTAAGGAAAGACAATAACTACCTTTCGACTTCGACGTTCTTTGTACCATCTTTCTTCGATTTCAGCTTACCCGTCTCTACTTCTATAGTCGAAACCTTTGGTAGTCGAAACGCCCTCTTGTTGAGCAAAATTCTTTTTTTGTACTAACAAATTATCCCTTTAAAACTTGTTATTTTGTTCAAAGATACAAGTTTTAACATTCCTCGTGCCAAACACATGTAACCTTTTCAAATTCTCAAAATTTAAAAGGAAAGTTATGCATCATTTAAAATGACGTGCACTTTTTTGGGAACACATAACATCCCTGGGTTTTAATGAGTCGTTCCTTGAATAGAGGATTCCACCATTGCTTCTCAAATTAAATCAAATCATCCCCAATTTCCAAGAAACTTGCTTCCTGAAAATCCTAATCCTTTTCTCTCTAAGCAACACACCTTCCACAGTTTCTCAATCGCTCCTTCATTTAACCTCTACACCAACCATCATCATTGCATTCTCTTCTTCAGCACCCATGGCCGCCACTTCTCATTTTCGCAAAGAAGGAGACAAAGCCCTTTCTCTTCCTCCATTAGTAGCTGAAACAACGTAGTTCTATGATAAAGATGGAGCTTTGAGAGCTCCAAACCCAAACGCAAAAACCTCTAATCTCTGGTGTCGTCAGGTATTTTTACCATTCTCAGTTAATGGAGTATTATATTCCTTCTTAGGTCCTTTGGCAACCCAAGAACAAATTGATTTTGTTTCTTCTTTCTTTCCATCACCACTAGAGCATTTACCATTGATTTTCTACAAAAATGTCAAGGCTTCATACTTTACTGGTCGTGTTTTTAGAATTGCTCCCCCTAGAAATTTGAGTCCTCTTTTTCGACCTGGATGTCTTGACTCGCACCTACATATAAGCTGATTTGGGAATCTCTAAATATTGTGCATGCCTTAGAATTAGCTACCTTTGATCTCTCTTATATTGCTCTTTTACTAGGGGCCAGTCTGTACTTCTGGTGCTTTGCCACCAATAATTTTTATTTTTGTTATGGAATGATGAGTCCGACTCTGATGGACATTTCGACCTTGACCGGTTTACCAGTTGACGGTGAATTCGCGTCATGGTCGACCAATTGTCCTAAAGATGATTTTGATATCAACTTCGACTCGAATTTCATATCGAGCTTCATTCAAAACAACATGGGTTCTGACGGAGATCCTGTTTCTGATAGTAAGCATGTAGCTTTCCTCTTACTTTGGCTCAATTCTTTTGTTTTCTACTATAAGTCAGTCCAAATTCAAAAGAATAACTACTTGCCCTTGGCTATTAAGATCCATCACAAAAAACTCATCGACCTTCCTGCCTTGATTATGAGTCAACTTTACGAAACTCTTTCTTTGATTGTTGGTGAAATTCGTCAAGGGGATCCTTCAATCAATCCCTTTGGTCCCCTTTGAGTTGTAAATTTGTGGCTCAAAGTTGTTCTTGAACCTCGTCTCACAACCTCTGGCTTGAAAGTTTCCAATACTTTAATTGACAGTATTCGTCTTTCCCAGCTTTCTTGGACAAAACCGAAAACCATGTCTTCCATTGGTGCTTTTCGACACTTTGTTAGGATTCTATTTGACATCAATGAAGACAATAATGTTTCTTATTTCCCAAATCCATTCACATTTTGACCTAGTTCTGTTTCATGCCTTAACTCTTTTACCAGCTCCCAGCCAGAAAACCAAGTAACAGTAGATGATATATGGGCTAGGATCTTAACTCCTCAAATTCTCCTTGTCGGCTTACCACATGAGTCGGCATAGGTTCTCAAAAAAAAACTAGTTGTTTATTCACCTCAAAGGTTATTTTTGGTTTGAATCTAGAGACGGTAGCTTAGGCCTGAGATATTTCGTGGTTGGGTTAACTTGAGTGGATTGATAGAGTGGTGTATTGATGGTAACTGAGGAATGGATATGAATAATAAATTTATGAAAGATTGAGAATGAATGAATTATAAGAGATGGAGAATGATCTGAGAAAAAGAGAGTTAATGATGATGATCTGAGAAAAAGAGAGTTAATGATGATTTACAAAAGATTGATATTGTGATTCAAGAGAATGTTGATGATTTATTATGTACCTGGCAAGGACGATGGTTAACTCTACTTGTCGAGGTTGAGACTCATGAGATTATTGGTAAGTTGTTATCCGCCTGGCAAGGATGGTGGTGAATCCCACTTTTCGCGTGTCACGCATACGCGTCACGTACGCGCACGCGTCGCTGAGCAACTTTGCTTTTCACGTGTACGCGTCAAGTACGCGCACGCGTCGCCATGGAAAGCTCCAAATCACGCGTACGAGTCAGGCACGCGCATGCGTCGCTCCTCGCTGGTCAGCTCCTTGGTTTCTTCTCTTTCTCTGCAGAAACTTCATCAAATCCATTCGAATGCTACCTAAAATAAACAGAAATTCACAAGACTCAAAGTAGCCTCTATAGTGGCTAAAAGATAATTAATTCTTGATAAAACTTAACAAATTACATGCAAATTCACTGGGAAAAGATAGGAAAGATGCTCACGCATCACAACACCAAACTTGAATTGTTGCTTGTCCTCAAGCAACCAAAATAATATAAGCTTAGAATGTGAATTTGCATGAGAATGAGAGTTCGATTAAGCTCATGTCTCTTCTTATAGTGGGGTTTATAACTACAATCTTGAATAGTTTTGGCATCTCACTCTCATTTGAATCAGAAGAATGTTACTGTCATTCGGAATTAGAATCCGGATAATATTATGAATTCTCTGATCTTTTGTAACTCAATTTAACCATTGAACACAGCAATTTTTCTTTGGTGCTTTTCACCTTGAGCCTAGACGTGACTTTAAATGTTTTGTCTCAAGCTTTACTTGACACAGAAACACCACAAGCACTTAACTGGGGGACTCTTTTGAAGTTCTGATTTTTCTTTCAGTTACTCCCAGACAGTGGTGCTCAAAGCCTTTGGCATACTCTGCTAATTGCAATTGATCTCGACTCTAAATGTTTTGTCTCAAGGATTACTTGAAACAAGAACACCATAAGCATATAACTAGGGAAACAACTCTTTGAGTTTTTAATCATGTCTGACCTCCCTAGTCATTGATGCTCAGAGCCTTGGACCTTTTTTTTTTGCTGTCTCTTTTGCTTCAAGGATTAAATTTATGTTTATTTCAGAGAAGTCATAATAATTCTCTAAATTCCTGTTTCCTTGTACATCAATATTCTTTGATTCAAATTTAAATATGTATTGTTCATGCCATGCATTCAGAGTCACAGAAAATACCACCACATCTAAGTAAATAAGACTATTCTTCAATATAAACTCACTTTCTCATGCAATACATCACTTCTGTATTTTTTATTTGAATTCAAGCTCAGTGAGTAATACATGAGACATCTTTTCGGAATTAAAGTAATTAAGAGAAAACTAAACTAGACCTAGAATTCTAACTAATAAAGGATCATGCAACAAACAAAGCAAAATAGCAGAAAACTGGAACATAATATAATAAAAGCGAGAAGGAATATAGAATGAAAGGAACTTAACCACCTTAGTTATCCTAATGGTCATTTTATTCTTCAGGTTGTGCTCCTCCTGTGAAGATGATTTGCCTCCCTTTGGTGCCATAAGAATAAACAGAAAACTTCTAAGCGAAGCATCAACACCAAACTTAAAGGTTTGCTTGTCCTCAAGCAAAGAAGAACTGAAAACAGAAAGAAACAACTATTATGATGAAAGAAGAATAAAAGGATAAAAGAACAATAGAGAATTAGGATTGGGAGAGAGAGAAAGAAAATTAAAACTGGGTGGCAAACTAGTGTAGTTGTGCGGTGAAGGCGACGCGTACGCGTACAGCACGCGTACGCGTGGGTCGCGAATTTTCCTTAATGACGCGTGAGCGTCAGGCACGCGTTCACGTGCCCATGATTTGTGCGATTCGCACGAAGCCAGCCGCGCGTACGCACAACTCTCTGTTCGTGTGGATGGCCTTTTGGGGAAAGGACGCGCACGCGTCAGGGATGCGTCCGCGTGGTGGGGCTTGTGCGTCCAGCACAGTTCCAGTCCCACACCATCATAACTCTCTGGCCAAAAACTTTTTACGCCGATTTTTCTTATCCACGCGTGCGCGTGCTTGACGCGTCCGCGTGGAGTGCCAAAATCGCAAATGACGAGCACACGTCAGGGACGCGTACGCGTGACTATGTTTGTGCACAAGGCACACTTCCTGCGCCGCTCCCGCGCAACTCTCTGTAACTTTTTTTTTCTCGCACCGACATATGACGCGTACGCGTCAGCGACGCTTGCGCGTCAGGTGCTTTTTTTTTCTTTTTTTTTTTTCAGTGCTGTTTCTTTTTGTGTCCGGCTCCTGTTCTAAGATAGTTGCATGATCTGAAAAACAATAAAAACTTAGTAAAAATCAAATAAGGAAGAAAACTACTGCTACGAAAAATAGCTAAGGATACGAATTTATCGGGTTGCCTCCCGACAAGCGCTTCTTTAACGTCACTAGCTTGACGGTTAGTTTTGCTAGTTCAGCAGATGAATGGACCTCTGGCGATCAATCTCGCCTCCAAAATAGTGCTTTAGCCTCTGACCATTCACTGTAAATTTTCTGTCAGAATTCTCTTCCTGAATTTCCACATGACCATATGGTGAAGCTCTGGTAACCACAAACGGTCCTGACCACCGAGACTTCAGCATCCCGGGAAGAATTTGAGCCTTGAATTATATAGAAGCACTCTCTGTCTTGGCTCAAAGATTCTGATGGCAATCTTCTTGTCATGCAGTAGCTTGGTTCTCTCCTTATAGAGCTTGGCATTCTCATAAGCTAAATATCTGAATTCATCAAGCTCATTCAACTGAAGCATTCGCTTAATTCCTGCAGCTTCTGAATCAAGATTCAGGTACCTGATTTCCTAGTAAGCCTTGTGCTCCAGCTCAACTGGCAAGTGACAGGCTTTGCCATAGACCAACTGATATGGGGACATGCCAATTGGAGTCTTGTACGCTGTCCGGTATGCCTAGAGAGCATCATCAAGCTTCCTAGACCAGTCCTTTCTTGAAACACTGACGGTCTTCTCTGAAATCCTCTTAAGTTCCCGGTTGGAAACTTCAACCTGTCCACTTGTCTGAGGGTGATAAGGGGTTGCCACTTATGACAGACTCCATATCTCTGCAGAAGAGAGTCCAGCTGTCTGTTACAGAAGTGACTTCCTCCATCACTAATGAGTATCCTTGGGACACCAAATCGGCTAAAGATATATCTCTGAAGAAAGCTCATTACCACCTTGGCATCATTGGTGGGTAGGGCCACGACTTCCACCCACTTAGACACATAATCTACTGCCACTAGAATATAGTTGTTTGAATGTGAGGGTGGGAAAGGTCCCATGAAATCAATACCCCACACATCAAACAACTCAACCTCAAGGATCCCTTGCTGTGACATTTCATGGTTGGCAGGGAGATTTGTGGCTTTTTCACATCTGTCACAGTGTTTCACAAATACTCTTGAGTCTCTGAAGAGAGTCGGCCAGTAAAACCCGCTCTGAAGGACCTTTGTAGCTGTCCTTTCACCACCAAAGTGGCCTCCATACTCAGAACCATGACAGTGCCAAAGAATCTGCTGTTTTTCTTCATCTGGGACACATCTCTGGATGATACCATCTGAACACCTTTTAAAAAGGTATGGTTCCTCCCAAATGTAGTACTTTGCATCAGTCAATAGCTTCTTTACTTGTTGCCTACTGTACTCTCTTGGAATAAAATTCATGGCCTTATAATTTGCAATGTCTGCAAACCATAGAGCCTGCTGAATGAGGAATAATTGCTCATTCGGAAATGTCTCAGTCACAGCTGTGGGTGGTTGTACTCCTGCTTCAGGCTCAATTCTGGAGAGATGGTCAGCTACTTGATTTTTTGACCCTTTCCTGTCTTTTATCTCAATATCAAACTCCTGAAGGAGCAACACACATCTGATTAATCTTGGTTTAGAATCCTATTTGGTTAGAAGGTACTTTAAAGCAGCATGGTCAGTATAAACAATAACCTTAGAACCAAGTAAATAGGGCCTAAACTTATCAACAACATACACAACAACTAATAATTCCTTTTCTGTAGTAGTGTAATTTTTTTGGGCATCATTTAGCACACGACTGGCATAATAAATGACATGTACAAGCTTACCACGCCTCTGTCCTAAAACAGCTCCTATAGCAAAGTCACTGGCATCACACATCAATTCAAATGGTAAATCCCAGTCAGGGGGAGCTATAATGGGAGCAGAGGTAAGGTTTGCTTTCAGAGTTTCAAAAGCATGCAGACAATCAGAATCAAAGACAAAAAGAACATCAGCAACCAACAGGTTGCTTAAAGATTTAGCAATTTTAGAAAAGTCCTTTATAAATCTTCTATAAAACCCTGCATGACCTAAGAAACTCCTAACTGCCTTAGCATTAGTTGGTGGTGGTAATTTTTGAATTACTTCCACCTTTGCTCTATCAACCTCAATTCCCTTACTTGAAATTTGGTGTCCAAGAACAATACCTTCTGTAACCATAAAATGACATTTTTCCCAATTTAAAATAAGGTTTGATTCTTGACACCGTTTCAAGACAAGAGATAAATGCTTAAGGCAGGATTCAAAAGAATGACCAAAAACAGATAATTCATCCATAAATACCTCAATGAACTTTTCAACCATATAAAAAAAAATTGAAAGCATACCCTTCTGAAAAGTTGCTGGAGCATTACAAAGTCCAAAAGGAATTCTTCTGTAGGCAAATACTCCAAAGGGACATGTGAATGCTGTCTTTTCTTGATCTTGAGGGTCCACTACAATTTGGTTATATCCAGAATAGCCATCTAGAAAGCAATAAAATGCATGACCAGCTAATCTCTCAAGCATCTGATCAATGAAAGGCAGAGGGAAGTGATCCTTCTTTGTAGCAATGTTGAGCCTCTTGTAGTCTATACACATTCTCCATCCTGTGATTGTTCTTGTAGGAATAAGCTCATTCTCTTCATTCTTGATCACTGTCATCCCTCCTTTCTTGGGAACTACCTGCACAGGACTTACCCAAGAACTGTCAGAAATAGGGTAAATAATACCTGCTTCCCATAGTTTCATTACCTCTTTTTGGACCACCTCTTTCATAGCTGGATTGAGTCTCCTTTGTGGTTGCACAACTGGTTTAGCATCATCTTCAAGGAGGATCTTGTGCATACACTTGGTTAGACTAATCCCCTTCAAGTCACTAATAGTCCATCTAATAGCTGTTTTATGGCTCCTGAGCACTGAAATAAGCGCCTCTTCCTCTTCAGGCTTCAGGGAAGAGCTAATAATCACTGGATAGGAACCATTCTCACCCAAGAATACATATTTCAGAGAAGGAGGTAAATCTTTGAGCTCAAGCTTGGGGGCTTCCTCCTCTGCTTTAGGCGTGTGGACTAGTTCTTTCTGGGGTGGTGAATCATCAATTTCAACTAATTCATACTCAGAAACAGGTTCCAGAATGTCATCAAGTACCTCAGCTTCTAGTACTTCTTGAACAAGTGGTTCAACAACATCAATTCTCACACACCCTTCAGAATCATTAGGGTGCTTGAGAGCTTCAAAAACATTAAGGACCACCTGTTCTTCATTGACCCTCAGGGTTAATTCACCCTTTTGCACATCAATCAG
>NC_029791.2:111276445-111295911 GCF_000816755.2 Arachis ipaensis
CTGTGCAATGAACTACCTGCAGAATTATCTAAGCACATCTTGGACATTTCACCCAAGCCTTCATAAAAGATATCTAGTTGGGTCCATTTAGAGAACATGTCTGGAGGGCATTGCCTAATCAGTAGCTTGTACCTTTCCCAAGCTTCATAAAGAGTTTCACCATCCCTCTGCCTGAAGGTCTGAACTTTCACCCTAAGCTTAGTCAGCTTCTTTGGTGGGAAAGATTTAGTAAGAAACTCAGTAACAACCTTGTCCCAAGTATTCAAACTCTCCTTGGGTTGAGAATCTAGTCATAGCTTTGCTCCATCCCTCAGAGCAAACGGGAAGAGCATGAGTTTGTACACCTCTGGGTTCACTCCATTTGTCTTCACAGTATCACAAATCTGCAGAAAATTAGAAATAAATTGATTTGGGTCTTCGTGGTAAGACCATGATACTGGTAGTTTTGTTGTACCAGGGTGACCAATTGTGGCTTCAACTCAAATTTGTTCGCAGTTACAGGAGGCACCACAATACTTTTCCATAAAGATCTGCAGTAGGAGCAGAGTAAGAGCCAAGCACTTTCCTTTGTTCTTCATTCCCATTCGGATTTGCCACATTGGCATTAACAACATTATTATGATCCATAGTGGATTCTACAGGCTTGTAAAGTCTTGCTTGTTGTAAACACCGCCTACAAGTCCTTTCAGGTTCTGGATCAAAGTCTAACAGAGGTTTCTTATCTCTGTTCCTGCGCATAAATAAACAGAAAATAGAAAAGGTGGGAATCTCTAAGTCAAAGTGTAGAGAAGTCCCAGTGAAGTATCCTGTATAAAATAATAAAATAAAAATGATAAATAAAATAAATATATAAATTTTGAAAATAATAACTAAAATTAAACAGAAATTTTCAAAAATTAACAGGAAAAATAAACAAGACAATTAAAATAAAATTAACTAGGTGACACCAAACTTAATTTCAGAAATTAAGAAAAAATATTAGTGTTATTATTTTTTTAAAATTTTTCGACAATAATAAACAAAATTTAAATAAAATTAAAACTAAAACGCCTAATCTAAGCAATCAAACAACTGATATCCCCGGCAACGATGCCAAAAACTTGGTGCGGATTTTCTAACCACAAACTAACCGGCAAGTGTACCGAGTCGTACCAAGTAATACCTCAGGTGAGTGAGGGTCGATCCCACGAGGATTGATGGATCAAGCAATAATAATTGAGTGATAGGCTTAGTCAGGCAAAGAGAAAGTAATGTTGGGAGTTCAAAAGACATTAAACAATATAAGGAATATTGAAGAAAGGCAAGTAAATAAGTTGGGAATAAAATATGGAGAAGACAGTTAAGGTTTCAGAGTTATCTATTTTTCTGGATTAACTTTTCTTACTAACTATTTTAATCATGTAGGATTTAATTTATGGCAAACTATATGTGACTAGACCCTAATTCCTTAGACCTTTCTAGTCTCCTCTAATTTTCATCAACAGCCAATTCCTTGGTCAATTAATTCTAATTAGAGGGTGATGATCAAATTTCAGTTTATATGCCACAAAAACTCTAATTACCCAAAAATAAAAGGATTATATCACTACAAGAAAAAGCGTGTTTTCGACGCCAAAAATCGACGGTTATTTCTGCCGTCGATAATTTTTGATGGCCTGCTGTCGATATTACTAAAAAAATAATTAAAAATAAAAATATTAAAATCGACAGCCTAGTCATCGATATTTTTATAATGCATTAATTTATTTCCCTATTATCGTCATATTATAGGCAAACCAGAAGTCGAAAATAAAATCGACGAATATGGCGTCTATTTTATTATTTTAAATATCGACAATTTTGCCGTCGATAAATTTGAATGGTCTAGATTACTTTCTAAAATGGAATGAACGGTCTAAATTTAATCTATATAATAGACGCTATATGTGTTGTTTTTTTTATATTAAAATCGACGAATATGGCGTCTATTTTATTATTTAAAATATCGACACCTTTGCCGTCGATAAATTTGAACGGTCTTGATTGCTTTCTAAAGTGAAATGAACGATGTAAATTTAATCTATAAAATAGACGCTATATGTGTTATTTTTTTTAATTGAAATTGACAAATATGCTGTCGATTTTTATCACTAAAAACACATGTTCTCGTGTCAACTCTCGCTTCCAAAGTTCAGAAACGCAAACTTCCCCAAATTCAAGCTAGGTATTCTTCAAGCTAGGTATCCTTTGGTTGACTTCGCTTTCTCTTCACCACCGCCTCCGTCTGACACCGCTACCGGCGACCACCATCGCCTACCCTCTCTCTCTTCCTTCTTATCTTTCTTCCCCATTTCTCCATTTCTTCGTTCCTGCGTGCGACACCCCTGTTCATGGAGTCACCTTTTGTCCGCGTCTTCAAGCACCGACAAGCAACCACCAGCGGCGGCGACCTTCTGTGCCACCATGACATCACCACCACCGCACCGCCTCTCTATTCTTCTTCCTCCTTTCATCAATGCAGGTTCCCTTCCCCTGTTCTCTGTCTTTCTTTTCTTTATTTTCACTGCTTTTTAATTCTGTTTTTAGAAATTTTGGTTAGGCTTAGGTTTGTTAAAACTTGTATTTCTGGACTAAAATTGTTGTTGGCTGTATCTTTCTGAAATTACTGGGTTGAATGCTGCTTAGATTGAACTGAAATTTACTGTTTTGAACTCTGCACACCACA
The DNA here is from genome assembly GCF_000816755.2 of Arachis ipaensis. Lineage (NCBI taxonomy): Eukaryota > Viridiplantae > Streptophyta > Magnoliopsida > Fabales > Fabaceae > Arachis > Arachis ipaensis. The sequence continues at coordinate 111,279,150 of NC_029791.2, forward strand.
TGTTCGGAGAAATGCATGAATGAAATTTTTTATTTAATTTCTATGTCTGATCAGCATAGGCTTTATATTATGGAACACTTAGCTTAATTAAAGTGTCAAGATAATTATTATTTTGACATTAACTAATATGCTACACAATCTCTTACGAAAGCTTATTTTGCTACACAGCACACTACACTACAACTACTACTTTCGGCAGAACAGAAAAGTACATAATATAAAAGCCTCTTGCTAGCTACTATTTTCAGGTTGATTTCTCTCTCTTTAAGTCTTCAAGTTTAATTAGCTGATGGTGTCTTGCTTGAGTTGTAAGAATTAAAGTTTAATTTGCCAAAGTTTCTTTGATATGCACGTTAGCAATATTTTAATGACTTAAAGGGAATGGGAACCGACAAACAGTGCTACTGCTATTTTGTAAAAACAAAAAGTAATACTGCTAATGCTAACTTCACAACTTCCTCGTGACTGGATCAGCATTACTCAACGTCACAGCATTACTATTTATTTGTTAAGTAGTAGTGAGTGTGGTAGTTAATATGATAGCTAGCAATATACTTATGTGATTTCTGATTCTCTCTTTTCTTTTTTTCTAAACAAAAATAGTATTCATATTATTATAATAATAAAAATAAATATTTCAGTGCATGCCCATTGCTATTGCCATTGCCATATTTTAAAAAAAAAGTAGTACTTGTCTTAGTCTCAGGCCTTCCTTTTTGGTTTTGCTTCTATTCTTTGCACTTCATTTGCTTTACCCTTCCTTTCTCTTCCAATTGCTTTCCCTTTATTTTATTTCTGACATGCTTTCTATTGTGTGCCCATATAGGCCAACACCATGCATTCACAAGGTAAGAGAGATTATTTGACAGGAGACCTTGACACAATTTCACTTATATTACCTCTTTCCACATTAGATTCACCCTATCCACCTCTTCATATCCATCTCTAGATTTAATTTTATTTGAATCAAGATAACATACTTTAAGACACATTAAAATGGCAATACCTTATATATGTTTCATGGTATTATTGAAACAAACTATGCCCTGTTTCAAATGGCAATACCTTATAGTTTATATAGTATTTAAGACACATTAAAATTAAAATGAGCTATTGTACCTTATCAGATTTTGGAATTAGTTTCCTTAGACTTGTAAGCTGTGCATTGATCCGGTCACTGCGCCGCTTCTCGGCCTGGTTGTGGCTCTTGGAAGCACTAGCAGCTCTGTCTCCGGCCACCATTTCGACCGATGCCGGCCATGAATGAAAACTATTATTGTTATCATTATGATCATGACATTGTGGTTAGAATTGTGATGCTTAGACTTAAATTATTATGCATGCTTATCTATACTTACTTATGTATGCTTGTTTGTGTAAACCATTCATGGTGAAAGTATAAATTATATTGATGATAAAATTTTTATTTGTTGTGGTTTCTCGTTGAATAAAAAATTAAAAAGTGAATATTATCCCTTTGATATATAGGAAATTAAATTCATTAATAATGGAAAACTAGAACCGAAGTTGGATGTATGATAGAATGTATGATCAGAGGCGGGGTCTTAAACCTAGTTTTATTAAAGGGGTAAATGAATTTGTGAATGTGTGTACTAGAACTCATGAGTTTCTCAGAGGAGGTTTAGTTAGGTGTCCATGTGCCAGATGTCAATGTGGGACGTTTAAACAGTTGATCGACATTAAGATTGATCTATATACTCATGGGTTTAAACCTAATTATTGGATTTGGACAGAGCATGGAGAAGAGATACCCACAGAGAATCAGATTAGGATAGAAGAAGATATTGAAAGTAGCTCTGAATTAGGTGGTGTTACATGGGAAGAAAATTTTGATCGTTATCATGAGATGGTTGTTGATGCTTTGCAACCTGAGTTTCACATGTACATGCAACCAACAGTGGAGGAACCAAATCGAGATCCTAGTAGTTCTGGATCATGTATTCCCCCACCTCCTCCTTTTACTTTTTCAAGCTTTCAGAAAAGCACAGCTCCAGCCTCAGTCCCAACCCCAGTCTCAGGTAGAAAACTCCCACCTATTCTGCAGCAACCAGGACAACCACAGAGTTCTCAAAGGGAGGATGATTCTAACGATTTTGATGACTCGGATGATTATTTAGATGAGTATGAGTAGGTTATTTAATTACTTTACTTGGAACATTTTGTATTATTAGTAGATTGCAATTTAAATGAATATAAGTCTAAGTTTAGTTATTTATCTTGTCTTGAGTCTTTATGTTAGAGAATTATTTATTATTTTGATAAGTTTGTAAACTTATTATCTAATATTTAGTATAAATTTTATTTTTATATTTAAAATTTTATTTGTCTTGTTATCTAATATTCTGTATAAATTTTATTTCTATATTTAAAAACATATCTATTAAAATCGACGGAATAGTTGTCGCTTTTTAATTTTAAAATAGACAAGCAAACCCAAATACAGATATAGAATTTGTCGGTATATGAATAATAAAATCGATGGCAACTGCGTCGATTTTATTGGATCCAATATCGACAGCAAAGTTGTCAATTTTAGTAAACATATTATAGACAAAGGTACCGTCGATTTTATTTGTATCAAATATCGACAGTAGAGGCGTCGATTTTATATAATAATATCGACGCCCTTGTTGTCGATTTTAGTAAGAATATAAAATTATCAAACTCATAATATCGACGGCCTTGTTGTCGATTTTTTTAAATTATTATCGACGGCTAGGCAAGCTGTCGATTTTATTAGCATTTTGAAAAATCGACAAGCTTTATAGCGACCAACTCCGCCGTCTATTTTGCCGTCGAATTTCAATATTATCGACGGCTAAGCCGTCGATTTAGCCGTCAATTTTAACGACGTTTCTTGTAGTGTATGTCACGTATCCCGTTAAATCCGGATAATTAAAATTTAGGAGAATATGTTTTCAAGCTGTTATTCAAGTAAAGAGCTTTTCCAAGTTATACAAGAACTCAAATAGAAAGAGGGTCATACTTCCGTTCCACCCAAATTCATAAGATAAAGAGCGAAAATAATTCTTAAATTATAAATCTATATATGAATTAAAATAGAAAAAGCAATAAAATCAACCCATACAAATAGACAGAGCTCCTAACCTTAACAATGGAGGTTTAGTTGCTCATGGTAAAAAGAAAATAAGGATTGTAAATTGGAATGGAATAATGTTGAGTTGGAATCCCCCCTGCTGGAAGAAAAGTTTCTTCCCTTTATATCTAATCCTAATAATTTAAAATCTAATTCCTAAAACTAAAATAATATCTTTTCCTCAAAATAATATTTGAATTTAAATTAGAATTAATTAACAAGTCTTCAGTTGATTGGGTGGAGACCACTTGTTTTGTCCATTCTGCAGCTTCTAATATGTGTTTTCTGGACTGGAAACTGGGTCAAAACAGCCCAGAAATTGCCCCTAGCATTTTTCTGCATTTTCTGCACGTGGCATATGTCACACGTACGCGTCAGTCATGCGTACGCATCGACAGCCTTTTTGGCGTGTCACGCGTACGTGTCAGGTACGCGCACGCGTCGCTGAACAACTTTGCTTTTCACGCGTACGCGTCAGGCACGCGCATGCGTCGCTCCTCGCTGGTCATCTCCTTGGTTTCTTCTCTTTCTCTGCAGAAACTCCATCAAATCCATTCGAATACTACCTAAATTAAACAGAAATTCACAAGACTTAAAGTAGCCAGATAATTAATTCTTGATAAAACCTAACAAATTACATGCAAATTCACTAGGAAAAGATAGGAAAGATGCTCACGCATCAACAGTCTCATCAATAATGTCGCATTGGAAGATGGAGTGATCTTCTGGTGGGTGCTTCATAGCTTCATCCAGGTTGAAACTCACTGCTCTGTTATCTATCTCAAAAGAATAAGCACCTAAAAAGGCATCCAATTTGAACCACGAAGTCTTCAGAAATGGTCTTCTAGGCAAGATGGATGAAGGTCTTCCCGAGTCATTAGGGGGCATCTCTAAAATGTAGAAGTCTATAGGAAATGTCAACCCCTTAATGCTCACAAGGACGTCCTCCGCGATGCCAAGCACCGAGATTATGCTCTTATCTGCTAAAACAAAACGTGCTGCCGACCTTTTCAAGGGTGGGAGCCTCAAAGCATCATATACAGATAATGACATAATACTCACACATGCACCTAAATCACACATGCAATAAAAAAATTGTACACCCTCTATAGTACAAGTAACCATGCAGGGACCGGGATCACCACATTTCTCTGGTATGGCACCCATTAAAGCAGAAATAGAGCTACCTAAAGGTATAGTTTCTAAATCATGTATTTTATCTGTATTCATGCATAAATCTTTTAGAAACTTAGCATACTTAGGTACCTAGTGAATAGCATCAAAAGGGGGAATAGTTACCTCAACCATTTAGAATATCTCCATCATCTTGGGGTCTAGCTCCACTTGCTTCTTGGTCCTCCTAGCAAGGTGTGGAAAAGAAATAGGAATGGCTTCTCTCACAGCATCATCTTCCTTAGGTATTCCATTCCTTGGTTGAGCCGCTTCTTCTTTAACCGTATCTTGTACCTCATCCTCTTCTTCAACATCTTCTACCTCAACAATGTGTTCAACTTGAATATCTTCTTTTGAGCTTGGCTCCTCGGGACTCCTCTCTTGCAATGTGGTTCCAGACCTCAAAGTAATGGCATTGATTCCACCTTTGGGGTTGGGTAAAGATTGAGAGAGAAGTGTACTAGAGCTTGAAGGTTGACTGTTGGGGGTAGAGGGTGGTTCCATACGGGATATGAGAGCTTGTAAAGTGGAGGTAAGACCGGTGATGCTAGAGGTAAGTGTATTCTGAAGATCTTTTTATCCTTGCACAATAGAGCGAAGCATCTCATCGTTGGAGGAGAGAGTGTGGTAAGTAATTTGAGGGGCTTGTGGTTGGTTGTTTTGAGGTGCTTGGGCTTGCCTTTGGTGAGGTGCTCGGTAAGTTTGGCCTTGGTTCTGCTGTTGGTATGGAGGGTTCTGTTGATACCGATTTTGCTGATAGTTGTTGTTGTTCCACCTCTGATTTTCACCGTTGTCTCTGCCTCCTTGATTGTAGTTGTCCCTCCATCCTTGGTTGGAATTATCTCTCCAGCCTTGGTTGGAATTGTCTCTCCAGCCTTGGTTAGAGTTGTCTTGCCTACCTTGATTGTAGTTCCCACCTTGATTATAATTACCGCCTTGTTGATAGTACCCTTGATTCGGACGGTTGTAGTAATTATTGGTAGCTGTCAAGGTGTTATCTTCTTGTTGGAATTAAGGACACTCATCAGTGTAGTGAGAATAGCAGGCGCATATTCCACACACTCTCTGAGGGACTAACTATTGACAATGTTGCTGTGGAGGAGGCTGAGGTTGTTGTTGATTAAGCTGGAGCTGCTTCAGTATATTGGTCATCTCTCCTAGAGTCTTTGTGAGAGCAGCAGTCTCACTGCTAGAGGAAACTTCCGCAATAGCCTTGGGATGATTGTTCCTCTGCCTTGTATTTTGGGTGGACTCAGCTAGATCGGTGATCAGTTACCACGCTTCTGTCGCTATCTTGTACTTAGTCAGAGAGCCATTACTCGCAGCATCTAATATAGTCTTATCTTGAGGCTTCTTACCTTGGCAGAAATAGCTAATCAACACCAACTGGTCGATCTTGTGATGGGGACATGAGTCTAGGAGATTTCTGAAGCGTTTCCAATACTCGTAAAGAGTCTCTGACTCGCCTTGGATAATGCAGGAGATTTTTTTCCTCAATCTATTTGTAACTTCAGCTGGAAAGAACTTGTCCAGGAATTCCCTTCTGAGCAGATCCCAATTAGTAACAACTGCTTCAGGTTGAGTGTAGAACCACTCCCTTGCCTTTCTCTCAAGAGAAAATGGGAAGGCATATAGCCAAATAGTCATCTCATTCGCACCATGCCGCCTAGTAGTTGAGCAAGCTGTCTGAAAATCTCTGAGGTGCTTGATAGGCTCTTGAGCAGGTAAGCCATGAAACTTAGGCAGCAGGTTGATCAGTGCAGTCTTCAGTTCAAAATCCGCAGCCGAATTCAGATGGCGTGCTTGATACGGTTGCAGAGTAAAGTCCGAAGCTCCTGCTTCCTGGAGAGTAATCCTTCTAGGCTCTGCCATAGTACCTGCACTTAAATCAACCGAATCAGTGGAAGAGGAGCTAGTTTCTTCCTCAAATGACGGTTCAGATTCACCCTCAGATAAGACTGGTGAATTGGTAGAAACCCCTTCACCACCCTCAGAGGCTAACCGACGCCGAGCTCGCCTAATACATGAAATGGTCTTTTTGATTTCAGGATCAAATGCGGCTAAGCTCGGATCCGGTAGTGAATGCATCATTCAATGAAAGAAACATAGAGCTCATGGTATAAAATTTATTAAGAATTTTAAACTATAAAACTACTAATAATCAAAAACAAACAAATAAAAATAAAATAATAATGTAATTATGTAAATATAAAAATATTTACACCAACCAATAATTTAGCACACTGTTGTAACTCCCCGACAACGGCGCCAAAAATTGAGGAGCGAAAAAATGCCGGTTAAGAAATATTAATAAAAACTGCGTTGTGAGTACAGTCCTAACCGACAAAATTTCTACTGTCAATTTAGAAGATGTCACAATTTAAGAATGATTAACTGGGAGTAGAATTCCCAGGTCGTTTCCCAAAGAGTTGACACAGCAGTGTAAATTATTGATCAGGAATTTTTCGAGAAATTTTAGAATTGGTAAATAGAAAAATAAATGACTATCAATTAAAGCAATAAAAAATTAACAAGAGGTTTTATATATTTGAAATAAAAGGCCTTGACTAGGAGAAGATTAATTGGAATTTCTATCCTTGTTGATTTTCCCAAGTATAATAGTAAAAGGGTGTTGCTTCTACTTAGTTATTCTTTAACTAATAAAGGAAAGTCAAGTAACTAATACCAACTCTGATTCACAAGTCCTAATCGCTTCACAGGGAAGGATTAGAGATAGTGAAAATTGAGTTAGCCAGCAATTTCTAATTACAGATTAATACTTGAGTATTCCAACTCAAGGGTCTCCTATTAATCAACTCCAAAGTCAAGTTGGGAGTCTACTCCATTGACATGAATGCCATTTTCACAAACATGTAAAGGGAGTAGAACAGAGACATGGTAATTAAAATTAATTAATAAAAGAAAATTTTGAAGCTGATAATTAATTGAAGGAAATCAAACATGAAATGAAATTAAATGCGAAAATTTCTCATTGCATTAATAAATCCCAAAATCAAATATATCCATATATGATCACAAGCAAACTAAATGGAAAACAAAAGAGTAAGGGAATAGAAAGGCAAACTATAATGAAGAAGACTTCAATCGAAGGTAGAAGTTGCTCTCTCAATATCCAATCCAAAAACATAAAACTAAAATCTAAGAAAACCTAGGAGAAGTAATGTTTTTTTTTCTAGAATTCAAAAACTATAACTAAAAACTAAGTGAATGAGAATGCGTGTTGAGTCTCTGCTTGTCCCCTGGCTCTAGTCTGTGTTTTTGGACCGAAAACTGGGTCTAAAACTAGCCCAAAATCGCCCCCTGCGAGTTCTGGTTAATGCAGCACATCGCTCTGTCACGCGTACGTGTTAGTCACGTGAACGCGTCGCTGTGCAACTTTGCTGGTCACACGTACGCGTCAGTCATGCGTACGCATCACTGTGAAATGCGCCAAGTCACGCACACACGTAAGCCATGCGTGCGCGTCGATCTTCGCTGGTCAGCTCCTTTGTTTCTTGTGTTCCTTCCACTTTTGCATGCTTCCTTTCCATCCTCTAAGCCATTCCTGCCCTATAAAGCCTGAAAACACTTAACACACAGATCACGACATCAAATGGTAAAAAAGAGAATTAAAAATTGACAATTTAAAGGCTTAGGAAGCAAGTTTTCAATCATAGAATAAAATTAGGAAGGATTTGCAAAATTATGCAATTTGTATGAATAAGTGTGCGAAGAACTGATAAAACCCACTTAATTTAGCGCAAGATAAACCATAAAATAGTGGTTTATCAGTTATCTGTTCTTCTTTTTTTGCTCAGAACAATTTTTTTGCTCAGAACAATTTTCGTTCTCCAAACCCTATTCCCCCTCACCAAATCTTGTATTGTTCTCTGCTTTGGATTGAATCATTGATTTGAATTATTATGTGATTTTAGTTTCCTATTGAATGTCTTTTAAAATTGTGCTGAAAATTATGTTAATGGCTTCATTTTTTTAATTTTCGTTCTCTATTCTTCATTTTTTTTGCTCAGAACAAATTTTTCGCTCAGAACAATTTTCTTTCTCCAAACCCCGTTCCCTCTCACAAAATGTTGTATTGTTCTCTTCTTTGAATTGAATAATTGATTCGAATGATTAGGTGATTTTAGTTTCCTGGTAAATGTCTGTTAAAATTGTGCTGAAAATTTTGTTAATGGCTTCATTTGTTTTATTTTTTGTTCTCTGTTCTTCCTTTTCTTTAGAACAATTTTTTTTGGATTGTAAATGAGAATAACTCTTTTGTTTTAAAGAATCAAGATAATTAAGAACAAGATTGAAAGAAGTGTAATCAGTTGTATTAGTTGGCCTTGTGTAATCTTTAGCCTATTTAGTGCTTTCGGGTTAAATTCCTAAATTAAGGAGAATATATGAGGCTTTAGCCAAGTGTGGTTTAAAGGAGTAACTTTCTAATAACAATTTAGGATTTGTTTCCAAGAGTCATGATATATTGATATTATTCCTCGGCACAATACTCATCTCTTCTATTTTTCTAGTGCATAACTTTCTACTTTAGTGTTGCTATCATTATCCTTTCATGGGTTAATAGTGCTAATGTGCTACTCAAATTGAAATTTGTCTGATGGAATGATTAACTATGCTCATGTGTTGTATTGTTCTCTACTTTGAATTGAATCATTGATTTGAGTTATTAGGTGATTTTAGTTTCCTGGTGAATGTCTGTTAAAATTATGCTGAAAATTATGTTAATGGCTTCATTTTTTTAATTTTCGTTCTTCGTTCTTCAATTTTTTGCTCAGAACAATTTTCGTTCTCCAAACCCTGTTCCCTTTCACGAAAAGCTGTATTGTTCTCTGTTTTGGATTGAATAATTGATTTGAATGATTAGGTGATTATTGTTTCCTAGTGAACGTTAAATTTTGTTAATGGCTTCATTTTTTTTATTTTCTGTTCTCTGTTCTTCATTTTTTTTGGAACAATTTCTTTTTTCGATTGTAAAGGAGAATAACTTTTTTGTTTTAAAAATCAAGATGATCAAGAACAAGATTGAAAGAAGTGTAATCAGTTGTATTAGTCGTCCCTGTGTAATCTTTAGCTTATTTAGTGCTTACGATTAGATTCCTAAATTAAGGAGAATATATAAGGCTTTAGCCAAGTGTGGTTTAAAGGAGTAACTTTCTAATAACAATTTAGGATTTTTTTTCAAGATTCATGATATTATTCCTCTGCACAATACTCATGTCTTCTATTTTTCTGCTGCATAACTTTCTTTTTAAGTGTTGCTATCATTATCCTTTCAGGGATTACTAGTGCTAATGTGCTACTCAAATTGAAATTTGTCTCATGGAATGATTAACTATGCTTATTTGTCGAGAATTATTCTCTGCTTTGGATTGAATCATTGATCAAGTGACATAGGGGACACTCGAGCTCCTGCAACACGCACAGAGCATCCGGATTTACATGAAGTTGCAGTTGACTATTCAGAAGATGAAGACTATGACCCGGAGGCGGATGAGGTTGAGTCATTTGACGACCATGTCGACAGCTTGTTTGGTGCGCATGAAGTTGAACGTCAAGGCAATGCCAATAGCAAAAAAAAGGACACCAATTTTTAGGAAGTTGATGTCATTGGTATTTTTTTTGGCTTGTTTCTTAGAAACTGTAATTACTCTTCTCCTTGCATTCTAATTCTCTTAGTAAACTAACATTTAAAGCTTTTTTTCTCTGTTAGAAAACGGCATGACTTCTTGTATGGAGCTGACTGTTAAGGAGGCATTAGCACTTTCTCCTAGAAGAAAGATCGTACTCCAACATAACAGAGAGTTGCAACAAGTTGGTCAGGCAGTGGGTCTATTGAGCGGGTTCTTGGGGACTTTGGGTGCTGATTTTCAACAGTTACCAATTTGTGAAACTAGTTGGAAGACAATGAACAAGGCTTTCAAGGAGCATGCGTTTGACTAGGTTAAGGTAGTTTTTAAGTTTGTTGATAAAGTAAGGCGTTACCAATGCTTGAAGTTTTTTTGGGTTGTTCAACCATTTTCAAGTGTAAAATGGTTCTTTTTTTCTCTTAAATGAACAGTACAAAGGAAAGATTAAGACGCACACACATGATATCGACCATACAAATTCTTAGAGAATATCAATATATATACAAGGACTTTTTTGTTTAGTGTAAATTGCACTACGTTATTATATAGCTTAGTTCCAAATCATCCGGTCCTTCGTGTATAGCAATGTAACTAAAAATTATAATAATAATAACAATTGTAATAATAATAAAACTTATAAACCTCATGAGATTGTGAAATCTGCTTTTATAATAAGTAATTAGAGAGTAACTATCTATTATTTATGACTTGTGGTTAAATCAAAATGTCAGAAGAAAATAAATATGGAACATATTTGCACAAGTGGAATCCGTTACACTCCTAAGTTTGAAAATATGAATGTTTTGTGGGTTTAATTTTTATTGAGAGATTATTTGATTATTGACTAGCTCTGCTTATGCTGTTTTTCTGTTTTGCTATTCTCTGTCAATAGGTGAACTTCTTTGTTTTTCTATTTTTCTATTTTTGTCTGGTAAATTAGAAAAAGATAGTGCATATTGGGTTTTTTTTTTGTTCATTGCTTTGAATTTTGTTGCCGAGAACTGTTCATGTCTAATGATGTATTTTCTGATAATATGTAAGTCTTTTTAGGTGGTTAATTATTATATGTTTTCTTTCTGTTAACTTTTAGTCTGCTCCTCCTCAACCCTCCCGACCAAAAATCCCTTCACCTTTCAACTTTGTTATTTTTATCTCTGCATGTAGAAAGCTATTGTAGAAGAGATTCAGCTTGATTCCTTTAATAGGATTTGATGGGTTCCTTTACCAAAAAGTTTTAACAGATTGTATTAGTAACTAACAGGGTTAAGTACAATTTTGGTCCCTAACGTAGAGGCCAAAAATTTGTTTCGTCCCCAAGTTTTTTTTTTTTTGCAAACAAAATCGTCCCCAAAGTTCATGCTTGTTTTAAAATGGACCTTTTGCACTGATAAACCACTATTTTACGGTTTATTTTATACTGAATTGAGTGGATTTTGTCAACTATTCTCACACTTATTCATGTAATTCGCATGTTTTATATTTTCCTTCCTAATTTTGTATTATCATTGAAAACATGCTTATTTGGCATTAAATTTGCTAATTTTAATCCTCTCTTATTACCATTCAATACCATGATATGTTTGTTAAGTGATTTCAGGTTTTCTAGGGTAGGAATGGCTTAGAAGATGGAAAGGAAGCATGCAAAAGTGGAAGGAACACAAGAAATCACAGTTTTGAGAAGCTGGCAGTGACGCGTACGCATGACTGGTGCAGGATACAAGTGACACGTACGCGTGATCAGGAATTTGTTAAGCGACGCGTACGCGTGACAGAGCGCCACGTGATGCAATTTACAGAAAATGCTAGGGGTGATTTCTGGGCTGCTTTTGACCCAGATTTAGGCCCGAAAGTACTGATTAGAGGCTGCAGAGTGGAGCTGGAAGGGGGAATCAATCATTCACTACTCATTCATTCAATTTTAGGTTGTAGATGTAGTTTTCTAGAGAGAGAGGCTCTCTCCTCTCTCTAGGTTTTAGGGTTTTTAGTCATGTTCCTTCTTAGATTCAGATTTTTACATTACTTTAATTTAGTTTTCATTTACTCTTGTTTATTCTAGCATCTTACTTCTTTTAGTTTATTTGTTATTGCTTCCGTTTGTTTATTTCACTGTTGACGCACTCTTGCTCCCTTTGATTTAGATTAATGCAATTCATATTTCTATGTCATTGTTCTTTCTTTAATTATTGGTTATTGTTGTCTTGCAATCGGGTATCTTAGATTTTATTATCTCTTATTAATTTTTCATGCTTTTACATGCCTTCCAAGTGTTTGATAAAATGCTTGGGTGGATTTTAATTTAGATTTTTATGTTCTTGACTTGGATTGATTATTTAGAGACTCTTGAATTATCAAAAGTCTTTTGTTGAATGGTAATTGGAGATTGCCGGTTAGCTTGAACTTCACTAAAGCTAGTCTCTCACTATGAGTTGACTAAGACTTGTGAACTCAAGTTAATTGTATGCACTTGACCTTCCTCCATTGGTTAGAGGTTAACTAAGTGAAGGCAATTCACATTTATCGTCACAATTGACAATGATAATGAGGATAGGACTTCTAATTCTCTTTCCTTGCTAAGAGCTTTCTTAGTTATTAATTTATTTTCTCGCCATTTTACTTTCTTGTTTCTTATTACAAAACCTAAAAATATGCTTTTTCATAACCAATAATAACTACACTTTCCTGCAATTCCTTGAGAGATGACCCGAGGTTTAAATATTTCGGTTAATTTTATTGGGTTTGCTTAAGTGACAAACGATTTAAACGTTAACCGAGGATAATTTGTTGGTTTAGAACTATACTTGCAACGCGATAATTTTTGTGAAAATCTTTACCGATATTTTTCTCCGTCACCACCAAAAATAAATTTTAATGACAAGTTTGCTCCTTGTGGTTTTTTTCCCTTGATTTCATTCCCGCGAATTATACTCCTGCTCCTCAAGTAACTCCTAATGTTCCTTAAAACACTTGAAAGCTAAAATGTTGGTGTGAAACTCTCACACGTAGGTGCGAAGAGAGTCTACTAAACGGGTTGTCGAGATTTGGCTAGTTTAAGCTTCAGAATCGGTGTGGTGTGACATTAGTGACTGATCTTCATCGCGGCACCAACTGATTGTCCAGGTACGGTTACTTTCCATACCTCCAGCAATCACGTCAACTGTTTACAATATCTTGGGGGTTTGCACTTGAGCACCATGTTGCTCTATTTGAGCATTTTGGGGTTGAATGCAGGCTTTCGAGTCTGCTGCTATAGCTAGGGTTTGTATATATGTGTTTCTTTGTTGCTGTATCTGTTTTAGTAATGTATTCTATTGTATAACAGGGTTGACTGAGCAGAAGATGGTATACATAAACATGAGGGTGCATCATGGCGGTGCATTTGGATATGAAGTGGGGGTATTTAAGTACTTGAAGGGTCAAAGTACAATTATCGAGGACATTGACGGCGATCAGTGACAGACCCAGAAAAGTTATATTAGGGGGCAAAAATAATATACATTACTATCAAAAAATATATTAATCTAAATTCAAAAAAATAAAAGTGCACATTAATTATTCGAATAAAAAAAACTAAAAATTACATATAATAAAATAAAATGACAGATTGAAAATAAAATAAAATATATAAAGTTATAAAGAGAATAAAATATTAGATTAATACCTAAAGTATAATTTCTTGAATTATAATTTGTAATTGAAAATATCAAAAAGAGAAACAATGAAATTGAAAGATATATAGAGTCATGAAGAGTTATATGAAAAAAATTAGAGAATTTAAAATTTACCTTTTGATGAAGAAAAGATGACCACTAAAAAAGGAATAGAAAAAAAAGTTGAAACTAAGAAGAGGATTTAAGAGAATAAAGGAGTGATGACGGTTGGGATTTGAGAATGAGAGAAGACTAAATTTAATTTAGTTAACTAATAGTCAAAATGATAGAAAGATAAAGTGGATTTGAGACTTTAAATAATTGGGCTAAATTTATTTGTAATGGGATTATTTAAAATTTAAAATAGGGATATATTATATATGTATATTTTTTTTTTAAAAAAATAAGAATGGGGGAAAATGCCACCCTATTTCCCTACTTGAGTCCGTCCCTGACGGTGATCGTTGGTCTGTGTTTGAGGCTTATGAAGAGTTAAGGCAGTTAGGATACTTGCACGCCAATATTGCAGCGTTGTGGTATAAAGATCCAAGCTTGGATCATTTGGAGACAAGCTTGAAGATGTTGAAAGGTGATGCAAACGCAATCGAAATGTGCAACATTGTTGGGTTAAGGTGCTTGATAGAGTTGTTTGTGGTCCACGATGTGGGCGATGCGGAGCCGTTTCCGGAAGTGAGTTACATTGACGTTGGGGGAGTAGCTGAAGAGGGGACAGATGCTGGGCTTGGCTTGGTTATTTTCGAAGGGCACGGGACTGAGGCAGCAGAGGCAAGTGGGGAACCTAATAAGGGAACCGAGGGTGGAATGAGTTTCGAGTAGATGGAAGTGAAACCAGTGATGAAGATAGTGAGGATAGAGCAGATGAGGAGGGGCATAGTGTAGGAGACGTTCACTTCACTGATAGTGAGGAGGAGTATGAGTACGATAGTGAATTTGATGAGGATAATTCTGTGCCTAAGGAAGCTACTGCTGGCAAGGGAAAGGGGGTTAGGATAAGTCAATTTAGTGATGAGGATGGAGCAGATAGTGATGAGTTGGAGATAGACCATATGATTGGTGGAGATGAGGGGGACGATGATGATGCCGAGGATGAAGCCAATGATGTATCAGATCGTGGGGTCAAAGGTTTCCAGTTCATAAACCTTCGAAGGATATGAGCAGCTATAGATGGGAGGTAGGAACACTTTATGTATCCAGACAAGAATTTAAGGACACTGTGTTGGCTTATGCAGTTCATATGGCTAGGAGCATCAAATTTAAGAAGTGTGACTTAGTGAGGGTTAGAGCTGTTTGTCAGAAGGATTGCCCATTCTGGCTCTATGCACATAGGGTTGGGGATGAATCCACATGGCAATTAAAAAGCATGAACCTGCAGCACACCTGCATGCAAACACACAGGGTTGGCATACTACACACTATGTGGCTTGGAGCCCAGTTTAAGAAGAAGGTAGAGTCTAATCCTAGAATTAAAACAAACGAGTTATAAGCAAAGGTACATAAGAAATGGAATGTAACTGTGACCAAGTCCATGGTAGCCAAATCAAAGCAAGAGGCACTAAGTCAGATTCAGGGTGCATTTAGGGAGCAGTATAAAAGGATTAATTATTATTGTGCTGAGCTTCTAAGGGCAAATCCAGGTTCATCAGTCAGCCTAAAAGTGATTCGGAGCCCAGATTTTGCTAGGAGGTCCAGAACCCAAAATTGATGAATTATTGTGTATTCCAAAGACTATATGTCTGCTTCGATGCATGCAAGAAGAGCTTCCAACATTGCAGACCCTTTATCAGTTTGGACAGGTGTTTCTTGAAGACTCCTCAGGGTGGCCAGTTATTGACTGCAATAGGAAGAGACGCCAATGAACAGATCCTTCCGATTGCTTATGCGGTGGTTAAAGCTGAGACAAAGGACTCCTGGGTTTAGTTTCTAAGACAACTATCTGACGATTTGGGTGCTGAGAAAATTGGAAGGTGCACATTCATGTCGGATCAGCAGAAGGTGAACATTAATTTGATAATGGTTTTTAAATTTTATGAATTATTGTGAACACTATACTAACTTGCAAGCTCACATTTCTACTGCAGGGCTTCTTACCAGCTTTTGAAGAAGTCATTCCAGGGGTTGACAACTGATACTGTGTGAGGCATCTGTATAACAATTTAAGGAAGAAATTCCGGCTTTTGTTCTATGTGGTTTAGTAGTTTCAAGTTTGTTTATGAACACTGTTGGTCTGTATTTTTTGTTTAAGTGACATCTTTAATTCTGTAATTGGCCTTTTTGGCTTATAGATTGTGTTATGATTGACTTGAATTGTCAGTGTTTTAAGGTTCATTGGTCTGTGTATGTCATTACCAGGTGAACAGATATCTACTTTAGAGTATTGCAACACATATCCTCTGCTTTATGCTTGGAAACTAACACAACACTGTCATTCATACATTCAAATATGTTCACAAAAGATACAGCACAAAAGATCATTATAACATTAAAAGTTTTCCTATCAAATAACCAAAAGAACACAATAAAATCCTAAAATTCATGTTCTAATCATCTGCAATTTAAGTGCATTCCATATGGTTGCCTTAACTTGTGTGGATTATACAGCAACAAATACAAAAACCCAATCCACCCGACTACCCCTAAAGTAGCTACAATCCTCAGCTTCCATTCGACATCCTTCAACCTTGTCTTCAAAGTTGTAATTTTCTTCCTGTTTCTTGCAATTTCAGAATCCTACTACGCTCCTCCAGCTTCTGGGTCTGCCCACCTAAAGAAATCACAGCCATCCTGAACCTATCACAATCCAGAATTCATAAGATGAAAAAAACCCAGATGGAGAAACTCAGTCTCTCAAAATAGAGGCCAACAAAATACCTCATAGTAGACGCAACCCCCAAAATTATCGGCCTGGGTTGTCCTTTGTCATTGAGGTTCGCAGAATTGGCCTCTCCCCATGCCCACATACCAACTCCTTCGCAGGTGATCGAATTCGACCCGATCTAGAACGCTAGGAAGCTATCGAAGCGGCGTTTCTGACCACTTCCTCTACTTCGTTGAACCCTAGCGCAGCTTCCTTCCTCTGATCCTTGCCAACAAGACAATGCTCTTCTCCCTCTTCCACAACATTCCCTATTATTATTATTATTATTATTATTATTATT
>NC_029791.2:111295957-111304279 GCF_000816755.2 Arachis ipaensis
ATTATTATTATTCGATTAACAAATAGTAATGGATAATAACGAACTCAGGGGCATAATTGTCCGCCAGATCATTTTAAAACAAGCATGAACTTTGGGGACAATTTTGTTTGCAAAAAAAAAAACTTGGGGACGAAACAAATTTTCGGCCTCTACGTTAGGGACCAAAATCGTACTTAACCCTAACTAATACCATTATTTAATGAAGTGATATATACTTGATCATTACTAAGCTGGTCCAGCAAGGGGGATTCTTCTCATATATTGAAGGTGATTTTTCCATTATCATTATTGGAAAATTTTGTAGCATGTATGATTTTTATGGCATGTATGATCAGGTGAGCGGTCCATCAAGATTTGATTTGATCCTGTTACTGATAAGGTGTATGTTAGGAGGGAATATAGAGGGTAAGAGTGGCTTTCATGCGCTTGTTCCCAACTACCTTTGATTGCTGAAAAACAAATACTCAATATTGAGCCATCTTTGTCAAGGGTCTCTTTATTCTTGAAGTTCATGATCAAGGTCCACCTACTATGATTTTTTGTCTGTATGATAATCTCTTGTTAATCTTTATGTGGACCAAGTTATGTGGCCTTATGTGATTAGGCATGCTTATATTGGTTGTGATTCTTGCTCTTTATATGGTTATATTGGTTGTGAAACTTGCTCTTTGAACTTAGCCTTTTGGATAAAGTTTTCATGGTGGAAAGCTCTCGATCTATTTGCTTGTGTGTTGATTTAATCACTTGTGATGTAGTATGGATGTGGAGTTAAAGTTAAGTGGTTACAATGACGGTTTGAAAGCACTGATAGAAGATCTTTATCATGCACAATGTATTATCTTATGATCTGAACTATTTGTAGCGAGTCTTTCACTATGAGGACGATGGAAGAGGAAGAATAAAGCGGGAAATTATACAAAGAATAGGAAGATCCTGGAGGAACGCAAGAAATCTTTTGTTCCATAAGGTTTATGACAAAGAACTGACTTTTGAGAAAAATGTCAAGTGTAAGCCATCAGGAATAGATGCAAATCACTGGAAATCATTTCTTGAATATCTGTTGAAGGAGGACACACAAGTAACAAATATTGAGTTGGTATTTCATTGTATTCGATTTTGAACTGTCATGAATTACTACTAAATATGCTGAATTTATTGTGATAGTGGAAAAACTTCTACCCAAAATATCTTCACCTTATGCTTTTTTGTGTTTCCTCAAATTGTACATGGCTATGTTATAGACCATTAACATTGTATTAATTTATCCCGTTAACATTTATGTTTGTCTTTTTGTTCGTAGGAGAAGTGTAGAAAAAAATGCCATAAATCGTTCAAAGCAACTGTACGCACATACTGGAGGTTCTAAAACAATGGCAAGAAAGAGACACAAAGAAGTAATCAATTTAAATTTAGTTTTAGAATTTTGACTTATTTTTGGTAATATAGTGTTGTTTGTTATATGATTGTGTCTTGATGAATGTTATAGGAGCAACGACAGCGAAGGCCTATTGGTAGAGGAGAGACATGGACCATGAGTTATAAAAAAAAGGATGGTTCGTATATGAATGAAGATGCGTGTGTTGTTGGGGTAAATCATGTTCTTTAATTTTTCAAATTTCTTTTTGAATTACTACCATTGAATTTAAATTAGTGTAAATCTGAATCTCACATGTCTATAGGAAGCAATTGAACATATTTAGGGCCAAGATACCTCCAGCAAGGAGCTTTTACAGAATGATTCCCTTGCACAAGTGCTTGGAAAGGAGCACCCAAGATGAGTTCGTGGACTAGGTTTCGGTCCATGTCCTGCTCAGTGTTTTTATAATATTCCACAACAGTCTGACTCCAGTGTGCAGATTAAGGAGTATCAGATAAAGATTATAAAACTTAAGGCGGAGGCAGCAGAACTCAAGGCAGTGGCAGCAGAGGAAAAGGCAAAGAGACAGAGAATGGAAGCAAAGGCAGCATAAGAGAAGGCAAAAAGATGGACAATGGGAAATTTGTTAAGATACATAATCCAGCAACAAGGAGGTAATTTGCCACCTGAAATAGCTACAGATTTAGATTCTTTGGAAAGTGCACCGAATTCATCCCATGCAAGATGATGTGCTGGCACTAATGATCTGAATGATAAATCTTGGAATCTGAATACTTTTTAACTATTCACTGTCTTAATGACTTTTGAGATATTTATTTGTAGTTTACAGACATCGATGCACTGAATTCAAATTACTATTATAATGATTGACTTTTGCATATATATTTTTGTTCTGTTTTGTGTGTTTTAGTTTGATTGGTTGTTGGTTGTTTTAATAAATTAAAGCAACTTAGTGGAAGAATGTATAAGGAATTAAAGAATTGCCATATATTATTATAAATTCGGATTTTTAAAAAAAATATATATAACTCTACATTTGGCAGTGGTTACAAATCCACCGCTATATTTTAACACAGCTTTTCAATGGATGGCATTTTGCAGCGATTAACAACCGCTGCCATCTACAAGCAGCCCTATTCACGTTTTAGTAGCGGTTAGAACCGCCGCAAAACTATGTCGCCGCAAAATACCATTTATTAGCGGTTATACCAGCGGTTACTATTAATCGCTGCTAAAGGTTTAGCCGCACGCTATCTTGCAGCAGGTTATCAACCGCTGCTATCCATTCTGCAGCAGTTAAAAATCACTGCAAATTGATTGCATAACCGCTGCTATTTGTCGGATGTGGTGTAGTGTAAATTGGTCCGATTTGAGAGATTTGGTGTTTTGAGAATTTGGCAAATTTGATAAAATCTTGTTTTTAACCAACTTTGCTGGAACACAAATTGGCCTTCAGAGTTTGGATTCGACTGAACTTTATTTCAAATTAAAGATGGTTGAAAGAGTTTTAAAATGATATAAAGATTAGGAAAATTAAAATTTTGTAGAAAAAGTTATGGATATTAGAAATTAGGTATAAAAAATTGAATTCTGGGATGTTGCAAAAATCTTGAAACTCTGGTTTGTGTGCCCACACACACTATCCTGCGCACGTACAGACCAGAGCGTGTGTTGCGACACGTGCATATGCACAAGGGGGTTGTGTGTACGACATCCTGAAAAATTTGCAAGTTGTGTGTACGCACAATATGGTGCGTACGCATAGGCTGGGGAAGCCGTCTGGTGTGTGCATACGAACAGTATGATGCGTATTCATAGGGCCTGTTTTTGCACTAAAATCTTATTTTTAACTGTTTGGCCTTACCGAAAAGCTTATAAACCTCAGTAACACTTGTTTAAGGTCCCCTAGCTAGTTTTTAGACTTTGGAACACCAGAGAGAGCGTTGGGTGAATTAAAAATGTTATTTTTGGTTTGAATAGAGACGGTGGCTTAGGCTTGGGATATTTTGTGGAAGGTTAACTTGAGTGGATTGATAGAGTGGTGTATTGATGGTAATTGAGGAATGGATATGAATAATGAATTTATGAAAGATTGAGAATGAATGAATTATGAAAGATGGAGAATAATGGTTTGAGAAAAAATGAGTTAATGATGATTTTTGAAAGATTAAGATTGTGACACATGAGAATGTTGAGGATTTGCTATGTACCTGACAACGATGGTGGTTAACCCTGCTTGTTGAGGTTAAGACTCATGAAATTATTGTTCAGTTGCTATGCGCCTGGCAAGGACGGTGGTGAATCCCGCTTGTCGAGATAGCGGCGCTGGTGTAGGGGCTGCGGTGGTGGTCTCCCGCCTACGTTCAGATGTGAGGGCTGAGGTAGTATTCTGCTCGCATAACCTTTCTTACCATAAGAGTGAGTTGGGCACTATATCCTAGGGTGGAGAGAGTGAGTCGGGTACTATATCCTAGGGTTGCGCATAAATGTGAGCCAGACACGATATCCTAGGGGTGCATATAGTGAGTCGGGCACTATATCCCAGGGACGTGGCAGAAAGGCAACATTCGAAAGGATGTGTCGGGTTGGCAACTTAGAACCGACAAGTGATATCATGAGTCAATAATAGGATAGACATTCATCATATACATTTTTTACATGCTTGTTTGCTTTGATTACTTGAGTTATGCCTAATTGAATAATATGTCTAATTGCTAATCGATCAACCTACTGTATATGTATATTAATTGTGCTTTACTTGTTTGCATTAATTGTGTTTTGTTGGGTTTAAGGATGATCGGTAGGCGGTGGCGATGAGATTGCATGGAGGGTAGGATGGCGAAGGCTGTGGGACAGTGGTGACTGTTAGAATAGAAATCCCTTAAGTTAGACTAACCTATTTATAGTTTTATTATATATTTTCTTTAAGTTTGAATGTTTGTATCGATGTGAAGTCCTAGGATTGCCTTTGGCTTCCCAGAACCTTATATCTTATCTTTTGGACACTGTTACCATACTGAGAACCCCCGGTTCTCATACCATATATTGTTGTTGTTTTTCAGATGCAGGTCGCAACCCACCTTGGTGAGTTTGCGGATGGTGACAGAACAGAGAATGACTCAGTTTTTCTTTTGATTTACATTTGTAGTCTCTCACTTTTGTATATTTTGTTGCCTTAGAGGCTTGTATTTTGGAAACTTTGAGATATAGGATGTTAGCCGTTTTAAACATCAAAACTCTGCTGTATTCTATTTTGACTAGCCGACCTAAACTCCGCAGGCTGTGACTAGTCCTCTTTTGTATATATATATATGCTTGTTTGTTCTATTTATTATGTTTATCTTTGTGCCTACGCGTTTTGTTACTATGTGTGAACGCTTTGCGCTTTTGTAACCATGTTTTTTGTGTCTCTTGAGCTTTATTCCTTCATCGGGCTTTTAGTGTATTATATTCCTTGATTATATATTATTGTATGAGCTTTAGAACTGTCGTGGTACTTTATTGCCCTTTTGCTTTACGTATAGAGGTAATTCTTAGGGTGGTAGGGTGTTACAATTAACATAGCACGTTCATAGAATCCTTTTTCGCGCGAAGTCAATTGTGCAGGGGCACAAACCACTTCTCTGGGAATCTTTGCCGCCGCGGTGCTCCCCTCAGTCAATTCCAGTAGTCTCCTCCTTCCCATTGCTGTGTCCATCATTGAGTTGCTTCCCCTCCCTCTAATATTGGTCCAAAACTTAGGTTTGCTAAGTCCTCTTTCAATTTGGTTGAGCTTTCTTTTTGGTTTCACTTTTTAATTTGGCTCAGATTGATCTTGTTCTTCTTTATTTGGGTATATACAGTCAAGAATCAGATTCACACTTTTTATCTTCCTCGCGCGAACACAAAAGGGAAAAAGACGCGAAACACACCTCCGTGTGTGAATCCTTGCCACCATTCCCCTCCGTCCATCAATACCAGCTGCATCGCACTTCCTGTTGCCGGTGGGTCCATCGCCGATCAGCTTCTTCATTTAGATTATTGGTATGTACAAAACTACTCTTTCAATTTTGTTCTGTTTTCCTTTTGGTTTCAAAATTCAAATCTGTCCACATTAATCATTTTCTTCTTAATCGAATACCAATAGTTAGTTTTGGCCACACTTGTTGTCTCCTAACCATCCTATCTCATTTCCCAACAGGACTATGTGTAGGGTTTTTAATATAGAATAATTTCTTAGATTAGACTAATGAGTGCCATAACCACCGATTTTCTGGTTAATCAGTTGTTATTATCTACTATCTTAGTCAGCATTTGTTCAGAATGAATGTACATTATCATACTAATGTTTAAATTAGAGAAAAATAAAGATCAAGCGTATCAAAATGCAATGATATAAGAAATTAATTAGTAGAAATATGTAAGCTTTATATAACAAATATAGGTAAAAGTCTCTTTCGAATTTGTTTAAATTTTTGTATGATTTTTTCTTGTTATTTTCTTTATGGTTATATAAGAACAAGGCTCTGTTTTCTTTTCTCAGTGAGCAAAGGAACTTATTTTATTATGATAAGACCTTATTCTGTTAATAACAGGCAAAGTATAGTGTGATAAGACCTTTTATTCATTTCATTTCATTTTAGTTACATTAGTGATTGTAATGGTCGAACAAATGAACTAGTAGACTCCATTTCTTATAGTGCGATAAGATCTTAAATAAGTTCCTTTCAAATTAAAATATATTCCAATTCAATTTAAAAGACAATAAGATGAGATTAGAAAAATTTAAATTGATACCATACATACATATAAAAATAGTAATGGAAAAAGAAAAGAAGATTTTCAGTATGAAAACTTCTTGATCATGAAGCATAATCTGTAAAATTTGCAGAATTAAAAAGGAAAAAAAAAAGAGAAATAATTTGGCTAAGAAGTAAACTGAATGAAGTGTGTTTCATTGATTGAATCTAAAGTAAACATTCTATCTAGTTATTAATAAAAATATCTTTTATTAATAACTAGAATGTTTATATCTTATTTATGTTATATGAATAAAATTTATAGCATAAAATAACTTATTGCTAATTACTTTATTACTTCTATGGTATATTATAAACACCTAATAATTCTACACTTAAACTAGCTTTATCTGATAAGAGACTCATAATTAATACGTTCTTATCTCTACTATTTGTACCAGACTTATTATTTTAGGCAAAGGGTCTTATTTCGAAGATCATTGAGGAGAGGAATTTTATTATTGATCAAAATAAAAGACCTCAGCAAGAACTGGTACAGAATTTATTTAGAAAATATAAAATTCTTTTATGCATGTGCTTACACTAGTTATGTTGAACTTTTTTGTTGATTATACTGATGGTTATTCTCTGAACACAAAAGGAAATCTGATAAGTTTTCATTTTTTAAATGATATTCTTACTTTTCAGATTACAAGAAACAATATGCTATTCAATTTGTGTTGTTTACAGGTGTTGTTACTGTTTGTTTTTTTTTTCCCTAAACTTATTAGTTTGATCGTTAAACACTCATAACTCAACTAATGCATCTAGTTCTAGAGCTACTTCTTATATTCTGATAATTGGCCCATGTATTATATCTAGCATATAGAACAGCTTCCTTACAATGTGGTGAAAACAAGAAATAAAAGTACATTAACAAATAATCAAAAACCATAATGCAATGCATAGTATTAGAGGTACTCAGTTACTTCTACTTTTTTATACAGCTATAAACAAAAAAGAATTAACATAATCAAACCAACAAGAACCACAAAACTAAGAACACCTAAACATGTAAACAAAGTACCATAATTCTAAATGTGCCACATATAACACTAAACCCTGTTGTTGCAGCCACCAACACAGACAAAGAATATACATATTTTGGATTTCAACAGTATTGGATTAATATTTTAATGGTTTTCTTTTTTTCTTAATTTCTTTGAACCTCTCTCTATTTGTTGTTATTTTGGCGAATAATTACTCTGAAATCCAATTTTGGAAATCATGAAATAATAAAGCAGCACATAAGCCAAGAGATAGTTTCATAATAACTACTCAGTGTGGTATTTTCGGAAGTAAAACATATCATTGATTAAGATGCTTAGTCATTGGTGGGGTTTAGATTTTGTGAACGGAGATGCCATTGACTAATGTTGTTTTCTCTTAACCTTGTGTAATTGGAAATAACCCATTAATTATTCCTAGCTTTTATTCTAGATTGATCTTATTTTATGGTAATTCTTTTGGCTTATCATTTATTATTAGAGACACCAAGAGTTGTTACAAGTCTGTTTCAATTTTGTATATGATAAATTTTAAAAATAAAAAAGCTTCTCAAGTATCTTATTTGTCCCTAATCTTTACTCTTGTATTCTTTCTTTTAAGGAAGCTTTTCTTTTCGTTTTCATTTTTTGCCTTGAAATCAACAATTTTTTTTTCCAGTATTTTTTTTGAAAGCACATGTTAAATCAGATATATACCGATTAACGATTTATTTAAGTGCACATGTTAAACCTATTAATTACAGAAAATGTTATAAAAAATATATTGAGTTTAGTTTTCAAATTTTTGTTGTGTATTTATTAATATTATAAAAAATAAAAAATTATAAATTTTATTAGTAATAATTTTAACAAATATTTTGAAAATGCATGTTAGTTAAATTCTATTCTTAAGCATGTAATACAAATATTTATTTGTATCAACTCTGATAAACACAATTACAAATTTGTTTGGATGAGCTTTGAAAATAAATAAGTGATATCTTTTTTAAAAGATCTTTTAAAAGAGAACCTTATTTGATATTTAAATACCTTATATAGTGAGTATTTTTTATTTACTAATTATATTTAGATACAATGAAGTAAAAATTATGTATTTATTTATTTGTTATTATAAAAACTTAAGTTTTATATACAGTACTGGTCTTTTGTTAAATCAACA
>NC_029791.2:111304606-111330970 GCF_000816755.2 Arachis ipaensis
TAATTTTATTATTATAATTATTATCATTATTATTGTTATTTTATTTGATCGTTTTATGTTTATTATTAAATTATTACTACTACTATTATTATTATTAATATTATTATTATTCTTTATTTATTTATCATCTCACATATATATATCTGGTCATGATTTAATTTACATATTATAATTTTTTAGAAAATTTAATTATTGTAATCCTACATACACATATCTGGTTATGATTTTTTCACTTAGACTCCAACCACTAAATTGTTTTATTGAAGGGCCACACCACTATCTAATGAATAGGTGATAAACTAATTATACAATTTCATTTCTCTCAAAAAGTAGAATCCACACCTTCCCTAATCCTTATTTTTGAAACTAATGCCTTAGTCCCTGTTCATACCCTGAGTCGAGCTGTCCGAACCGGGATGTTCAGTAGCAAAGCGACCGACCTGTTCAGGTCAAGCGGACCGACTTCTTTGCGAAGAACTCGGCCAAATCGACAGGAAAGCCCAGTAAAGGGCCCAAATGAAGGGACACAGCCCAATCCAAAGGCAGCCCAAGCCTACAGAGGGAAGGGCGGTTCCGTTGAAGATAAGCTGACCTCACCATAAGATAAGATAAGATAAGATAACTAACTTATCTTATCTAAAAAGGTCACTCTACACCACTATAAATACACTGGAGCACCCAGGTATAACTCATACTCTGATTCTACTAAAAACCTGCTTAATACACGTGCTAACTTAAGTATCGGAGTCTCTTGAAGGTACCCCCCACCCTCCGGTGACAAAGGATCAGCAGTGCAGCTAGATCAATAAGTCGGACACGACAGCTCCGGCCGCCACTCACCAGCCGGACACATCAGCATCAACCAGTACAGAAGATCTCGTCCGAGATCGACCTCCAGTTTCAGGTAACCCTCGGAACATTGGCGCCGTTGCCGGGGAACCTGGAAGTCATCCCAACACCATGGCGGACGGCCATGACAACGACCACGACTCCGATCTAGAAAACAGAACGCCGCACAAAAACGCGGACACCACACCAAAAGATATCCCGGAATCCAACGGAGACAAAAACTCACCAAAATTGGGAGCAATAGAAGCGCTTCAAGATCGCTTAAAGCAACTTGAGAAAGAAACCCAACAACAATGGAAAATCGGAAAGGATCTTCAAAGAGAGGTACGGCGACGTCGAGAATTGGAAGAAAAACTATAGCAATTAGAAGCCGATCTCAAATCAAAAACTCCTCGGACTACTCCTGAGGAAAATTCACGCAAAGAACAAGATCCATTCACCAGGGAAATCATGAAAACCAAAATCCCAAAAGACTTCAAACTCCCGGATATGATTTTGTACGACGGCACCACAGATCCCAACCATCATCTCAGCAATTTCAGAAGCAGAATGTACCTTACCGACGCCTCAGATTCCGTTCGCTGCAAAGCTTTTCCAACAACCCTCACGAAGACAGCAATCAGATGGTTCGACAACTTACCTCCAAAGTCCATCTCAAACTTTGACGATCTGGCCAAAAAGTTCCTGGCCAGATTTTCCATCTAGAAGGATAAAGCTAAGCACGCACCCAGTTTACTAGGGATCAAGCAAGGAGATCGGGAGAGTCTCCGCAACTACATGGAAAGATTCAACAAAACATGCATGGACATACAAAGTTTACCAACAGAGGCCGCCATCATGGGACTCATCAATGGCCTACGAGAGGGACCTTTTAGCCAATCTATATCAAAAAAGTACCCTACCTCCTTAGACGAAGTACAGGAGCGAGCAGAAAAATACATCAACATGGAAGAGAACGCTCGGAGAAACCTCAAAATCTGGGGCCCCCTACCGAGACAAAGACAAGGACTCCAAAAGGAAAGAAGATCGACAGGGGGAGAAAATCAAAAAATACCATAACTACACTCCTCTCAGAGTATCCCTGGTCGACGTATACAAAGAAGTCTACCACACAGAGAAAATCCCCCCAGCACGACCACTCAAAGGCAAAAGAGGAGGAGGAAACCGGAAGGAATATTGTGAATAACATCGAGTCCGAGGGCACTCCACCAACGAGTGCTTCGACTTGAAAAATATCATAGAAAAATTGGTGAGAGAAGGAAAATTAGATCGATTTCTGGCCACCCGAGATGACGACCAAAGAAAGAGACGAAGGGATGAAGATGACGGACGAGCTGAACGATCACCTCGGACACCAGAAAGACACGTCCACATGATATACGGCGGATTCGCAGGAGGTGGGATCTCCAAATCATCCCGAAAAAGATATCTCAAAGAAGTATATCATGTCGAGGGAAAGGAAGAAGCACCCGACATCCCGGCGATAACATTCACTAAAGAGGACGCATCCGGCATCATCTCGGGACACGACGATCCCATGGTCATCACTATCATACTGGCAAACGCCAATCTACACCGTACATTAGTAGACCAAGGGAGTTCTGCCGACATCTTATTCAAAACAGCCTCCGACAAACTCGGCTTAGATGAAAAGGAACTTAGAGCATACCCGAATAGTCTGTTCGGACTAGGAGACACCCCGGTACAACCACTGGGATACGTATCGCTACACACAACCTTCGGAAAAGGGAACCAATCCAGGACCCTCAAAATAGACTACATTGTGGTCGACGTAAGTTCAGCCTACAATGCTCTAATAGGTCAGACAACACTTAATCAACTCGACGCGATAGTCTCGACCCCACACCTATGCATGAAATTCCCAACTACAGAAGGGATAGCCACGATAAAGGCAGATCAGAAGATGGCACGCCGCTGTTATAACGAAAGTCTAAATCTCAGAGGCAGAGGGGAAGAGTTTCATACAATTGAACTTGGCGGAGTTCAGCGACGAGAAGAACTTCGTTCGCAGCCAGAAGGTGAGACAGAGAAGATTCAGATCGGAGACACCTCGGATAAAACAACTAATATCGGCACGATCCTAAGAAGAGACTCAAAAGAATTACTGATACAATTCTTACGAGATAATATTGACCTCTTCTCATGGAAAGCGGCAGACATGCCGGGCATAGACCCTAAGCTAATGAGCCACAAGTTGGCGGTCTATCCAGGATCTCGGCCTGTGCAGCAGAGACGAAGGAAGCTGGGAGTTGAACGATCCCAAGCTGTGGAAGAACAGGTACAGGCACTACTGGAGGCAGGATTCATAGGAGAAGTCAAGTATCCGCTATGGTTAGACAACGTCGTCTTGGTGAAAAAATCAAATGGGAAGTGGCGAATGTGTACTGATTACACCGATCTCAACAAAGCCTGCCCGAAAGATCCTTACCCACTCCCAAGTATCGACGCTCTGGTAGATGCCTCCTCCGAATATAGATACCTCTCATTTATGGACGCATATTCGGGATACAACCAAATCCCCATGTATCCACCAAATCAAGAAAAGACCTCGTTTTTAACACCGAAAGCAAATTACTGCTACATCGTGATGCCTTTCGGTCTCAAAAACGCGGGTGCTACTTATCAAAGACTAATGAACAAAGTTTTCTCAGACCACATCGGAAAAATCATGGAAGTATATGTGAACAACATGTTAATAAAGACACAAAACGAAGACACACTACTGTCCGACCTGACTCAAGTGTTCGACACTATAAGGAAGCATGACATGCGACTCAATCCAGCAAAATGCACTTTTGCAGTAGAAGCAGGCAAATTCCTAGGTTTCATGCTCACACAAAGAGGAATTGAAGTAAACCCGGATAAATGCCAAGCCATACTCAACATGAAGAGCCCCACCTGTGTCAAAGAAGTGCAGCAACTCAACGGGAGATTGGCCGCCCTATCCAGATTCTTAGCAGGAGCAGCGATAAGGTCTCTCCCCTTCTATGCTACTTTAAGGAAGGGAAAGCAGTCTGAATGGACGACAGAATGTGAACAGGCCTTCCAAGACTTCAAGGAGTTCTTAGGACAGCCACCTATCTTATCTCGACCACGAGAAGGAGAACCGCTCATATTATATCTTGCAGTAGGAAGCTGGGCAATAGCCTCAGCACTAGTCAGAGAAGACGAAAGTAGGCAACAACCTGTATACTTCATTAGCAAAGCGCTACAGGGATCCGAGCTGAACTACCAGAAGATAGAAAAGTTTGCCTATGCTCTCATTTTAACATCTCGACGACTTCGCCCGTACTTCCAGGCTCACACTATTAAGGTTCGAACCAACCAGCCATAAAAGGAATACAGCAGAAAACAGACTTAGCAGGCAGAATTTTACAATGGGCAGTAGAATTATCAGAGTTCGACCTCCAATACGAACCTCGGACAGCCATCAAATCGCAGCATCTAGCCGACTTCATTGTAGAATTCATAGATGCCCTGGAAACCCCCACAGAATGGAATCTCTATGTGGATGGTTCTTCAAATAAAACGGGAAGTGGCACAGGCATGATAATAGAAAGCAATCAAGGAACCCAAGTCGAGCTCTCCCTCAAGTTCGGGTTCCCGGCCACGAACAACCAGGCCGAGTATGAAGCTTTATTAGCTGGTTTGAAGCTGGCTAAAGAGGTTGGAGTTCAAAAAGTCAACATTTACAGCGATTCACAAGTAGTCACCTCACAGATAACAGGGAGTTATCAAGCCAAGGACCCTACCATGAAAAAATATTTGGATAAAACCAAGGAACAGCTCGGACAACTCGGGGAATATAAGATCTGTCACATACCCTGCGAGCAGAATGCCCGAGCTGACGCACTCTCGAAACTAGCCAGCACCAAACCAGGGGGCAACAATAGAAGCCTCATTCAGGAAATACTACAGAACCCATCAATCTCGGAAGAGGGAAAAGTCCTGGCCATAATAAATCAGGACCAAGGATGGATAACCCCCATAATCAACTACCTCAAAACAGGAACACTCCCTACAGAAGAAAAGGAGGCAAAGAGGTTAAAAAGGGAGGCACAGTACTACACCATCATAAATAACATCCTCTACAAAAGAGGAATCTCAATACCATTACTAAAATGCGTGCCGACCTCCAACACAAGGGAAGTACTAGAAGAAATACACGGCGGCATTTGTGGCAATCATCTTGGAACACGGGCTCTCGCCAAAAAAGTACTCCGGGCGGGGTTCTATTGGCCAACTCTACAGAAAGAAGCTACAGAATTTGTAAAGACATGTCCACCATGTCAGAAACATGCCAACTTTCACATCGCCCCACCAGAAGAGCTCATCAGCGTGACTTCACCTTGGCCGTTTGCAAAATGGGGACTTGATCTTCTCGGACCCTTTCCCCAGGGATCAGGACAAGTAAAATTCTTCATAGTCGGAGTAGACTATTTTACAAAATGGATTGAGGCAGAGCCCCTAGCCAGCGCCACCGCTCAAGGAAGTCGGAAATTTCTATACAGGAACATTGTCACGAGGTTCGGGGTTCCATACTCCATAACCACAGACAATGGCACTCAATTCACAGACGCAGGCTTCAGGAGACTAGTAGCCGACTTGAATATAAAGCACCAGTACACCTCCGTTGAACATCCACAAGCCAATGGACAGGCCGAAGCTGCTAACAAAGTTATATTGGCCGGGTTAAAACAGAGATTACAAGATGCAAAGGGAGCATGGGCATAAGAGCTTCCACAGGTCCTATGGGCATATCGAACGACACCACATTCCACCACAAAGGAATCCCCCTTCCGATTAGCATATGGAATAGAGGCAATGATTCTGATAGAGATTGAGGAAGGATCGCCCAGAGTAGTTCATTACAATGAGGGAGCAAACTCCCAACTCCAGAAGGAAGAGCTCGACCTGCTACCCGAAATCCAAGAAAGAGCTCGGATCAGGGAAGAAGCGCTAAAACGTCGAATGGCTTCCAGATATAATCAAAGGGTAGTGCCGAGAAGTTTCGCAGAAAACGATCTCATCCTAATCCGAAATGATATCGGCACAACTCGATCAGGAGAAGGAAAATTGACAGCAAACTGGAAAGGACCCTACCGAGTTGTAGAAGTACTTGGGAAGGGCTACTACAGACTGTCTGAACTCGATGGACGAGAGCTTCCCAGATCGTGGCACGCCTGCAACCTAAGAAGGTACTACAGTTAGAAAAGACAAAAATATCATTGTTGGATGCACTCTTTTCCTGAAAAGGTTTTTTAATGAGGCACCAAGTTGAGACTCAGACACTATCCGCCTTAAAAGGATGATCCCATATGTATATATTTGCACTTTTCCTTTGAATAAAATATATCTTAGATATTCTACAAGTGTTCAAGACGCATTAATCTGAAGCATTCATCGTCCGATTATAAAGTAACCGATCGGCAGAAAGTGAAAAACAATTTCACTGCACGATCACGATAAAGACAACCGTCCGATAAAGGTGAAAACGCGATTTACCCAAAGGACGATCTAGAGATGACAACCACTTTCTACAAATCGACAAAGATGAACACAGAATAATGTAAGAAGTTATCAAAAGTGATCTAAAAAAGAACCTGACGAGGTCTTACGGATTGCTAAAATAATAACTTAAAGACTGGCCGACGTTAAGAAGTCGGACCAAGTCAACCCAAGTTATAAGTAAACCCTGGAAAGAGGTCTGGCCAACCCTAATAAAGAGGAATACTTTAACTTAGAAGGGCCCGATATAACAAAGTCAGCCCAAAACCAAAAAAGTTATACAAGTAGCCCCTGAAAGAGACCTGACAAAGTTCCAAAAAAGAGGACTACAAAAGTAACTTAAAGGAGACCGATATAACGAAGTCGGACTCCTACTACTAAAAAATTATTTGCAAAAGTAACTTAAAGGAGACCGATATAACGAAGTCGGACTCCTACTACTAAAAAAGTTATTTGCAAAGTAACTTAAAGGAGACCGATATAACGAAGTCGGACTCCTACTACTAAAAAGTTATTTACAAAAATAACTTAAAGGAGACCAACATAATGAAGTCGGACTCCTACTACTAAACAAGTTATAAAAGTAGTCCCTAAAAGAGATCTAACAAAGATCCAAGAAAGAGGATTACAAAAACAACTTGGAGGACCAACTTGAAGAAATCGGTCATAGATCGTCAGAAACACAAGCAAGAACGAGAAAACCGAAGAACAAGTTAAGACACACATAACCACAACCACAAAAGGATTCAAGTACAAAGCAATCCAAAAAGGTCAAGCTGCAAGGTTCCAGCATTCTCAGAAAACAAAAAAATACCAAGTTAAGCGTGAAAGCATGATATAATCCACAAAGTTATAAAGATTCAGAGGCCACCAAAATCTACCTCAAAAGCTAGAAAGTTACTTTTGTCAAAACAAAAAGTTGCTAGGCAAGCAAAGAGAAAATATCAACAGTTAACAAAAAAGAGTTTAAAAAGCCCACAAGCCGGGCCAACTACGAAAATATCCAGAAAAAAATGGGCTAAGGGTCAGAAGACTATTTAGCAAGCATCAGTTCGAGGAGACGGAGGGCGAGTCTGGAGAGGAACAGCATCCATAGTACCATCATCCCGGTTTAAGATCTGACAGTCAGGATCAGAAGCGGGAGGGCTGACCTCGGCGGGAATGGCAGGAGTTGACACCTTGGCAGAGGATACGGGGGGAGGTTCGACATCATCCTCATCCTCGTTATCAGGGAGAACCTTGCCATCTCTGACAACGTTATCTAAGCTAAAGAGGGTCAGGTCAGCCTCGGGAGCAATAACCCGAACTTGTTCCTTCAGGTTCTCATAGGCAGCATTTACGCTGCCAACAAGATGACCTTGGAGTTCGGAATAATTAGCTCGGGCATTCTCCAACTCCTCTCTCAGACGCAACACCTCCCGATAAGATGTCACATAACTATCCTCGCCTTCTCATTCTCCAAATCTTTTTCCAACTTGGCCACCCTCACTTCAAGCTCCTCCTTCAAACCTTTCATCCGATCAAACTCCTGTTTGGCCTCCTCCATGAAAGCTTTAGTGGCATGGAGAGGAAGACTTTGAGTAGTTCGATATAAGGCCGCTCCCATGTGTGCCAACTTAATACCACTCCGAGTTATATAATCAAAATGATGAAGAAGTGACACGTCGTCCATAGAAAGAACACCATAAGGGCCGATTTGTTGATCCACAAATTCAACCGCATCAAAGTTTGGGGCATCAAGGTCGAAAGGCTCAGTGGTTTTTTGTTTCTTACTAGGAGGGGCACCGAAAACTGCAGCAGAAGATTGTGGAGGATCGACCAGACGAACCCGAGGAGTAGGAATTGCTTTCCTCGGCCCGGGAGAACTTGGTATAGGAGGTTTAACTAGAACTTGAGAAGATCCCTCTCCGGATGCCTTGGCCGAGATGTTTAAAGCAGCAGTCGCCTTCTTCGCCTTCTTGTAGGCCTTCATAGAATCATTATTCTTTGACATCTCTGAAAAACACAAAATCAAAAAGACAAGTTACAACATAGGATAAGAAAAGCTCGGAAGCAGTATAAAAACAAATCAGACAGTACTATTCCGAAGGGTTACCTAAAACTGTAGGTCGATCTCGGACGAGATCTTCTGTGCTAGTCGGAACCGATGTATCCGGTTGGTGAATGGTGACCGGAGCTGGTACGTCCGACTTGTTTGGACTTGAACAAGCTACTGATCCTCTTTCACCGAAGGGTGAGGGGTACCTGCAAGAGACTCTGATGCTTAAGTTAGCATGGGTATTAAACAGGTGTTATGTAGAATCAGAGTATGAATTATACCTGGGTGCTCCAGTGTATTTATAATGGTGAGATGTGACCTTTTGGATAAGATCTTTTGTATTAGCGCTTTTTTGGGAACGCAAGCGGTTTTAATATCCGCATTTAATTGGCATTAATTTGCCCTTCATTCTCTCTTGGCTTTTATTTTGAATTTCGCGATCAAAAATGGTTTCTCTTCTTTATTTCTTCTTCGTAACTTCTCCCTTTACTCTCTCATTTTCTGTTTCTCTCATCTGCTCTCTTGCGCTTCTGCTTTCTTGTGTTTGCGGCGTCGCTTGGCATTTTTCTGGGCAGCCCTTATCTCTACGCTTCCACTCTTCCTCGAAGCTTCTTCCGTCTCCAGGTTAGTCCCTTTTTGTATTTTCCTCGTTGTTTTTGACTTTGCGATGGAGTTTTCCTTTTGATCTTCTTTTTGGAGAAAGTTTGGATCTTTTCTGTTTTTATCATGCTTGATTTGTTGCATGCTCTGGAATTTCTTTGTTTTTTGGTGCGAATCTTTTTCTTGTTGCCTGAATCTTTTTTCTTTTGCATGTTGCCGCCGTTTCTGTTTGTGCCTTGGCTGATGATTTTTTGCTTGAAAAGTTTGCGCCTTTGCTGCTTGGCCTTTTTGGTATTTCTGATATACTGTAGAAGTAGTGTTTTTTGCTGGTAAACTGTAGGAGCAATGCTTTTCCTAATAAACTGTAGAAGGGTGGACCTTTTGCATTTTTGCTTCCTTTGTTTTCTTTCTGGATTTTATTTTGATGAGTGCTGGAATGTGGGCTATAGAAATAACTTGAAGACCTTGCTTGTTTACTACCTCCAAGGGATGCCCCAAGACTTTTTGTCTTAAGTCTTGGGGTTTTCCCTTTTTTGTTTATTCGCCCGTCGAGATGTTTTTCCCCATGTCCGAGATGTTTTTAAGTAATCCATTCTTCTTTTCTTTTTGTAGGATTTAGTTGACCTCATGTCTTCCCGAAATAACGTTGTAGAGATGCCTTCCCAGGTCCCTGCGGGTATGGCCGATTGGGTGGACTCCATGGTTCTCATGTGTGTCTCGCTTGTTGATTCTGAGTTTTGTGCTCAGCTTAGGCAGTTTCATAGTGTCTGTAGTAATTCTGGTGACGAGAAGAACTATGAGCTTGTTTCTCCTTCTTCTGACGAGAGAGTCTGCTTCTCGACTCGAGTTGTTGACAATCGCCCCTTCTTTTATGCTTACGATTTTTTCTTTGGTCAACTGGGTATTACCCTTCCTTTTACTCAATTTGAAACCGACCTGTTATGGTCTTGTAATGTTGCCCCTTCTCAACTTCACCCCAACTCCTGGGGTTTCATAAAAATTTTCCAATTGCTGTGCGACGGTTTTGGTATTCCTGCTTCCCAATCTCTCTTTTTCTATCTGTTTGTCTTGACTAAACCCGGTGTGGTAAAAAAGAAGTCAGCTTGGGTCTCCTTTCGTTCTACCCAAGGAAAGAAGGTTTTTTCCATGTTTGACGAGTCATTCCGTGACTTTAAAAACTACTTTTTCAAGGTCCGAGCTATTGAAGGAGCTCGGCCCTTTTTTCTGGATGAGAATGACGAACCTGCTTTTCCTTTGGAATGGCAAAAAGATATGAGGGTCTCCCGGTATTCGTGGGAGATGTTGGATGAGGCCGAGCGAGCCTTTGTGACTATCTTAGAAGAACGCTGGGGTCAACCTCCCCATCTTGACACAAAGAAATTTCTGACCAATTCTTCTCTTCTTCAAACTGAACTGGGTATTTTGTGTTTCTTGTTTATGTTGCTTGTAGCTGTCTTTTCCGACTTATCCGACTTGTAGCTGAATTTTCTGTTTTGCTTGCAGAGGCAATGAAGAATAATGAAGCTATGAAAGCTTTTAAGAGGGCACAAAGGGTGACTGCTGCCAGAAATGTTGCTGCCAAGGCAGCTGGGGAGGGATCCTCCCAGGTGCGCGAGAAGCCATCAGTGCAGAGTTCTGCCGGGGTGAAGAAAGTGATCCCTACACCCCGAGTTCGTTTGGTAGATCCTCACGTCGCCTCTGCTGCTCCTTCTGTTGCTCCTCCCAATAAAAAACAAAAGACTGCTGAGCCCTTCGACCTCGATGCTCCTGATTTTAATGCTATTGAATTCGTGGATCAACAAATCGGTTCCTACGGCGCTCTCTCCATGGATGATGTGTCCATCCTTCATCACTTGGAATTCATGGCCCGAAATCATGTGAAGATGGCGTATATGTCGGCTGCCATATATCGTACTGCTCAGAATCTCCCTCTCCACGCCACTAAAGCATTTTGGAGGAGGCGAAACAAGAGTTTGATCGGATGAAGGGGTTAAAGGAGGAGCTTGAGACGAAGGTGGCCAGGCTGGAGAAGGACTTGAAGAATGAGGAGGCGAGTTCTCAGTCATTGGTAGCTTCGTTGAGGTTGGCTGAGGATGCAGTCTTGATGCACAAGGATAGTTACGTCACCTCTTATCGAGAGGTGCTGCGCCTGAGGGAGGAGCTCGACCATGCCCGGAAAGATTATTCTGAGCTTCAAGGTCATCTCGTTGGCAGTGTGACTGCTGCTTACGAGAACTTGAAGGAGCAAGTTCGGGTCATTGCTCCCGGGGCCGATCTCACCCTTTTTAGCCTGGATAATATAGTCAGGGATGGCAAGTTTGTCCCTGATGATGAAGGTGATGATGATGATGTTGTTCCTTCCCATGTGTCTTCTACCAAAGTGCCGACCTCTTCGGTTCCTCCTGCTGTGCCCGACTCGGATTGCCAGATCCTGAATTGGGAGGATGGAACTGTGGATGCTGTGCCGATCCAAACTCGCCCTCCTTCTCCTTGTCCTGATGCTGCCAAGAAGGTTCCTGATGCTTGCTGATCTCTTCTTTGAAAATTTGTGTAGTTGGCCCGGCTTGTGGGCTCTTTTAGAACTTATTTATTTATTTGCTGACGCTTTCTAGTTGCTTGTCTAGCAACTTTTTATTTTGAAAAACAAAAGGTAACTTGTTATCTCTTTGTGGTAGGTTTGGTGGCCTTCCAGGCCTTATAACTTTATAAAGTAGAAGTAGTTGTTTGACTTGACATCTTTTTGTTTTTCTATTGATGTTCGAAATCTTGCTGCTCGACCTCCTTGGATTACTTTGTTGTTTGTAACTTGAATCCTTTGAGGTTACGATTTGTGGGGTCCAACTTGTTTCTCGGTTTTTCGTATTTGTGGCCGGTTCCTTTGCGTTGGTCCCTTTCTAAGTTATTATTGTAATCCCCTCTTTCAGAGATTACTTTTATAACTTATTTGTAGGAGATTGACTTCGTCAGGTCGATCTCTTTTTAAGTTATTTTTGTAATCCTCTTTCTTGGACCTTTGTCAGGTCTCTTTCAGGGATTACTTTGATAACTTCTCGGTGGTAGGAGTCCGACTTAGTTATGTCGGTCTCCCTTAAGTTATTTTTTGTAGTCCTCTTTCTTGGATCTTTGTCAGATCTCTTTCAGGGACTACTTTGATAACTTTTTGGTAGTAGGAGTCCGACTTGGTTGTGTCGGTCTCCCTTAAGTTATTTTTTATAGTCCTCTTTCTTGGATCTTTGTCAGATCTCTTTCAGGGACTACTTTGATAACTTTTTGGTAGTAGGAGTCCGACTTGGTTATGTCGGTCTCCCTTAAGTTATTTTTTGTAGTCCTCTTTCTTAGATCTTTGTCAGATCTCTTTCAGGGACTACTTTAATAACTTTTCATTTTGGGCTGACTTTGTTATGTCGGGTCCTTCTAAGTTAAAGTAATCCTCTTTAATAGGGTTGGCCAGACCTCTTTCCAGGGTTTACTTATAACTTGATTTGACTTGGTTCGACTTCTTAATGTTCGACCAGTCTTTAAGTTATTATTTTAGCGATCCGTAAGACCTCGTCAGGTTCTTTTTTAGATCACTTTCGATAACTTCTTACATTATTCTGTGTTGATCTTTGCCGATTTGTAGAAAGTGGTTGTCATCTCTAGATCGTCCTTTGGGTGAATCGCGTTTTCACCTTTATCGGACGGCTGTCTTTATCGTGATCGTGCAGTGAAATTCTTTTTCACTTTCTGCCGATCTGTTGCTTTATAATCGGACGATGAATGCTTCAGATTAATGCGTCTTGAAATCTTTGTAGAATATCTAAAATATAATTTTATTTAAAGGAAAAGTGCAAATATATACATATGGGATTGTCTGAGTCTCAACTTGGTGCCTCATTAAAAAACCTTTTCAGGAAAAAGAGTGCATCCAATGATGAGATCTTTTATCTTTTCTAACTGTAGTACCTTCTGAGGTTGCAGGCGTGTCATGACCTGGGAAGCTCTCGTCCATCGAGTTCAGACAGTCTGTAGTAGCCCTTTCCAAGTACTTCTACAACTCGGTAGGGTCCTTTCCAGTTTGCTGCCAGCTTTCCCTCTCCTGGTCGAGTTGTTCCAATATCATTTCGGATTAGGATGAGATCATTCTCTGCAAAACTTCTCGGCACTACCTTTTGATTATATCTGGAAGCCATTCGTCGTTTTAGAGCTTCTTCCCTGATCCGAGCTCTTTCTTGGATTTCGGGTAACAAGTCAAGCTCTTCTCTCTGAAGTTGGGAGTTTGCTCCCTCATTGTAGTGAACTACTCTAGGCGACCCTTCCTTAATCTCTACTGGAATCATCGCCTCTATTCTGTATGCTAATCGGAAGGGGGATTCCTTCGTGGTGGAATGTGGCGTTGTCTGATATGCCCACAGGACCTGTGGAAGCTCTTCTGCCCAGGCTCCCTCTGTATCTTGTAATCTCCATTTTAATCCGGCCAATATGACTTTGTTAGCAGCTTCGGCCTGCCCATTGGCTTGTGGATATTCGACGGAGGTGTACTGGTGCTTTATATTCAAGTCGGTTACTAGTTTTCTGAAGCCTGCATCTGTGAATTGGGTGCCATTGTCTGTGGTTATTGAATATGGAACCCCGAACCTTGTGATAATGTTTCTATATAAGAATTTCTGGCTTCTTTGAGCGGTGGCATTGGCTAGGGGCTCTGCCTCGATCCACTTTGTAAAGTAATCTACCCCTACTATGAGGAATTTAACTTGTCCTGATCCCTGTGGGAAGGGGCCGAGAAGATCGAGTCCCCATTTTGCGAACGGCCAAGGCGAGGTCACGCTGATGAGCTCTTCTGGCGGGGCGATGTGAAAGTTGGAGGTAGTTGGCTATAGGGGTCATCCATCCTTGGTCCTGACTTGTTATAGTCATGACTTTTTTCTCTTCCTAGATTGACGAGTTCTGTAACATTTCTTGGATGAGGCTTCTATTGTTGCCCCCTGGTTTGGTGCTGGCTAGTTTTGAGAGTGCGTCAGCTCGGGCATTTTGTTCGCGGGGTATGTGGCAGATCTTATACTCCCCAATTTGTCCGAGCTGTTCTTTGATTTTATCCAAATACTTTTTCATGGTGGGATCTTTGGCTTGGTAGCTCCCTGTTATTTGTGATGTGACCACTTGTGAATCGCTGTAAATGTTGAGTTTTTGAGCTCCGACTTCTTTAGCCAGCTTTAAACCAGCTAATAATGCTTCATATTCCGCCTGGTTGTTTGAGACCGGGAACCCGAACTTGAGGGAAAGCTCAACTTGGGTTCCTTGGTTGCTTTCTATTATCACGCCCGCACCACTTCCAGTTTTATTTGAAGAACCGTCCACGTAAAGATTCTATTCTGTGGGGGTTTCTGGAGCATCTGTGAATTCTGCGATAAAATCGGCCAGGTACTGTGATTTGATGGCCGTCCGAGCTTCATATTGGAGGTCAAACTCTGACAACTCGACTGCCCATTGTAGAATTCTGCCTGCTAGATCTGTTTTCTGTAATAT
Organism: Arachis ipaensis; assembly: GCF_000816755.2. Taxonomy (NCBI): domain Eukaryota; kingdom Viridiplantae; phylum Streptophyta; class Magnoliopsida; order Fabales; family Fabaceae; genus Arachis; species Arachis ipaensis. Next base: position 111,319,128 of record NC_029791.2, read on the forward strand.
TCCTTTTATGGGCTGGTTAGTTCGAACCTTAATGGTGTGAGCCTGGAAGTACGGGCGGAGTCGTCGAGATGTTAGGATAAGAGTATAGGCAAATTTTTCTATTTTCTGGTAGTTCAGCTCGGATCCCTGTAGTGCCTTGCTAATGAAGTAGACAGGTTGTTGTCCATTTTCGTCTTCTCTGACTAATGCTGATGCTACTGCCTTGCTTCCCACTGCGAGGTATAATATGAGTGGTTCTCCAACTCGCAGTCGGGATAGGATAGGTGGCTGTCCTAAGAACTTCTTGAGGTCTTGGAAGGCTTGCTCGCACTCTTTTGTCCATTCGAATTGTTTTCCCTTTCTTAAAGTAGCATAGAAGGGAAGCGATCTTATCGCGGCTCCTGCTAAGAATCGGGATAGGGCGGCCAGTCTTCCGTTGAGTTGCTATACTTCTTTAACACAGGTTGGGCTCTTCATGTTGAGTATGGCCTGACATTTGTCTGGATTTGCTTCAATTCCTCTTTGAGTGAGCATGAAGCCTAAGAATTTGCCTGCTTTTACTGCAAAGGTGCATTTCGCAGGATTGAGTCGCATGTCATGCTTCCTTATGGTGTCGAATACTTGAGCCAGGTCGGATAATAGTGTCTCTTCGCTTTGTGTTTTTATTAGCATGTCATCCACATAGACCTCCATGGTGTTTCCAATGTGATCCGAAAAAACTTTATTTATTAGTCTTTGATAAGTAGCTCATGCGTTCTTGAGACTGAAGAGCATCACGATGTAACAGTAGTTTGCCTTTGGTGTTAAAAACGAGGTCTTTTCTTGATCTGGTGGATACATGGGGATTTGGTTGTATCCTGAATATGCGTCCATAAACGAGAGATATTTATATCCAGAGGAAGCATCTACCAGGGCGTCAATACTTGGGAGTGGGTATGGATCTTTCGGACAAGCTTTGTTGAGATCGGTGTAATCGGTGCACATTCGCCACTTCCCGTTCAATTTTTTCACCAAGACGACGTTGGCTAGCCATAGCAGGTATTTAACTTCTCTTATAAGTCCGGCTTCCAGTAGTGCCTGTACTTGCTCTTCCACAGCTTGGGATCGCTTTGGCCCAAGCTTTCTTCGTCTCTGCTGTACCGGTCGAGATCCTGGGTAGACCGCCAACTTGTGACACATTAGCTTAGGGTCTATGCCTGGCATGTCCGCGGCTTTCCATGCAAAGAGGTCAAAATTATCTCGTAAGAATTGTATTAGCAATTTTTTTAAATCTCCTTTGAGGATTGTGCCGATATTAGTTGTTTTTTCCGAGGTGTCCCCGATCTGAATTTTTTCTATCTCGCCATTTGGTTGGGGGCGAAGATCTTCTCGTCGTTGAACTCCGCCCAACTCGATTGCGTGGAACTCTTTTCCTTTGCCTCTGAGGTTTAGGCTTTCGTTATAACAGCGACGTGCCATCTTTTGGTCAGCTTTTATCGTGGCTATCCCTTTTGGAGTTGGGAACTTCATACATAGGTGTGGGGTCGAGACTATTGCGCCGAGTTGGTTGAGTGTTGTCCGACCTATTAGAGCATTGTAGGCTAAACTTACATCGACCACAATGTAGTCTATTTTGAGGGTCCTAGATTGGTTCCCTTTTCCAAAGGTTGTATGCAGTGGTATGTATCCTAGTGGTCGAACCGGAGTGTCTCCTAACCCGAACAAACTGTTTGGATATGCTTTAAGTTCTTTTTCTTCTAAGCCGAGCTTATCGAAGGCTGTTTTGAATAAGATGTTGGCAGAACTCCCTTGGTCTATTAATGTGCAGTGTAGGTTGGCGTTTGCCAATATGATGGTGATGACCATGGGATCGTCGTGTCCTGTGATGATGCCGGACGCGTCCTCCTTAGTGAATGTTATCGCTGGGATGTGAAGGTTGTATGTAGTGATATATATCCTAGTGGTCGAACCGGGGTATCTCCTAACCCGAACAGACTGTTTGGATATGCCTTAAGTTCTTTTTCTTCTAAGCCGAGTTTGTCAAAGGCTATCTTGAATAAGATGTCGGCAGAACTCCCTTGGTCTATTAAGGTGCGGTGTAGGTTGGCGTTTGCCAATATGATGGTGATGACCATGGGATCGTCGTGTCCTGTGATGATGCCGGACGCGTCCTCCTTAGTGAATGTTATCGCTAGGATGTTGAGTGCTTCCTCCTCTCCTTCGACATGATATACTTTTTTGAGATACCTTTTGCGGGAAGATTTGGAGATCCCTCCTGCTGCGAATCCGCCATGTATCATGTGGACATGTCTTTCCGGTGTCCGAGGTGATCGTTCTGTTTGCTCGGTATCTTCATCCCTTCGTCTTTTTCTTTGATCATCATCTCGGGTGGCCAGGAATCGATCTAATTTTCCTTCCCTTACCAATTTTTCTATGATATTTTTTAAGTCGAAGAATTCGTTGGTGGCGTGTCCTCTGACCCGATGATATTCACAATATTCCTTCCGATTTCCTCCTCCCCTTTTTCCTTTGAGGGGCCGTGCTGGGGGATTTTTTCTGTATGGCAGACCTCTTTGTATATTTCGACTAGGGATGCTCTGAGGGGGGTATAATTATGGTATTTTTTAATTTTCTCCCCTTGTCGGTCTTCTTTTCTTTTAGATTCCTTGTCTCTGTCACGGTAGGAGGTCCCCGATTTTGAGGTCTCTCCTAACCGAGCATTTTCTTCCATGTTGATGTATTTTTCTGCCCGTTCCTGCACTTCGTCTAAGGAGGTCGGGTACTTTTTTGATATAGATTGGCTGAAAGGTCCCTCTCGTAGGCCGTTGATAAGTCCCATGATGGCGGCCTCTGTGGGTAAGCTTTGTATATCCATGCATGTTTTGTTGAATCTTTCCATGTAGTTGCGGAGGCTCTCCCGATCTCCTTGCTTGATCCCTAGTAGACTGGGGGCGTGTTTAGCTTTATCTTTCTGGATGGAGAATCTGGCAAGGAACTTTCCGCTAGGTCGTCGAAGTTTGAGATGGACTTGGGAGGTAAGCTGTCGAACCATCTGATCGCCGTCTTCGTGAGGGTTGTCGGGAAGGCTTTGCAGCGAATGGCATCTGAGGCATCGTTAAGGTACATTCTGCTTCTGAAATTACTGAGATGATGGTTGGGATCGGTGGTGCCGTCGTACAAAATCATATCCGGGAGTTTGAAGTCTTTTGGAATTTTGGTTTTCATGATTTCCCTGGTGAACGGATCCTGTTCTTTGCGTGAGCTTTTCTCAGGAGTGACCCGAGGGGCTTTTAGATCGGCTTCTAATTGCTGTAACTTGTCTTCCAATTCTCGACGTCGCCGTACTTCCTTTTGTAGACCTTTTCCGATTTCTCGTTGTCGTTGGGTTTCTTCTTCAAGTTGTTTCAAGCGATCTTGAAGGGCTTCTATTGCTCCCGGTTTAGCAGAATTTTTGTCTCCATTGGATTCCAGAGTGTCTTTTAGTGGGGCGTCCGCATTTTTGTGCGGTGTTCTATTTTCTAGATCTGAGTCGTGGTCGTTGTCATGGTTGTCCGCCATGGTGATGGGATGATTTCCAGGTTCCCCGGCAACGGCGCCAATGTTCCGAGGGTTACCTGAAACTGTAGGTCGATCTCGGACGAGATCTTCTGTGCGGGTCGGAACCGATGTATCCGGTTGGTGAATGGTGACCGGAGCTGGTACGTCCGACTTGTTTGGACTTGAACATGCTACTGATCCTCTGTCACCGAAGGGTGGGGGATACCTGCAAGAGACTCCGATGCTTAAGTTAGCATGGGTATTAAACAGGTGTTTTGTAGAATCAGAGTATGAGTTATACCTGGGTGCTCAAGTGTATTTATAATGGTGAGATGTGACCTTTTGGATAAGATAAGTTAGTTATCTTATCTTATCTTTATCTTTGAGTTGAGGTCAGCGTATCTTCAACGGAACTGCCTTCATCTCTATAGGCTTAGGCCGTCTTAGGATTCGGGTCGTGCTCCTCTATTTGGTCCCTTAATCTGGACTCTCCTGTCGATTTGGCCGAGCTCTTTGAGAAGAGGTCGGATAGTCTGACCTGAAGAGGTTGGTCGCTTTATCTCGAATCATCCCAGGTCGGATAGCTCGACCCAGGGTATGAACAAGTACCCAAAGCAGCCCGAACCAAAGAGGGATCACTCAAAAATCTCTTCGTGTCCAGATGGGGAGGCTTCCCCTACAAATTTTCAAGAACAACTACAAAGGCCCGCTCAACCTCACTAAGCATCTCCCATGTGTAACGTGGCACTCTTACATTCTTTTGCCACTCTAGAGAAAAAGCGGGCTCATTATTTTCATCAAGAAAAAAGGGGCGGACCCCCTCAATAGCACGGATTCGGAAGAAATAGTTCTTAAAATCTTTAAACGACTTATCATACAAGGCAAAAACTTTATGCCCCTGAGCTGATCTGAAAGAAACCCAGGAAGCTTTCTTTTTGGAAGAACCTCCGGGCTTGGCCGAGACAAAAAGATAAAGGAAAAGGGTTTCAGAAGGGGTTACACCCAACTCCTGGCAAAGAAGTTGAAATATTTTGATAAAACCCCAGGAGTTAGGATGAAGCTGGGACGGAGCAATATTACAGGACCACAACAAGTCAGTTTCAAAAGCAGTAAAAGGGAAAGAAACGTTTAATTGGCTGAAGAAGTATTCATAAGCATAGAAGGAGGGACGCTCCCCCTCGACGGAAGTCGAAAAACAAACTCTCTCATCAGAATCAGGGGCAACAAGCTCGTAATTTCCTTCACAGGTACTGTTACCACAAATCTTATGACGCTTCCTCAGCTCTGTGTAAAATTCAGCATCCACAACAGAAACACACAACAAAACAAGGGAGTCCAGCCAATCGGACATCCCCTCGGGAACTCTGGAAGACATCTCTACAATGTTATTGCGAGAAGACATGAGGCCAACTAATCCTACAAATAAAAAAAGAAGAGGGGGTTACTAAAAACATCTCAGACAAGGGAGAAAACAACTCGGTTAATATGATACAGGCGAAGAAACAGAAAAGGAAAACCCCAAGACCCAAACCAAAGTCCTGGGGTATCCTTTGGAGGTAGTAACAAAGCAAGGTTTCCAGGAAAAATCTACAGCTCGCACCCCAGCATCTCTCAGAAAGAATTCAAACAGCAAACATTCTTCATCAAAGTAAAACACAGAAAGTCATTTCGGTCTACCAAGCAAAAAGCATTCCCAAAATCAAAGCACACCAAGTAGAAACCATCAAAGGTGCAAACTTTTTCAGAATCAGACAAAAAGAAATCTCCAAACAAAGCAAGGAACAGATGAAGATTTTCTATCGGTATCAGACCGGAAACAACCAGAAGCAACAATAAAACCCTAGAAAGCCTCGACGGAAATGCCAGGAGAATGCATAAAGGAAAGTCAAGAAAAACACATTACAGTGACAAGCAAATACAAGACCACGAAAAAGATTCAAACTTTCAAACATAACAAAATCAAAGCTTCACTAAAAAACTAAAGACGAAGCTATGAAGGAAGCAAGAAAGTGAGTACCAACTTGGAAAAAGTAGCAAGCTTCAAAGAAATTGAGGATGGAAGACGAAAACTGGAGTCGCCCTCTCACGAGCAAAAAAGCACAAACAAAAGCAATGTCGCAGGGAAAAACGCAGAACAACAGGCAAAAACAGAAGCTTCAGAAAAATCACCAAGCGACGCCGCAACGCAAGAAAAGCTTAAATGTGGGTGAAAGGCAGAGAATGAAAGGATAAGTGCGAAGAAGTTACGAAAAGGGCGAAGGAGAGAAACTGTTTCTGGGTTTTCAAAATCAAAATAAAGAGCCAAAAAGGAAACGGGGCAATTAATGTTAAAATTAATGAAAGCATTAAACCCCCGCACGTTCCCAAAGCGCTGATATAAAAGCGCGCACTTTTAGAGGAAAAAATGTTCTACATTCGAAAAATGCTTCTACAAAGGAATCGACAAAGTGCTTGAGTTCGGCTCTACTAGAGAAGGACCGAAGTTGAGAACTCGGCCTCAAAAAAGAAAACCGAGCTCAAGCAGGGGCACTGTTCATACCCTGGGTCGAGCTGTCCGAACCGGGATGTTCAGTAGCAAAGCGACCGACCTGTTCAGGTCAAGCGGACCGACTTCTTTGCGAAGAACTCGGCCAAATCGACAGAAAAGCCCAGTAAAGGGCCCAAATGAAAGGACACAGCCCAATCCAAAGGCAGCCCAAGCCTACAGAGGGAAGGGCGGTTCCGTTGAAGATAAGCTGACCTCACCATAAGATAAGATAAGATAAGATAACTAACTTATCTTATCTAAAAAGGTCACTCTACACCACTATAAATACACTGGAGTATCCAGGTATAACTCATACTCTGATTCTACTAAAAACCTGCTTAATACCCGTGCTAACTTAAGCATCAGAGTCTCTTGCAGGTACCCCCCCACCCTCCGGTGACAAAGGATCAACAGTGCAGCTAGATCAACAAGTCAGACACGACAGCTCCGGCCGCCACTCACCAGCCGGACACATCAGCACCGATCAGTACAGAAGATCTCGTCCGAGATCAACCTCCAGTTTTAGGTAACCCTCGGAACAGTCCCTGCTAAGCACTACAAGCTATTGCCGTCGAAAGTCGTCTTCTGATCATCATCGCTAACCATCGTGCTCGGAGCTGTTGCGTCGTCGGCTCCCTCATCATCGTCAAGCAAGTTTCCGTCCAAGTCCTCGTCGTTCTCGAAATCTAGGTCTTTGATGCATCGTCAAGCCTATGTCCAAGGTCACAGCCTTCTTCCCCCACTGTCAATTCCAATCTTCCCTTACTGCCAGTAAGTACTACTGCTTCAATTTCTGGAATAATGTCTGATATGATATGAATAATTCTATTATGCAATTTTTGCTGAGTTAACCTGTTGATGGAGTTTTGAGTTAACTTGTATTATTATTATTATTATTATTATTATTATTATTATTATTATTATTATTATTATTATTATTATTATTATTATTATTATTATTCAGTATATGAATGGTGTTATTTTTTTAGAAATTACAAACTTATTTAAAAGTTACGTTACAAACACTTTTGTACAAATTATTAATTAAAAATTATCTAACATAGACACTTTGAATAATAATGATACAAAAATTATTTCTTTTAATAAACAAAAGTGAGGGAGAGAGAGAAAAAAGGAGGGATTTGTAGGAAGAGTGTAGGTTTTTCCTTCCAAGTGTTGTTTTTAAATTGGGGTTTGATTTCAAGTGGCACTAATAACAGTGTGTTTGTTTTTAAGCTAACAAAGTGGGCCTTAATGCACATGTCTCTATTATATGAAGCCAGATAATAAAACAATAAAACATCTTTGAAGGTGATTATATTAATTAAAAGAAAACGCAGTGGTTGACCATACGTGAAGTATTTACTTTATGCGATTATGACTATATCTGCATTTTCTCTCCATCATAATCTACACTTTCTCTCTATCATATAAAGTGTGATGGACTTATAGCATGATTTAAGACTGTTGGTTTTTCTTTGTTTGTGCTGGTTTTTCCATTCAATCGTATTAAAATATTGTTATACACTTAATTGCTTTTCCTGTAATTTCATTTTATGATATGCATTTCTTGATACTAGGAATTTAAGATGCCCAGGAAAGCTCGTTACACGAAAAAGTCAAGATTGGAAACACCATGTCAGTAGCCTCCAACGGGAGCTCCTGCATTTTTATCCTCCGCTGATGATGACTGGCTTGTTCCCCTACCCAGTGATAGTGGTGTGCCATGTTTCTGCCCATTCCATCCACCCCGGAGCGAACCAAGACCTGAGGCACAGACATGCACCAATTGTAACGACCCGCATTTTTAAAAATCTAAATAAGAAAAAAGTTCTAATTTATTTTATTAATTTGGGCTCCTTATTTTTAGAAACTAACTTATTAAGAATAATTAAATTAATTTTTTATGAATATTTTGAATTCAAATTTTATTTAAAAAAAAAAAGAGACCAAATACTAAACTTTTAAAATTTGAAATTCAAAAGAAAGATAAGATAACAAAATTTTAAAAATCAAAGAAAAAGATAAGACAAAGATTTTTAAAGATAGAAAAGATAAACAAGAAAAACAAGATTACTTAATCAAATACACCAAATTTAAAATTTTTGAATTTAAGATAAAAATTTTCGAAAAATTAAAAATTAAAAAGAAAAGAACAATACTAGATGGACACCAATCTTAAAAATGTTGAAATCAAGGACACTAATTTTCGAAAATTTGAAAAGGAAAAACTCTAAAGGACACCAAATTTAAATATTTTGAAATCAAACAAGGAAAAACACAGAAAAAATTCAAACACAAAGAAAGAAAAACAAGAACAATTTTCCAAGACTCGAGAAAAGAAATGAAAACCAAACTTAATATTTTGTATAACTTTTATACTACTAGTAAGTATTTTTTTAATACTAAATTTCTTATTTTTATGCACATCCCTATTATTTAACACGTATAATTTTCATCCCTCACCTTCACACACGTACACAGACACTAATTTCACTCTTAGCCTTACTTTAACCCTAACATACCCCCTTCCCTTGTCCACACCCACATCTCAACGAAGAAAGAAAGTAGAGAAAAAGAAACGAGAGATGGGAATCGACATAGTTGAGAGGGGAAATCAAAGCGTGAAGGAGAAGAAGAAGAGAGGGAGACGGATGGCGCCGCGGGGTTTACTGCCGCGCCACCACGTCCAACTTGTCATCACGCCTCACCGCCGTCACCGTCGTCAATAGGTGCATCAGGAGAGAGAGGGACGAACTCGCAAGGGAGAGAGAGGAGGTTCTGCCGTGCAGTCGTCGGACCCATCATCGCGCCAGTCGCTGCTGTTGCCGATGATGGAGTCGTCGCTGAAGCCCGTGTCACCATCGTTCTTGCCAGCTTGCGAGAGAGAATCACGATGGAGCTCCTCCATTTCTGCTGCCCTGGTTCGCCGAGAGAGAAGCTCATGGATGGAGGAAGGCCGACGGAGAGAAGAACGCCGTTGAGAGAGGGAAGACGCCGCTGACGTGCTTCACAGTCGCGGTGATGGAGTCTGCGTTGCGTCACCCATGGCTACTGCTCTATTTGGTTCTATTTTGAGCTGTGCTGCTGTCTAGGGGGTCATCACTAACAGCAGCTGCCAAAGCCATCAATGCCACTGTTACTCCTCAAATTCCGCCTCTCTTCCATTAGGGTTTGCTATCTCAGCTGCTTTGAAGCTTCCACCGGTTCTGTTGAGGGTTTCTGCCGTGAATGCCACCACCACCAGCACCATCCTTCTTGTCTTGGTCTTAATTTTGTAAATCTTGAATCTACCATAATTTTACCTTCGTTTTGTTCCGTTGTTGTTTCTTGGTCAAATTCTTCTTTTAATTTCAATAGCATGTCCTATTTTAGCACAGCCATTTTTCTCCTCCTGTTTTTTTGCTAAGGCTATCTTGAGTGTTGATGATTATGCCGTTATGGAATTGCTAAAGTTGTTGCTGCCATGGATTAAAAAGAAAGGGGATTGTTTCATTTAAATTCTGCGGTTTTTACTAACTGAGGTAGGAATTCGTTTTAAAATTAAGAGTTTTTAATTTAAGGATACCAAAAAACTTATTGAGTAATTGTAAATAATTTATAAATGCTTTGTATGACCAATTAATGAGAATTGATGAAGTTGGAAATTCTTAGTGAATGTAAGTATGTTTGAATATGCTGAAATTGATTTTTGGTATGCTTGATGGTGCTGTCAAGAATTGGGTGATTAGATGAGCTATATGTGTATTTTTTAATTGTGATTTTGTTAGTGATGATGATATTGTTGTAGTTTTTGCTGGGTGTATTGTGATTGTGAATAAAGATAAATTTGGTGTTGCTTGTTGAATTGGAAATATGAATTGGGTTTGAATTGAGGTTGTGATTGATGCTGGGATCTCTGGTTATGTTAATGTCTTAGTTTGGTTGTTGACTTGAGAAATTATGAAAGTTAGGGAGCCTGTAAGGGTGGTGAAGTCAAATTGTAAAAGGAGGTTTTGTCCGAGTTCTTGTAAAAATATACGAAAAAGTGATTTTGATTTGAAAATCCAACTTATCAGCTTATTTTTAGAAATGATTCTATGGTTGGAAAAGAATATATTTACACATATCGAGAAAAGGGTGTTGTATTGAAAAGTTTGATTTATACATCTAAAGTAAAGAATGACTTAGGTTTGAAACCGTTAGAAAGAATTTGAGGAAACGTTGGTTTGATTTATTGGTAACGAATTGAGAGTTGGAAATAATTTTGATATTGAACCTAGTTAACTTTTAGATTTATAAATCATTTAACATTGGATTTGGTTTGTTTGATTTATCAGAAATGAACTTTGGGAATCGAAAATGATTTGGTAGGGACCCTTAAAGAGTGGCAAAGCCGAAATTTTAGAGAAAATACTGCAGAAATTTTTATAAAACTCTGAGGCTTTGTTTAAAGCCTTATTTAAAAGAAAATTTGGTTTAAGAATCATATTATTTGGTTTTCGATTTATTAAGAAAAGTATTATGTTTTAAATGTAATCTATTGAGAAAAGATTTTTATTTTAAGTTATGATCTGAGTTTGATTTATTAAGAAAAAGGAATTTTATATGTTAAAAGAGTTATGAACGATGAACGACTGAGAGTGAACCATTCTGGTAATGATGAGGTGTGATTGATTATTTGGTGATGCGAAGGTATGATAAAAAGAAAATAAATGAGAAACGATGATTGGAAAAAGATAATTGAGAAATGGTTGCTTGATTGGACATTTGTGCCGAAATGATTGTGCGGGGACACTTGTAAATATGGAATGGCTTCCAGGAGAAAGGATCACATGCTTCAGCTGGAGAACCAGCGCCTGCAAGAAGTAGAAACTTGCAGAGATTATGTCACTGGAATGCCTTATCCGACTTGCGAGTTGGATTGCGTCGAGTGTGGGTCAAAACTGACAAATGAGCTCATTACCTGCGATAGGACTAGACATACATCATATTATTTGTGCATTTGCATTTGGTTGTGTTTACTTGTTTTATTTCTCTATGATTGTGTTGTTTGTCTTATTGTTCCCTGTTTGTATGTTCAATTGGGTCTCTTGTGCTATTAGTCTGTGTATTGAGGTAATTAAGAGCTAATGTCGTGATAGAGACTTGGTTAAGTTCAGAAACTTAAAGAAAGTAATTAATTATCTAAAGTAAAAAATTAAAAAGTATTCTCAAAGGTTTTGATAAAAATAGTTTTATTGAGTAAAGTTAATTATTCGCATTTTATTCATTACTTTTACGGTATTCCCATTCCCTACTGAGAACCTGCGAGGACGATGTTCTCACCCCCTACAGATTTCTTTTGTTTAGTGACAGGTTCAGGAATCTTTGGCGCAAGACCGCGACCGAACTACGGAGCTTTATGTATATATGTATTCGTATTTTCTGTATTTGGCTTAGTCTTAGAGTTTAGAGGTAAGTAACGCCTGAGCTTTTAGTACAGTCATGAGGTGCTAAAAATTAGGATATTATACCAATGGTGTACAAACGTCGGAGCCATGCGATAAAAACTTGGACCCAAAGGCGAATAAGGTAGATTCATTTGAACAACACATTGATAACATGTTTGCTGCTGCTGATGCTGAAAGGCGCAAAGGGCGCAAGATTACCGAGGTCTAAAATGTTGATGTCATCGGTAACAAATCTTGAACCTTAGTATATACAAAATGATTAGACTCTATTATTTTTATTTTTATTTTTGTGAACTCAAACCAAACCAGTGTCTGGATTAATATAGTTTAGATTGGAGTGCAGTATAGTTAAATAACTTAAAATAAAAATTTTATTGTTCTAATAGATT
>NC_029791.2:111331506-111343793 GCF_000816755.2 Arachis ipaensis
CCATTCCCTACTGAGAACCTGCGAGGACGATGTTCTCACCCCCTACAGATTTCTTTTGTTTAGTGACAGGTTCAGGAATCTTTGGCGCAAGACCGCGACCGAACTACGGAGCTTTATGTATATATGTATTCGTATTTTCTGTATTTGGCTTAGTCTTAGAGTTTAGAGGTAAGTAACGCCTGAGCTTTTAGTACAGTCATGAGGTGCTAAAAATTAGGATATTATACCAATGGTGTACAAACGTCGGAGCCATGCGATAAAAACTTGGACCCAAAGGCGAATAAGGTAGATTCATTTGAACAACACATTGATAACATGTTTGCTGCTGCTGATGCTGAAAGGCGCAAAGGGCGCAAGATTACCGAGGTCTAAAATGTTGATGTCATCGGTAACAAATCTTGAACCTTAGTATATACAAAATGATTAGACTCTATTATTTTTATTTTTATTTTTGTGAACTCAAACCAAACCAGTGTCTGGATTAATATAGTTTAGATTGGAGTGCAGTATAGTTAAATAACTTAAAATAAAAATTTTATTGTTCTAATAGATTATTTGTGTAAATGAGTGAAATAGCTTAAGGGATTTGGAATATAAACAATAAGGTATAAACCAAGTACTCTCTTTTTTTTTTAATATTTATTAAAAAAAGATATTTAGATGTTGCTTTTCATATTAATGTTCTTATCTATTAATGATGGAGATGTTAATGATATAATCGTTTCACATGTAATTTAATTTGTTATATGAATATCTTTAGAGAAATTATTCATTATCCTAAATCATCCATTTAATTATCTTCTTAATTTTTGTTGAGTACAAATTTTTAGTTCAGTCTTTTGTTTTTTGAATACCAACTAAATCATGGTCATAATTTGAATGACTAGAACAAACATTTACTTTATTTTTAACCTTTTTAAAATATTAAACACGTTTGAATAAGGTTCTATTTTTTATAGATTCTGATGACATAACCAAACAAGCTTCATTAAGTGTGAGAGAAGTTATGGAGTGGTCTCTTAATGGTAGGAAGATCATATTTCAACGTGAAATTGCAACCAGTCGGAGATGGTGTTGGTTTATTGAGTGACATTCTTAGAACGTTAGGTGCTGATTACAACAAATTTTCTATTTATGAGAAAATTGGAAAAAGGTGACGGATAATGACATGGTATATAATGATTGCATAAAGGTAATAATTTTTAGATTTTTTAAATTAAATCAATTCTTTTATTATACAATTACTAATAACTTGAACTTATCGTTGCAAGAAATGTTCCATTTTGATGAAGATAGAGGTGAAAGAATCAAGAAAATAATTTTGCAAAGTATGGGGAAGTCTTAAAAGGAGACAAGGGTAGGTTATATGACAGTTATTACAAACCAACAAGGACACTTGAGCAAAATCTTGAGGACCATCTAACAGTAATTGATAAAGAGAATTGGAGATGGTTTCTTGATTATCGCAATGACCCTGATACAAAGGTAACCTATTTTTAAGTAGCATGCAAATTTAAGTAGCCCTTGTTATTAATCCAACTAGGTTCCAGATAAACATATATAATAACAACTGATAATAAGTTACAAAAATTACATTATTGCATTCAAGATTAGCAATAACATATATATATATGAATTGATTTTGCACATCAAGCACTTATTATTTGGAGTCATATAAATTATTAATGATGTAAAGACCAACTGATGATCTATCATTTTGTGAAGAAAAGAAAAAGAAAATAAAATAAATTAAAAGAGAAATATAACATTTAACTATTTATGATACACTGCTATGTGCAAGTTTCGTGTCTAACCAATCTTACTACTGATGACATAATAGGAGAAGTACAGGCAAATACTCTGAATCGATCGAAGCAACTTTACACCCACACTAGTGGTTCTAAAAGCTTGGCTAGGCGTAAGGAAGAAGAGGTAATTTAGGTTTGAATTTATTTTTGAATTGTATTTTGGACTGCATCTTCTTTATTTGAGTTTAATAGATTTATGGTATAAACTGTATTGCACAGTCAGAACTACAGGGGAGGAGAGTTGGTAGAGGAGAATTATGGATCTTATAGCACAAAGGACATAATGGCACTTATATACATGAAGAAGCTCGGAGGATTGGTGTAAGTACTTACTTTTAATGCTTTATGTTGTAACATGATGGATTAGTTTATAAAAATGTGTTGAATATGCTCTATTCCTAGTGTGATTATGTATGCTTATTTATGTTTGTAGAATAAAATATCTGAAATTGAACAGTGTGATGAATCCACGAGAATATTGTCTGGAAATGATTTCCTTGTCCAAGCTCTCAGAAAAGAGCGCTCGGACAGAGTGCATGGCGTAGGTTTTGGCAGACACCAAGTCAACTCTTCTATCCAAGTTCGCAGCCGCCGGTAAATAGAGCTCAAGCAGAGGAGGCCCAAAGGATGCTGTTTGAACTATAGGCAGAGTTAACGGCTGAGAAATTGAGAAGGAAGGCAGTGGAGGATGAAGTAGCAGCAGAGAAATTGAGAAAAAAAGCAGTGGAGGATGAAGTAGCAGCAAAAATATTAAAAAGAAGGCAGTGGAGGATGATGTAGCAGCAGAAAAGATGAAGAGACAGGCAATAGAGAGTGTGCTAACTTATCTGATTCAACAACAAAGTAGGGAGCTACCACCAAGCATCACTGCACGGATGAATTCTTTGGATGGAGATGGTGGAAAATAGAAATTAGGAGTCGTGTGAAATTTTATTCGAAGTATATGTTTTGTTTAAGTTGCCTATGCAGCTTTATTAATTAGTAAAATACTTTACTTTTTTGTGACTAGTGAAATACTTTATTAATATTAATATAAATATGTTAGTTTATTTCGCTGTTAAATATTCATGAATTTTTTGCCTCAATTTAGATTTTTAGAGAAAATTAATAAGATTTATAAAACTAAAAAATAATCCAAAAAAATTATCCCCAGGATAATTAAAGAAAAACAAATTAAAATATTATATTTTAAAAAAATACTAGCAATACATAGAGGTAACCATCGCAATTAGTTTTAAATAATTGCGCGGGTCATATATGGTGGCGGTTCAAAACCGCACAAATATATTTTTAAAAAAAATCGCAACAGCAAATAGCGGCGGTTAAGGAGCGTCGCAAATATGTGGAGGAAATCACCCTTGGTCACATAGCGACAGTTCAAAACCGATGCTAGTCAAACTGACGCAAAATATATGAATTGCGGCGGTTATGCCAGCGGTTGTTGAAAACCGCTTCAAAATGCAATTCCCGCGCCCTTAACACTACAAGAAACATTGTTAAAATTGACAGCTAAATCGACGGCAAAATGGACGGCAGAGATAGTCGCTATTAGGCTTGTCGATTTTTCAAAATTCTAATAAAATCGACGGCTTGCCTATCCGTCGATAATAATTTAATAAAATCGACAATATTTCCATCTATAATATGAGTTTGAGAATTTTACCTTCTTACTAAAATCGACAACGTTGTCGTCGATATTATTATATAAAATCGACGACATTTCTATCGATATTTGATTCAATAAAATCGACAATATTTCCATCTATAATTTGAGTTTGTGAATTTTACCTGCTTAATAAAATCGACAACGTTTTTGTCGATATTTGATTCAATAAAATCGACACAATAGCCGTCGATTTAATTGTTTAGATACCGACAAATTCTTTGTCTATATTTTGTTTTGTTTGTCTATTTTAAATTTAAAAAGCGACAATGCTGCCGTCGATTTTAATAGCTATATTTTTTAATTATTTTTTTATTTGAAAAATAGTAAACAATTAATGCAAATAAACTTTTAAATATAGAAATTTAAATATAAAAATAAAATTTATACTAAATATTAGATAATGAGTTTACAAACTTATCAAAATAATTCTAATAATATGTAACATGTAATATGCACACTCTCTACTATACCGTATAGTTTTGGCTTGATAAAGAAAGGAAGCAATATCTAGGGTAGGCCCTCGGGGAGGAGTAGTAGATAGATGCCGATTTGAGTCGCTATAGTGAAGAATTGCAGTGGTGGTGGTGAATACCCTTCTGATGAAATCTAGTGGAGACAACTATGTAGTAATCCTTTGGAGGTTGATCAGCAGTGATAAGAACAGAATAGGTCTGTCCAAGATGGATGTCAAGGGAAGAGTAAGTGTTCTGTATGGTGTGAGACCCTTCTACCTCCACAAGTTTCATCTTGTGCCCTTGGATTCTCATGTTGATTGATGTTGTCAACCCCACATTTGATATTCGCAATCTATATGTATTACCTGCATGAAGAATAGTAGTACTCAAATGCGTGACATGAAGAGTAGTTACATAAAAGAATACTATATTAGATTGGAAACTAACCTTGATCAACAGTGAATGTGCTTCCATTCCAACCATGTCCATTGATAACAAGTCTATCAGGAAAAGGAAGATTATGACCATGCGATAGGCTATGCATCAATCTCTATTATAGAGTAACATAGAAACAATTTAAGTCAAGGAATTGAAACAAATGCATCATTTAATATTGGAAATGGATGGTGGTTTTCCTTACATGATGGCCTCTCTTGTATCAATCTCCAGCAGGTATGATGTAGTCCTGAGCAGGAGGAGGAAAAGGAACCGGAATCCCTGGCCGGCTCCAAATCCTGATGACGCCGAATCTTCCGGCGGCTTTTTGCATTTTAAGAGAATGGAAGTAGAAGAAGCTTCCAATCTGGTCTTTGAGCTGAATAACATAACTGAAGTTCTTCCCTGGTGGGATTGGACAGTTTGTGCCTTCAACTCCATCCTGCCATGAGTTCCTCCTATTCTGTAATCCATTCCTGCATAATGCATAAGATATCATTGTATCTTAACAATATCAAATTTCAAATGAATTATGTGATATTCAGATCATTTTTCCCTTCAAACTGGTGAAGATCCATTTGGTTTAACAACTTTTTCCTCTAAACCATTCTGGCTTGTAACACATTTGATTATTTGCAAGGGTGCCCGTGAAACAGAAAATTCCCTAACATAAGAAAGAGCTCTTTTCTGGTCACCAATTCCCCTGCATTGACAAATTATTAGATACTACAAGTACAAAGAAAGATCCATATTAACATGATACAATACTAAATTCTTTATACCTAAAATACTCTACAGCCTTATGAGTAACAATCAATCTGGTCAAGGAAAGGCCTTTGATGTACTTGGAATTTTCATAAAGGAAAGGGTACTCCACCAATAACAAAGCATCAAACAGAACTTTCCTAAATAGAGTTTCCTCTTCAGATTTCTGCAGACACTCATATTTGATAGATGTCACTTAAATTAGTGATGATGAACACATGAATATATGTACGTAAGAACAAGGACATGGTACAAAAATTAAGATAAAATGGACACGAAAAACCAAGATATGTTAGCCATTGTCCGATCCATAAAATCATGGTGTTAGAGCTTTGTGCATTAACAATGGAAACAAATGCAAGATATGATATCAAAGAAATAAAATGAACTTATGAGAAACATTCAAAAGGAAAGTAATCAAACTATACTAACCGAAATTGAGCTTAGTGGCAAAGATGTCCCTAATCCTGCCCTCATGAGGATCTCTGGTTACACAAGACAAATCAACATCAAACCAAATGAGTCATAGTTCTAGATAACTCAAAATACATGATCAAATTCAATCATCAAACTAGTTATAGATGTTTATGCATTTTGCATAGAACAATTATAATAGTGCAGATTGCAGTACAAAAACCTAAAATCATAAAATTTTACAACCTTTTGGAAAACTAAAGTCACATTGTCACAAGTAACAAAATGTAGCATGAAACTGAAAATTTAAAACCAAATATGTAATAACTAAATACTGACCCAAAAAGTAAATATTCTGAAAGCTAGATATTGAGCCAATAGCCCAACTCTTGAGATTCACTTCCAAGTTCTAATTCATCCCCTGGTGTTTTTAAATCATTTGTAACTGCATCTATAGTGGGCCCTGGGAATTGCCCATTAATCAAGATCCCCTACAAAATTGAAAGAAAGAAATCAAGAACTGCAATGAGCTAAAACTTGTTCATATCAAAACACTATATTTGGACAAAATAGTAGAGCCTGTAAACTCAATTTTGTCATTAGGTTTTAGGACAAAATAGAAAACCTTGTGTTTCCTTAGGAATCAGAGTTATGAACTAGTTCACAATTTCCACATCAACTATTTGTGAAAATTTCATCTAGCATAAATTCTCGTCATAACAAAATATACGATGAGTGATTTTTATAGGTAATATATTTTTAGCAAAGGGAAATATTTAAAATACCTGCAATTTAGATTCGAAATCCTCTGGCGACCAGTGCATCAAACTGCATTCACGATTCAGTTCAAGCTCTCCAGCCACAACCTGTAAGCAAGGAGAAAGGTCATCAACATGTCAACATGCCAATCTAGAATCTACAATAATATGAGCAAAACATAGCACTCTAAATATAGCAAACATCGTACCCCTCCAGTGCCAGCAGCCATTGTAGGAGCAATGAGAACACTAGCTTTCTTTAGGAAGTCAGCTGCCTCAGGAGTAAAGGGCATGTTGGAACCTAGCATTCAAATAATATATGGAAGTCACCATTAGTATTTTTGAGAGACAAAAAATATACCCAAAGAGCAAAGACATATTGCACCCTTAAAGAAAAAAATACCTTCTACTAGTAGACGACAACCTGCATTTACCAAATTAATAGCATCAAATTGTTCAATTTCATTCTGCGAAGCACAAGCAAATGCAACATCACACCTTTCATTCCAGGGTTTTGCTTTGTCATAATATTTGGACCGAGCATAGGTCTTTGAATAGTCTCTACATAAGCCAATGTTATGACTTATTAAAAACGGATGAAATTTTCTATAAGAAAACTAGAAAACAAAAATTCGAAAATACACTCCGAAATTTTCCATGCCAAGCTAGATTCCACATTAACAAAAGCAAAATAAACAACAAATTAGTAAATCGAGAGCATAATTTCACCAAAACAAATGTTAAATCAAATAGGAATCCTACCAAACTACAGTGACTAGCAGAAAAGATGAAAATTCAATAAGTAAATCGAAATAAATAGAGCAATTAATATTATGAGCAATAATCATGAAGATTAATTAAATAATACACAGTACTTTCCTTACTTACTTGAAATCTGTAACTGAATTTGAAGTTAGTACTCTACCTTTTTTCTAATACTAAGCAAGCAAGTGTTTTTCTTTCTTTCTTTTAAATTTTGTTTTATCTAATCACATTGTAAAACTAATGTGTCAGACTAGTTGAGCTGAAGTAATGATATGAATTGATTATGCTAATTAGGTTTAATAAACAGCAAATTCAGAATTTCATGATGAAAATAGTAGATACAAAAATTGTAGAAATAAATATAATAATCAGAGAGAAACAGAGAGAAACTTACAAGAAGCTGTGACAGCGACGTGCTATGGCGACGGGCTCACAACGACTGCGACTAGTAAAGACGTTGCAACGACGAGTCTGTGGAAGAAGAAGAACTTACATGAAGATTCACGGCGGCAAGCTCCGCGGAGGAGAAGAAGAAGAAGCTCTGCTCTCAGGCGGAGGACAGCGGGTTTTCTCAGGAGTCGGAGAAGAAGAAGCTCTGCTCTCTTCCTCTCTCCGTGACCGTGACTCTATTCTGGTCTTTACTCTTGGGCGTTGGAGGAGAAGAAGAAGCGTCAGACTCTAATTCTCTGAAGATTTGGGGTTATATTTTGGGAAAATGAGCGAAACGAATAGGAATGCGAGAAGCAAAAGTAGGAGTAGTTTTTTTGTTGAAAAACATCGACGGCTATTTTGTCGATTTTAGTTAAAATAAAAATTAACAGTCTATCCGTCTATTTTATATAGTAAATTTATACTGTTCATTTAATTTAGAAAAGAGATTTCTATCGTCTAAATTTATCGACGACAGAAACTGTCGATATTTTAATTATTAAAATAGATAATTAGTCCGTCGATTTTAAAGAAAAAATTTTTTGCCCCTTCTTTCGTCGCCGTTAAAAAATTGTCAAAATAATAGACGACATTGTCGTCGATTTTAATATTTTATTTTTAATCATCCATTTTTCATTTTATCGACGGCAAGCCGTCGAAAAATATCGATGGAAAACTTAGCCGTCGATTTTTAGCGTCGATAATTATACTATTTCTTGTAATGAATTAAGCCGCTGGCGTTCTGTTTTGCGGCGGTTTGAAACTGCCACAAATTTGCAAAAACAACCGCCGCAAAGCTCCGTTCCTCTTGTAATGCCTATTTATAGACCATGAAGATAGACTTGTCATACACTACAACAGAAGCGCCACTTTGCGGCGGCTTTTTTCCCTATTAAACCGCCGATAAATCAAATTTCAGCGGTTTGGTGGACCGCCCTAGTTATTGGCGCAGGAAAATGATTTTGCGGCGGTTTTCAACAACCGCTGGTATAACCGCCGCTGAATTGGCATTTTGCAGCAACTAGTTTAGCAGCGGTTTAAAACTGCCGCGATATACAAGTATTAGGATTTAGTTCATTGTTTACTACCGATTATGAACCACCGCAATATTATTACTGTTTGTTAATTTAAGACTACTTGCGGCGGTTATAAAACCGCCGCTAATCTCAATACAAATTAAAAAAAAAGTAGATTTTCCTTTTAAAAAAACATTGATTTTTTTGTTTAATTTTAAAGATATATTTTTTGGCCATTTTTGGATTTTTTTAATACTATAAATCTTAATATTTTTCATCTATTGAATCTAAACTTGTGGCAAAAATAACAAAATTAATTGGAAAACAAAATAATATATTTATAAAAATATCAACATAGTAAATCTCTTGCTAAGAATTGCATAGTCAAATTCAAAAAAATATTTGCTTCAAACCAAAATAATTCCAATTCTAGGATTCTATTTTTCACTCGGTCTTTCCACGGAATTCATCCCTACAGCGATGTCTGGTGGCAGTTCCTCACCCTGCCATTGAAAAAGACAAAACAGTGATACAAAGAATATAACCTGACACACTGTAATCTCTTACAATATCTGAATTTCAAATTTAATCCAAAGATTCAAAAACTAAAAATTAGAATTTACTTCACAAACTAAAAATTTGCTATCTTAATCTTAGTAATCATAATATATTTGCCTAACAGCATTACAAGTGAAAAGTATCAAAATTCTGTAAAAACTATCAACTATAGCTCATAACTCATAGCTAGGATGCACACATATATCATAGAATGGGAAGGAAAAAAGAGGTCTATATATTAGCATGAGACCAGAACACAATATATATGAGAAAGATCACTTATCATCGGAAGGAAGAAGACGGGATGGAATTTGGATGATTTAGAAAAAGGGAAGAGGAGGAAATCAAATTTCAGAAAGTCGAGTGGACGTGGGAAACAAAAGATAATCATTGTGCTATCGTACAATTGGAACACTGCAAATAAGGCTACGTCAATTAGAAGTTCCAACTTTAATGTACACAATAGATCCACTTTGAGTATGTACTTAAAATAAATTCATCAACATTGAGCCTAGACCCCTTAAGAAATATAATTAACTTTAAGACCGCTTGTACAACTTCTCGGCTCCGCAGATAGAAAGAGCTATTTCAGGACTGAAATAAAAACTGACAAGATAAAACATTTTCTTAACCATTTGGATGATGTATACGGTCATAATACTACCAGAACAAATGAATCATATGCAAATGGTGAATCAAAAAGAACTTGGTAGCATATAGTGATTTCCCCTACCAAGACAAAGAACCGGCAGTCTAGTACTACCATCACAGAGTTATAATCAAGAAATAATAATGGGTTTAAATTTTAATATGAACAATCTGACACAGTGACACAGTGCTCATTCAGCAGCTATCCTTACATAGAGGAGAACCCATTCCTAAATGTTACAAATTGACCCCTTGCTTTCATTCGTCAATCTACCACCGTATTTTCAACCAATTTTGACAAATCGTCCTTTTTCCTTATTCATTTATTTTCACAGTATCAAGGTATTGGTCTCATAGAACAAATATAAAAATTAACAACACTTTTTATGAACCCAAAAGGAGAGTATCTTAAAGATGATGATAAAATGTGAAATAGAACTTACATGTAAGGCCTTGTTAAAAATTAAAACATTCAAACAAAATCAGTGTCAGGTTGAATACTCCCAGCTTAGAATCATGTAAAACAAGAAAATTATACCAACCTGGAAAACCTTTCAAGGCATTGAAACAAAGGCAAGTGTCTTCAACCAACACAGGTCCATTAACCGTTACATAAATTAGAAAACCAAATCATCAGAAAAGTTAAAAAATTGAGGTAAAAAAGAAAATCCACCCTAAAATCACACACATAATGGAATCAGTGAAAACCAGATTGTGAGTGGATACCTGAACAGCAGCCAAACGAGCCTTCTCTTTGGAGATATCTTCAGGCTCTCCTTGCAACTCTGGCACTGAAAAAACAAAACAAAACCCTCGTAAGAATAAAAACATAAAACAAACAGAAGAAAGGGATAAATTAAATGAAATTAGAGGGAAGAGTGAAGTGTTACAATCAAGTTTGAGGGACTAAAATGGATTTGACTGGCCCAAGATGGCACAAACTTCATCAAGCTTTTTGGCATTGCTCTATGGAAAAGAGCTAGGAAAGAAGGCGACATAAACTCTCATTTCTTGTCCTCTTTTCCTTAGTTATATGAAAGCGCCTGCTCTATGGTATGTAAACCAACGACCTTATTATATTCCTTCCTATGAAAGAACTCAAGCTTAAGCAAGTCTAGTCCACCTCTTTTTAGCTCTCTCTTATAGCGTATAGCACCACTTTCTCCTATCAAGACTTTCTCTCCTTTAAAAAGCCCTTTTCTAAAGGCAAAAGGCCTTAATCATCAAACAGAAAGACCCGATAAAGACAAGAAAAAGGCGTTAAGCAAGGAAATGAAAAGCAAACAAGACATACCATTGATGAAGCAAAGCAATTACTGGGTACAACAAATGAGCAAAACCAATTTCAAAGTGCATAGAAAGAAAGTTAGGAGAATGGTGGAACAAAATAGAAGTAAAACAGATTCAAGAAAGGAAGAAGCAGAGTTACGGATGAATCTGTCCCGGTTTTGGCGACGGTTGTAACTGGTGGCGGCGTGTTCGACGGTGACCTCCTATCCCTATTCGGCTCCTCCCAGTGGCGGTTCTATCAATGGCAGCAGCAGCAAACCCTAATGGCAATAGGAACAGGGTGCGACGGCGACGGCCTTGACCCCAATCGACGGCAGCAGCGGCGGTAGAGCAGGACGATGCGAGAACGAACCTCTTCCTTCTCCCTTGCGTTCATCGTCTTCTGCTTCTCCTTCACTCTTCGTCGTTCTTCTCCTTCGTGAGCGCGCGCTCTCCCTCTCTTCAGCTTCAGTGGCGACGACGGCAAGCTTAGTGGTGGCGGCGGTGGCAAGACGCGACGGTGAAGACCCGCGATGAGGACGACGACGGCGCTGGCTTTGTGGTGAGCTGATGCGGCCTCCCTCTCTCTTCGCGGTTCTTTATCTTGCGGTTCTGGC
This sequence comes from Arachis ipaensis, assembly GCF_000816755.2. Taxonomy (NCBI): domain Eukaryota; kingdom Viridiplantae; phylum Streptophyta; class Magnoliopsida; order Fabales; family Fabaceae; genus Arachis; species Arachis ipaensis. The sequence continues at coordinate 111,343,110 of NC_029791.2, forward strand.
TTTCCGACGACACGGCAACGCAACGGCGGCGGCGAACTCAGCAGCATCGGCCGGCTCCTTCCTCCCTTCCCTCTCCTTCTCCGTTTCTCCCTCTCTTCTCTTTACGTTTCTTTCTCTCTGTCTTTTTTTTATGAAGCTGCTGAGGGTTGTGTTTTTAGGAAAGGGGGAGATTTTCAATCGCCAATCAAAGAAAGGTAGATTCGGCGGTTCTTTAAAATTTGTCGCAAAACCAAATTAAACAGCGGCTCTTCCAGCGTTCACCACTGAAATTGCTGGAAAATCATCAGATAGCGGTGGTTGTTAAAATAGCTGCTAATTGTCTGCCGCTATCTTCCGTTTTGTGGTAGTGATAAAGCATGTTGTCCACTATCTTACCTTCTCCTTTTTCTCAACCATGACCTTGCCTTGACCATGAAAAATCGTGATCTCCAAGTTTTGACACCTACGTCTTCTTTGATATTCAATTCCTACGTTTCTTCAGCTTGCTTTTTAAAATTTGCACCCATGTTCTCAACTCAGTCTTGATGATCGAGTAGCAAGTCTTGATGTTCAAAGAAAGGCAATAACTACCTTTTGATTTTGACGCTCTGTGTACTATCTTTTTTCGATTTTAGCTTACCGTCTCTATTTCTGTAATCGAAACCTTTAATAGTCGAAACGCCTTCTTATCGAACAAAATCCTTT
>NC_029791.2:111343858-111346412 GCF_000816755.2 Arachis ipaensis
CCATTCTTAGCCATATGCCGCCATTATACACAAGGACGAAAGCAATATGAACCTCATTATATATACCCCTTGTTAATAAAGGGAATAGAATAATTTGTGTGTCTAATTTAATGTATGTGAAAATTAAATAGGATGGTCTGATAGAAAAATAACAAAAACTAACTCAGTCGATAATTAATTTAATACAGAAGGTGGTCAGAGAGTTAATTTTTTAGTAAAAAAATAAAATAAAAAATCAATTAATGTTAAATCAAATGTAAGACCTATAAAGAAAAAATGTTGATCATCTTACATTTTTCATAAATAAATTTCTCACATCATTTTTGTTACGAGAAAAAAAATCAACTAACAAAAAAGTTAAATAAAAAATCCAAAATTTACCTTGGTTGGTTTTATTATTCCTCATCTTTATCAGAAATTAAATTCAAACGGCACTTTTTCACAAATATTAGGTGTTCAATATTTGTTTTATATTTATCTTTGTATTTTTTTCTTTAATTATTTGATAAAATATGATCTTTTATCATTTAATATTTTCTATCACATGTTATTTTTGTTCTCACTTAAAGAATATAAGATGAGAGACCACGCTTTATCAAAAAATTAAAAAAAATTGAAAAAATCCATTTTTTAATTGTTTTTCAAGTGAAATTTGACGCATCTATAATGTCGTCTAACTTTAAGATTTTGTTGCTAAAGTCTTCAATAATATCCTAAGAGTGTATATAATCATGTTTAAAAAAAATTCATGCACTTTAAAATAATTTTACACAAATATTTAATTATATATAAATTTATTATTTAATAAAAGGGCATGCATATTGCCACATCTATGTTGACAATAACACAATTGAATGTATGTAAATCAGTTCATCTGAATTAAAAAAAAAAAAAAGGTTTGTCTAAATGGCCAAAGATTGTTACTATTGCTGCTTACAAATCACATATATGCATGTTTACAAAGATTCAGCGTAACTGGGAAATAATTAATTTGCAAGCTAGATGACAATGAATAATTTGCAAGCTAGATGACAATGAATAATTTGCAAGCTAATGACAATGGAGATATGATGTACAAGTGCAACTATGGTTTTCCTATATACTACACATCCAATCCCAAACTAATGCATGAAATATACAAAAACAAGTTATAACGATTATTTATTTATGCACACATGCATGATAAGACTATATGATATACACTTATGCCTTTGTAACTACTAGTTTGGCGTGGGGGAGGAATGGCCCGCTCCGGGACTGTGGCCTGGATCGGTGGGTCGGAAATCATCGGTCCAATTTCCGACCCCATCGGCTGGCGGTGAATTCTGTGAGGTGTAACGGCGCCACACGACAGTTTTTTCCGCCGCTATAGCCATCTTGTCTATATTGTCCTCGTCTTCATAGGCGGTTGGCACTTTTACATTATTATTGTTTTCCGTTTTGAGTGGCCTTCCTAGAACTGAAAAGGTACCATTCAAAATCACCAAGGCTAGAAGGATAGAACTGACAATGAACACAAGTTTGGAATTGGCCATTGGATTGTATATATTTTAGTAAATAAAGCTAAGGGATTTGAATAATGTGGTTGAGATGTATATGTATGTATGAAATGATTATTGTTTGTTGTTGCAAAATCTTGTATTTGCATAAGGGGTATATATAGTCTCGTGGGAAGGGAGGCACAACTCAAAAATATCTAATTTTTAAAATGAAATGTGGGAGAACTATTAATGGTGATTGGTGAAGGTAAACCCTCTCATGATTATGCTCCCTCAAGATTCTCTTTTTTAGTGCAACTGTGAGAAGTATCTTCCAGCATCCAGGGGAAACTTTTCAACTATTGGTATTATTTTCCATGCAACTATTTTTTATGTTATATTAGTGTCTAAATTCATTGTTGTAGTGCAAAACAGACGGCATACTCTCCAACTCTTCTGTACTCAATGCTCCTAACCCACTAATACTAAGTAGTCTACACACTACACTACAGGGCCTATAATGATAAGACATTTCTGGTACGAACCCAAACTTGTGTTTGGCGGCTCCAGTACAGTGTTAGATTCCATTCCAAAACATAAAATAATTAATGGAAGTAACTATGTCAATTCATCTATCACATTTCATCCTTCACGTGTTACTTTGGTATATACCAACTTTCAATTTAATTCAACTCCATTAAACAATGTTGGATCATTATTGTGGTCATCTTTCAACATATCATATTATAGAACCAAGAACCAACAGAAGCCTGCTTAGTGGGATTGCTTGCTTTCATATCCACATTTATTACAATAAAATCAGCTAAACTCATTAATAATTGAGTACTAACCCATTAGTTTTGTAATAGCCACAATTATTTTTACTACTTTGGTGGTCCGGACGGATCCAAGAAAATTATAAAAGACAGAAAACAAAAGTATGCAAAATAGAGAAATCGAAATTTTGCGTGAAATTACAAAAAAATAAATTAAGTATATAAAATATAAAATTATAATATGATTTAAATTGTAAAATTGTTAAACTTAGAATAAATTTTATAAAATTAGTTGACTCA
>NC_029791.2:111346473-111381845 GCF_000816755.2 Arachis ipaensis
TTTGGGGAAGAAGAGGAGGAAGGGAAGGTGGGGAAGGGAATTTGCCGCTGCTACTCCTCACTGCCGTCGCTGCTTCTCGCTGTTCGGTCCTCGCTGCTGGATCTCGCCGCCAGATCTCGCCACTGTTCCTCTTTCTCGCTCGACATTGACGCCAGCAGCTCTGCGAAGGTGGACGTCGCGTGCCGCTCGCCGTTTCTGCTTCTCCTCCTCACTCGTCGCCGCTCCTCGCCAGTCGCCACCACTCCTCGTCCTCCTCGCCGGTCACTCGCCGCTATGCTTTGCGTCTTTGTCGCTGTCCTTCCTAGGGTTCCAATTCTTTTTTTTTTTTCTGTTAATTATATTGTTGAATTTTTTTATTTGTGGATTTGTTGATGCTTCTAGTTGCTTCTGTTTCTGTTTCTTTTGTTGTTATTGTTCTCCTAATTCCATTATCTATTGTTGTTGTTATTCTTTTGTTGTTGTTTTTCTTCTTCTGGTTGCTTTTTTTTAATGTTTATTACATTGTTTCATTGTTGTTACTTCTACTTCTGCTTCTAGTTAATTTTGGGGAGGAATGGGAAGGGTTTTTGGTCCGAAAAATGATTTTAAAATCAAGTTAAATTTTAGGGACGAATTCAAATACAAAAAACGGTTGGAAATGAAAAAAATTTTCAGCCCCTACCTTAGAGACTAAAATCATACTTAACCCTATGTATAACATTAAAAGTAAAATCATGAGTTTTGTAAATAATCAAAATGATTTTTAACTAATAAAACTAGTTAATTTTAATTTTTAACTTTTTTTTCTACAATAAAAATTCAAACTGATATATTACGTTATAACTTAGTTTTTATTATATATGATAACTCATAACTCCGTTTTAATTGTCTTAATTATAAGTTTATAAATTTTTAATACGAGAGACGCCAAAAAAGTTTAGAGAGAGAATTTTACTTTAATCTCATAATTTTTTTATTTGTTAAATTTAGGTTACACAATACAGAGGATTATTATGGTAAATAAAGTGTCACCTCACCATCACTATTAATTACTAGAAAAGTTATTATGATGACAAAAAGATAGAAATAACTAATAAAACGAATTTAATATTGGTGTATACACATATATAATTTATTAAAGAATTAGAATATACATCTATTTTATTGTGTAAAAATTTATGTGTATTTTTGTTCATTCTTATATATATTGGAATTTTAAAATAATAGTAAGAAATTTTTTCCGACAACTAACTGTTAATTGTTTCATAAGCTTTGATTGTTAAATCAATAGTCATAAGAGAGTATAATTAATAGTTGGAGTTTTGGGCACCTAATACTGATAGGGCCTTAAGTGTTTTGTTTTTGCAATGAGTGAATATTTAATCCGATTTCTAATAATTATTTCTAAGAGGCAATGAGATTTTTAATAAAAAAAATATTTTTTTTGATTTTTGATTTTTATTTTTATGGGACTAATTAGTCTCTATACTAAAAAAAATATTGAATTTTTTTTGCACAAAAAATTAATCAATCTCACAAAAATAAATATCAAAAGTTAGAAAGAATTTCTTTTTGTTAAAAATCTCGTTATCCTTTGAAATAATTGTCAGGCACCCTTCTCCAATTAAAGCAAAATCTTTAAATGCATTTTAATTAATTTTGGATAATAATTTATATGATATATTAAGTAAATATTATTAAAGTATAAAAAATAAACTTCCCAATTAAATCAATCAATATCTAATCTTCTTCCACAATACTCAGAAGTCAGAACCGTTTTCGCGATCGGAGAATCTGATTGGCACACAATCCAATCCCACGTTATTGTGTCGTGACTCGTGAGATAAATCATAAATGTCACCACCTATACCGTGTTTAACAATACTTAGTTACTTCCCACACAATAATAAATTATGGTTATTGGTTATTACAAAGGTGAGACACATGGCATATTAAGGAAATAAGGAGGAATGGAGGGAACACAAAGAAAACTTCGCACGGCACGTGTATAAAAGTCTAAGTTGTTCCATTAGAAAAATACTTGGAGCCGTCCATTTTTAATATTTTTTATTATTATTTAATCAGTATAAATATTAAATTATATCTTTAATAATTAATTTTTATTAATTTATATGTGTAAATTTTAAAAAAAATATAAGTGTAANNNAAGATATTTTATTCTATTAGTGATAGAAATAAAATAAGAGGTGTCTAAGTCTAGGACAAGTACAGAGAATTGAAATGAGTGTTTTCTGGTCTATCACTAAAGTGATAAAAATAATAAAGGACTGAGGAAAAAAAAAAAGAGAAAGTAACAGAAACTTAGGGTTGAGAGGGGATTCTTTATTTTAAATTTGGATCCTCTAAATTTTAGATTTTCATTTTAGAGAATAAAGTAAGATCTTTTATCATTGAATGTTTTTTCTCTTATGTATTTTCTTGGTCCCACCTATAAAATAAATGGTGATAGATCATACTTTACTCTCTAAAGTTAAATTCAAAATTTAGAGGATTCAAATTCCTTTATTTCTGTTCCTTTTGGGGATTTCTCATCGCAACTGTAAGGACCTCCGCTGGTGCTCGTCTCTGTTGCTTGAAGACCAGTAAATTTCTCTCTTTCCAGATTTCAACACACAAGTACTTGGCTAATTCCATCTTTTCTCTCACGTCTGTTTGCTGGGTGAGGGTTGTCTTCAGCTTCTGCCACCACTGATGGAAGTGTTCCGGAGAATTTAACGGTAAGTGAGGATCCAGTAAATTTTCTCTCCATATTGCTTCTGATTCTCTACAGTTAATAAGGCAGTGGGTCACTGATTCTTGTTCTTGCTGGCATTGGGGGCAAAACNTGAATCTTCACTCAGTAGGGGAGGTGCATCTTCCAAAGTTAGTTCCAGAGGGTCTTCTCTTTCAATAAACTTGGGCAGAGGTCTATTGTATTGTGATAGAAGAGGTAAGCAATATTGTACCCGGATGAAATCACATACTTGCTTGCATTGTGATAAATTCATTGCATTTCATCTTCATTTTCTCCAAGTTTGAGTAACAAAATACAGTCTCTGATGTTTGTAGGGAAGAGATTTTCGATTAAATTGTGGTTCCACTGTCTATCTGTAGTTATTAGGTCTTTGACCCAAAAAATATTCTGATTCTAAGTTTGATTGTATTATGTTGCAGGGATAGTGAAAGGGTATGGCGAGGGGAGCGATGGGTCTCTGAATATTCTGATGTTGCTACCACTTTCTACCTTCCACATTAGGCCTTTTTCCATTACTCTGCGGCCCTGTAGAATGCTTCTCCAGCCCTACAAAAGTAAGTTGCCTATCTCAGCACTCATAATGTCATTATATCTATAGTATTTTTCTTTTAACATCCTAGCTAGGAATGAATTAGGCTGGGTAGCTAATCTCCAACATTGCTTGCCAAGGAGAGCTAGGTTTGGAGCTCGCAAGTCCTTAAGCCCAAGGCCCTTTTATTTTTTTTGTCTAGTCATTGTATCACAACTAACCCAAGCCATCTGTCATTTTGCACCTTTCTGACTCCACCAATATTGTGTGAAAATATTGTGAATGTCAGAAAGTAGAGAATTGGGTAATCTGAAGCAAGATAGGGTATAAATCGAGACTGCCTCCCCAACTGCTTTAAGTAGGACATGTTTTCCTCCATTAGATATTAGGTGCTTCTACTATCCTCTGATTTTCTATTGCACTCTTTCTTTGATCTAGCTGAATGTCTCCCTTTTTTATTTATTGACCATGATGGAAGCTCCAAATATTTGTCTTGTGCTCCTATATGTTGGATATGTAGTGTGTCATCTAGCTGAATTCTGATTAGGTTAAGCGTATTATTGCTAAAAAAGACCGCTGACTTGTTTAGATTCACCTTTTGATCACTGCAATGTGCATACTCTTCCAGCACCATGAGAATGCTCTCACAACATTCCTCAATAGCCTTAGTAAATAGGATAGCATCGTCTGAAAATAAGAGGTGGCTAACAGTAGCGCACCTCTTATTAATCTGGACCCCCTGAATTGAATGGTTTTGCTCCGCCTTGTGTAGCAGGAAAGAGAGTCCTTCCGCATAAAATAGAAAAAGACAGAGGGTCTCCTTAACGGATATCTCTGGTTGGTTTGAAGAAATCATAGGGTTGACCTTCCACAACAATGGAGTAAGAAACCGTGGTGACTAATTCTTGAATCCATCCGATCAATTTTTCATCAAATCCTATTATTTCCATATACCACAAGAATTGTCATTCTACCCGATCATATGCCTTGCTCATATCCAGTTTAATTGCTATTTCATTTTGCAGCCCTGCCTTCTTTTTTTTCAAGTAATGCATATATTCATGAGCAATTAGGATATTATTTGAAATTAGGCGCCCCTTTATAAAGGCACTCTGCTTAGGACTTATAATTTTATTCATACAATTCTGTGATCTATGCACTAATACTGTTGCAATAATTTTATAAAAAACTGTAGATAAACTAATAGGCCTAACCTAAGTCATGTTACTAGCATTAAGGACGTTAGGGATGAGGCAGATATGTGTATGGTTGAAACTTTTTAGGGTTTGACTCCCAAAAAAGAAGCTTCTTACTATTCGGAACACGTTACCACCAACCACATCTCAATAAAATTGATAGAACTTAGCAGTCATACCATCCTCTCCCGAAGCACTTTGGGGATGAATACTGAAGGTTGCTCATTTGTCTTCCTCGATAGAAACTGATCTTTGAAGACTCTGATGCACCACTATTTCGTGGTACGTTTTAGGCTGAATTGAGTGGATTTTATCCATTATTCTCACACTTATTCATAAAATTCGCATGTTTTACATTTTCCTTCCTAATTCTGTGCTATGATTGAAATCATGCTTCTTTGGCCTTAGATTTGATAATTTTAATCCTCTCTTATTACCATTCGATGCCGTGATATATTTGTTAAGTGTTTTCAGAGTTTATAGGGCAGGAATGGCTTAGAAGATGAAAAAGAAGCATGCAAAAGTGGAAGGAATACAAAAAATCAAGTATTTCAGAATCTGGTAGCGACGCGCATGCATGGGCGACGCGTACGCGTGACTAGTGCAACAGACATATGATGCGCACGCATGGCTAACGCCTACGCGTGGCCAGTGAAGATTCCAGCGATGCGTACACGTGGCTGACGCGTACGCGTGACAGAGCATCACGTGCTGCATTAAACAGAAAACGCTAGGGGCGATTTCTGGGCTGCTTTTGACCCAGTTTCAGGCCCGAAAATACTGATTAGAGGCTGCAGAGTGGAGCTGGAAGGGGGAATCAATCATTCATACTTTCATTCACATTAGTTAGGTTGAGATGTAGGTTTTTAGAGAGGGAGGCTCTCTCCTCTCTCTAGGTTTTAGGGTTTTTAGGTTTAGCTTTTCTCAAATTCAGATTTCTACCTTGCTTTTATTTAGTTTTCTTTTACTTTTATTTGTTCTAATACTTTGGTTTATCTACTCCTCTTGTTGATTTCCTCATGTTGCTAATTTAGTTTATGAATTCTTCTTGTTTTTTTTATTCATATTAATGCAATTTATGTTTCCATATTTATGATTGCTTCCTTTAATTTGTTGTTATTGTTTTCTCTTGCAATTCTTAGTTGTAGATTTTGCTATGCCTTGTTAATATTCTATGTTTTTATTTTATGCCTTCCAAGTGTTTGATAAAATGCTTGGTTGGATTTTAAATTAGATTTTTATGTTCTTATCTTGAATTGAGTAATTTGGAGACTCTTGAGTTGTCAAGGTCTCTTGTTGATTGGTGATTGAAAGTTGCTAGTTGGCTTAAGCTTCACTAAATCTAGTCTTTGATTAGGACTAGTGAAGTTAAGTTGATTTTGCTCACTTGACTTTTCTCCAATTGTTAGAGGTTAACTAAGTGATAGCAAAAAGCAATTACCATCACAAGTGACTATGACAATGGGGATAGGAATTCTAATTATCAATCCTTGCTAGGACTTTTCTTAATTGTTAGTTTACTTCCTTGTTGTTTACATTTCTTGTCTCTTATTCCAAAACCCCAAACATACTTTTCTATAACCAATAATAAACTACACTTTCTTGCAATTCCTTGAGAGATGACCCGAGGTTTAAATACTTCGATTAATTTTATTGGGTTTGTATTTGTGACAAACAATTTAAACATTCATTGAGGTTTAATTGTCGGTTTAGAACTATACTTACAATGCGATAATTTTTGTGAAAATCTTTACCGACATTTTTCCTCCGTCAAGCTTTTGGCGCCGTTGCCGGGAAATTACAAACGTGTGCCTTATTATTGGTTATTGTATATATTTACCTTTTTCTTGTTTGTTAATTTTGTTAGTTTTAGGACTTTATTGCTTATTTTTTATTAGTTTTTATTTTTACTTGCTACTATGAATTCTCATCCCTTTGGCTACGAGAGTAGTTACAACTATATTGTAAGGAATGAAAGCTACAATGAGGATATGCATCAAGGATGGAACCATCAAAGGTGGGAGGAGCCTCGAGCATATGATCAACCTTTTTGGCAACAACCTCCACCAACGTACTATGAGCAAGAGCCATTCCAAGATGCACATCAATCCAATAGCTATGGTGGACCCCCTTGTAATTACCAACAAGCCCCACCATATGCCTATGAACCCCCTCCTCAACATAGACTTAAACCACCATACTCACAAGCCTCATCCTACCAAACACTTCCATTTGACCCTAATCCATATCTCCCATACCAACCATCTTATGAGCCAAATGAACCATACATAGAACCACTCACATTCCAACACAATTACTCCCAAGCACCACCACCTCAATATATACCACCTCCAATGTATGCGAGCTTTCAACCACAATATGATCCTAATTATGTTAGCCAAGCGGAACAAGAGCCACAGGATCATTTTAAGAAAGCAATGGATCGACTTCAAGCAACCATCCATCAAATGGAGTGAGAGGAAAGCCGAAAAGTACACGAAGCTCTCATGGATAACAAATCTCAACTTGAGAACAAGGGACTGGAGTGTGTTGTGCAACAAGTGGAAGAGATGGAGAGTGTTGAACCACCACATCCTTATCATGATGAACCACCCTCCTATCATGAACCCTTCCTCCCAAGCAATGAACCCTCATATCCACTCCAATCTACAATGGATGACACCCTTGGTGTTCTTCTTCAAGGGCAAAGAGAGATGCAGCGGACGACACTAGAGTTCATAGCTACCTTGACCGAGGGGCCTTAATACCACCACTGACTTTCTCAATTTGATTAGTGATGGCATTAAAATCCCCTAAAATCAGAAATTTTTTGCCCAACTACTGGATTAGTGTTGAAATATCTTCAAACTGACTAGACCAAACCTGATCATTACAACTTAAATGTAAACCAATTAAGCTCCAATTTTCTTCTTGGGGCATCTCCTTAATAGAAGAAGCAAAATAGTAATATGAGTGCTTCAAGATTTCCACTTCAATCCCTTCCTTCCAAGCAATGGCAAGACCTCCTGCAGTACCAGAAGGATCCACCAAAAAGCCGTCTATAAAATCACAAGTTCTCAACTTACTTTCCACCATTCAAGATTGGTTTTTAGTCTCACTTATGAAACCAATCTCGGCGGAGTGGGATTGGTTAATCCCTTTAAGGTTATGGATTGTCAGGGGGTCTCCCAAACCCCAACAATTCCATGTAAGAATCTTCATGGCTCCTTAGATTTCATTTCAAGGCTGGCACTCTCCACCATCATACACTCTTCTATATTATCTCCAACACATACTCTCTTCTTAGGCTCCATATTCTCCTTGTCTTTGTTTTTTCTCTTACCACCACTAGTCATCTTGTTTTTACCACTTTCTTTTCTAGCCAATTGTTTGATTTTTAGCATTTTTCTATTCTCCTTTTGTACTTGACCCAGCCTGTTTTCTGGTTCGTGGTTGAAGTGATGTCTTCCAAAGCTATGTGGGGCCCGTTCCTCTTATTCCTTCACTGTCTTCTCTGTTAGTCTCCCATGAAGTCACATTTAACTCCTTAATTGGATCAGCAATTCCTGTCTCATCTTTTTCTTTCATACTTACACTGGCTAGTCCATCAACAAGCTAACTTGAAAAGGGATTTCTTTTTGGCTGGGAATCTGGGTCCATTGTCTTTCAGCTGTTTTCCGGTTCCATCTCTTCTTTAATCTCCATCCTTTTTTTCTATTTGATCTGCTCTTAACCATTTTTCCACCTTATTTTCCTTCATCGCATTAGCCTCTGAATCCTCTAGTAACTTTGCACACGTTCTTGGTCTATGACCTAAATGGGCACAATATGTGCAAAATGAGCCAATTCTCTCATATCTTAGACCAATTTCAATTAGTCTTTGATCTGGTCCTCTGATTTTCAAGTTGTCATTCACCTCCTTATCTCCATTTAGTATGATTTTTGCTTTTAAGATTCGTGAGTCCCTGCCCCTCATCTCAAAGACTCATACCTTTATTACTTTTTCTAGTCTATCCCCAATCTTGTTACATGCCTCTAGAGTCTTGTAAGTTTCAGGTGGTCTCCAAAATTGAGTCCATATTAGAAAATATTCAATTTCAGATTCAACCTCTATTTATCTACGAACGTGTAGGATATGGTCCTTAAACAACCAGAGGGATCCTTTATCTATTCGTCTGACATCCAATTCCTCTTTAAAGAAAAATTGAAATTGATTATTACCTTTTTCTGCCACTCTAAATCTTGTTGGTTTGTTCCAAATTGCTCTCAGGGCATTCTCCATAGTTCCAATTGAAATGGTCTCTTAGCAAAGATTTTGCCCAACAAACTTTTCAAATAGGCTTTGACTCCTTTGATGACATCTTCCTCTCCCAAAGTCATGATCTCATCTCATCTCCTTCATTGTATCTCTAATTTGGATTAGGGTCTTGGTTGATTGACGTCATTGGTTACTGGTTTGATTGTAGTTCTTTAGCCTGTATTTATTTGATGTTTCTCATAAATTAAGATATAGATACAAAGTGAGAGACATAAAGACATAGACATATACACAAAAATATGATAAAAAATCATGTTTGGTAGTTATGATGGACAATATTGACATGAATTTGTATCAAAGAATATGAAATTAGATAGAGATTAGAGAAAATAGAATAGAAATACCTAGAATTAGCGCCAAGAGAAAAATTGAGTTTCCAATTACATCGTGCATATCCTCATTATTACATTATATTACTATTTATAATATAATCTTCTAATTGGACTAGGTCCAATACTAATCCTAACATTACCTTCCCCTTCAAAACAACCTTGCATTCAAGGCTGTGGACAAAAAAATCCTAATTAAAATTATAAATATGAATTACAACTAATTCTAAAATAATATTTTCTATGCTACTACTCAAAATAAAAATTGTACCACTAAGATTCCATTGTTTAAAACAAATAAGTCTTTTATATATATATATATAATAATTTTTGTAACACTTGACCTCCTTGTAAACTTGAGTTGGACTTAGTATTGCAAGTAAAAGCCCAACCCAGTAAAGGCCACCTCAAATTTAGGGATCTTTTCTTCCATTCCACCATAATCCAGAAATAGAGAGCCAAATCTCATGTTTCCTCTTTTTCTCTCGACTCTGTGCAGTGCTGCTGCTGGAAGAGCCGTCGTCGGTGAGCCAGGATCCACCGTTCGACTCCAGTGGCTCCTTCTCCATCTTCCCTCAGTTCCATTCTCTGTTACTTTCTTTGTCTTCCATCGAAGCTACTGCTCACCACTGCACTAGAGCACCACACGCGTCTCGCTTACGCTCGGCGAAAGCGCCGACCTCGGCGCTGCTCCTAGCTTTGTCGTTGTTGCGACATAGCCTCAGATCATGGCCTTTCACATGAATCATTCCACCAACCGCCATCGGACGCTGAAGCACCAGGGAAAAGTGACTAGTGGTTGGGGTTTCTTCCTCGCGATCCCAATCGAGCACTGCCGCCAGGAGCTTCGGTGGGCATGCCACAAGAGGAGAAATGCAACGGAGAGGGCCAGGACGAGGCATCGCACCGCAAGATGCCAACACGATTCTCCCTACCTGTGATTCTCCCTTCCACGTCGCGAGGACTCCGATCTCGGTATTGTTGCCGCTACTCCAATCCATGCCGCTCTGTAACGCCCTACCACACAGAGATTTATGCTTAAGTCGTAAATCAAAGGTGGCGAGGTATTACGATACCTAGAAATAAAAATACGTACATATATTTGAAAGATAATTTAACTAGGAGCCTGTGAAAAGAGGATAACAAAAATGAGAATCGCATCGCACTCAAAAACGTTAACGGTAGAATGGCGTCAATAACAGAAAACCAAAGAGTTAGGTAAAATATACATAGGATTCCAACAAGTACTAGTCTTGACCTACGAAGTAAAGGTCGACTAGAATATATATATATATATATATATATCNNNNCTGTTTCTCTAAAAATCAACCTCTAAGAGGGATATATATAAGTACACACATAAAAGTGGAGAAATACATATAAACTAGGTACAAAATATAAACTCCCAAAAGCAGTCTTCGCTTTTCAGAGAGAAACCAGCATGCTCAGTGAGGTAGGTCACGTCTTGTATCTGAAAAATAGAAAATCTCCAAAATGGGTGAGAACAAAAAGGTTCCCAGCAGGGTAACAGTTCTAAATAGGGACGATGTAAAACTATACGAACCCACTAGGCAATCCTAAACTCCAACAAACAAGATCTAAGCCTAGGGTCACACTAATCTAAAAACAGGGTAATTAAGCTAAACACTCCACTATATCAGTAATCCATAACCTCAGTTCTCCAACAGTTATCTCAGCCTTTCTCTTTTCAATATCACAGTCCAACAACATACAGTTTAGTAATTATTTCAGCAATAGCAAACACAAGTAATAGGGTGCAAACATAATCAAAAGCAATTACATCATATATAGCAATTAGCAGTTAAATAGATATATTCACTTAGGCAAATCAAACACAAGATGCACACTTAAGCAATTGCACATAGATGCAGATGATGCATGCCTATCCTATTGACAATGAGCTCACATGTCGGTTAAATTGCTATAACCCGATACATTCGATAGCTAACCTGGACATTATCTCTCTTCTGTGCAACCCCAATGGGCATATAATCGGGGAATTAGTACCCTACCACCTTCTCTTTGAGGCAGATATCAGGGGGCATAAATCGGGGATGAATGCCCTACCACCTTCCCCTAGTGAGGTCATGCCATACATATCGGGAGATTAATATCCTACCACCTTACAGACAGAGAGAACCACGAACAGGCGGGATTAACCATCGTCCTTGCTCTGGTATAACTCAGCTCAGTGTGCAAGTGGGATTCACCACCGTTGTTGCCACGCCAAGAGTACAATAAATATCAATTCAGTATGCATGTGGGTTATATCACTGACCTTGCCAGAAAAGTGATTTAGATCACAATCAGTTATCATTACTCATATCTTTAATCAATTCAGTATTCAGTAGCTTCATTAACAACAGGCATCCTTCAATTATCATTAACTTAGGTTCTCCAATCCGCAATCTCACTCAAACATATCACTTTAATCAATTCAATTTATACTCATTCATTCTAGAGCCTAAAAACTAGCTATTAAACCTTAATTGGGGGTTATAAGGGTTAAAAAGCTGGTTGGATGGGCTAAAATAGTTAAAATCAGCATTTTCTGAAAAATAGGATAGTCGTGCATATGCATTTCTCGTGTGTATGCATTCCTCATGCGTACGCACGATTTCAATTCTGTTTCACATTCATGCATACGGATGGCCCATGCGTACGCGCAAGATTTAGTTTTGCCAAAAATTCTGCAACTCTGCATAATTCAATTTTTCACCTTCATTTTTAAATATCAATAGTTTTTTCTACAATTATCCAACTTTCTCTATTCTCAAACATTTTTAATGCTCTCATCATTATCTTTAATTTAAGACAAATTTTATCAAATTTCAAACTCCAAGCGCCAAGTTATGGCCCGTCGAAATTGGTCAAAAACTCATTTTTACCAAATTCTGAAATTTACAACATCAACCACACTCATCAATTTCAATCCAAACTTATCATTTCAACCTTAGTTCATAACATAACAATTACACCACTTACCGTAACTTACCAAATAGGAGATTCCTCACCCTATCACGGCCTCCGGTCCAATAATTTTCACAACAATCACCAATATATGAAATCATACCGCATCAATTGAATCATGCGTACACATACATATATCCATTCAACTAATCACACCAACAACCAATATCATTCAATCTTATCCCAAGAACATATAACCTAGATTTTTATACAACTTTACATAATGCCTACTCGAAACCGAAACCTGTACCTCTTAGATGGTGGTTCCAAACCGTTGAATCCTTCCCCACCAAATGGAATGGACCCAAGCTTGATCAATTCTCCTCCAATCAAAAGCTCCACAATGAACCCAAGCTTCCGCCAATCTATGAGGCACCAACCCGTAACAATCAACTCAACAATTAAGCTATTCACAATAAAATTTACAATTTCCTCAAATTAGGGGTCATAAAATTAGAAAAATACAAAGAAAAAAAACTTCCTTACCTTAATCCACTCGAATTTGGGATGGAACCCGCTTGGAATCCATTTTAGAGTACCCCTAAAGAACTAAATCACAAGATTTCAACACCATTTACCTCGAAAATGCAAAATAGTAAAGAATTTAAAAATAGAGAAGGGATTTAGGATTTAGTCACCACAATAGTTAAATAGAATCGAAGAAAATGAGGAGAGTGATGCGTGACCGCAAACGGCTTGTCAATCAAAGCTACGGTTTGAAAGGTATGAACAAAAGAGTATGGTGGTGAATAGTGCTTCTAGGGCTCTCTCTTCTCTCCTTCTCTTCTCTCTTTCAACAGCTCTCCTTCAAATGAAAGGGGTAAGAGTTCTGAACTTATCTAAGGTGTGGGGTTATATACTTGAGTTTGAGTCCGGTAAAGGCCCGTTGTGATTTTTGGCTCGTTTGGCTCAACCTTAGACCAAAATTTTTAAGATAAGTATTTTAATTTGTACTCTAAATATTTTTATCTCTCCCAATTATAAATTTAAGTTTTTAACCTTCTTTACTCATAATTAATTTATTCTTTATTATTTAACTGGGTTTTACACGCTCTGCACACTGTCACCGCCATCGATGGTGGTCTCTTCACTGTGCAACAATAGATTCACAGTGAGTGAGGTCGCATTTTACACAATAGAATTTCTTAGATCTAAATTCACAAGATGTAGTCCTAGTACTTCTTCTTTTGCTACATCGATGATTTTTTACTTGTGACCAGAATTTTGTTGTTGTTGCTAAAATTGTGGTAACACTTCTTTGTAATTACAAATTGACAATGATGATTGTTAAATTGTGGCTTGATTTGCAGTTTCTATTAATTTTGCTTGTTGCTGCTGTAGCTGAACTTGTAAATTAAAATCTGATTCTTCTTTTCTGTGTGTGCTGGATTTATTTTGAATTCTGAAATTGTTGTTGCTACATTCCTGAGTTTTGCATATTCAAATTTAGAATCTGAATTCTTTAATTATAGATCTATGATTAATGAATTTGCTGCTTCTAGCTTTATTAAATTGTTGTAGATTAGTTAAAATTATGATGCTGAATTGGCTTGAATATTTGGATTTGGATTGGCTGGTGATTCTACCTGTGGTTGTGGTTGATATCTGAATTTGTCCCTTGCTTCTTCTAAATCAATTCCAAATTTGAAATATTGTGTTGAACTAAATGGCTGAAAATCTAGTTGGTTATCGATGCAAGAATGCTATTTCAAAGGTTAACTAATCTACTACTGGGTTGCGTTGCCGTTAGAGCCAAAACCATGCTAGGTTGCGGCTGATCAGTCTTCTGGCAATCTCCTGAAAATGTTGTTCTTCAGAGGTTCCAGTAGTATGCCACTGCTTCCAAGTACAAAGAATTCACCACTAGCTATTTGTACCATTGAACAGTGGAAGAACATCATGGTAAGGGAGGTGACTTGAATCTGAACCACCATGAAAAGTGATGATCGTCGCCGGCTTGGAGATCAATGAAAGTACCATTTGATACAAATTTGTATAAAAGAATAAGGAATTAGATAAAGATAAGAGAGAATAGAATAGAAATTCCTAGAATTAGGGTCAAGAGAGAAATTGAGTTTCCAATTACATCATGCATATCCCCATTATTACATTATATTCCTATTTATAACATAATCCTCTAATTGGACTAGGCCCAATACTAATCCTAACAAATACATATAGATTTTTAAAATGCTTATTTTATCTTTTATAATATAAAAATCAGTGTCATTATAATCTTCATCACTTTCAATTCTTCTAATTTTTTTCTCATAACAATTTCCATAAAACAGGGTCATTATCATCTTCATCACTCTCAACTCTTTCAATCTTCTTCCTCATAGTAACTTCCAGATCTAATCCCATTTTTTAAAAAATAAAAATAAAATTAATTGTAAAACCAGCACATTCATCTAATAAATTCCATAACAAAACAAGATTTATAATATATATTTTGAAACAATTTAAAATAAAAGTAGATAAGCAAAGAAGCACAAAGAGATAAAAATAAAGCAATAGTAGAATAAAGATATCCACATTAACACTAATTAAATTATAGCAAACTCAGTGTAAAAAAATAACAAGTCAAATTAAATTCAAATAACCAAATCTGTATTCAAAATATTATTTTTCAAAAAACTATTGAAGTAAAATGTGAAACAGTAGTCAAAGTCACGAGCACTTATAGTATCCACATTAACGGCGAGTCTTTAAGGGTGAGGAAGTGGCGACGCAATGAGACCCGTAATTACGAGGAAAGGAGGCACGAGGAAGAGAGGGATGTGGCTAACAATGGCGGCAAGGAGAGGCTGAGGAAGGCTAGAGGCGAGACAATGTTCAGACTTCTGAGGAGAGAGGGGGGGGGGATTGGCTAAGGCATTGACGAAAAAAAGAAGAGAATGAAAGGACAAATGGCTTAGAATAAATCTGAACTTTAAAAATATATTAAGGATAAACTTGTTTAAAATTATAGTTTAATTTGTGTCTCTAGTTAAAATTCAATGTATTATTATTTGAGAGAGAGACATAAAATACACATATTTCATATATTTTTATGTGTAACTGTGTTTCTCCTTTTTTGTGTCTCATAAAACAAACATTGAACGTGAATCACTGTATTCACGTCTTTGAATCAAACGGACTGTTAGATGATGTCTATTTATAAGCACATGACAATGAACACAAAAATATAAAATTGTATTTGACAGATAAAATATAGATAAAGATATTCTGTCTATAAATACTAACAAAAAATATAATTTATTTTTTATTTTTTTATTATTATTATTAACTTTTAAATTATATTTTTTAAACTTTTTTAAATAAAAAAATAAAAATAAATTAAAATTTTATAATTTATTTTAATTTATCACTAAATAAAATATAAATACTAAATTTTATGTCTCTATCATTTATATTTTATTTTCTATCTTATATTATTCTATTCTCATAACCAAACAAGCTTAAGAATGTACGTTGATATGCTACTAAAGTGCAAGCGATCTTGACCAAAAAAATTAGCACTAAGGCTTGAACCACTTGCTAGAAAAAGAAAGGTCTAAAACGTTCAGAACCCCACATAGATCCACATGGACCCTTCAGTTGCAATAGTGGAAAATAATTTCTCTAGAATAATATAAGGAGAACTATTAGTCAAACGAATCTGATGATTCCTCCAAAAGAGTCCAAGTTCTCAACTTGCTTAGCTTTAAATGTCGTTTTCCATATGCATTAAAGGGAATCGATGAGAGGTTCTTGAAAACTTTGGGTTGGCTCCTCAAGCTGGGGAAGTTAGTGACCACCAAAAGAGGAAAGGCAACATGCCATGGCCCCACAATTACCACTACCGACTTGCTAAGCAGCAACCACTATCTAGCTAGTACCTATCTACTCTGCATTTTTTACTTGTAGGAATTATTAGTCTTATACTAAAAGAAAAATAATAGTCTAATTTTATGGACTCATTTTTTTTTACATATGAAAATAATAATAGTATAACACCATAAAATAAATATTTATAAAATATTTATACTACTATAATGTCAATGTAAATCACAAATTATATTTTGCTTTTTTATCGTTTTATTTTTATTTTTAAAAAACACAAAATACAAGTTACGTTTTTCTTTTTTAACATTTTTTCCTTTTTTTCGATATACACAAAACGCAAGTTCCGTTTTAAGAATTTTTTTCGAAACATGAACATGCAGCTTAAGTTTTATATGTTTTAAATTTTTTATTGAAAACTACAAACAGAAAAAAATATTTTAATCGAAAGTGTTGCGTATAAATTTCATTACCAATTCATCCATGATTCATATTTTAATCTCATTCTTCTTTTTTGATATTTGTGAGTTTTTTGATACTTAGTAGTGTCAAAAAAATTAGATTAAGTAAAGTTGAGGTTATGGAAGGTATTACAAATTTGTGAGTGTATTATAACGGTGAGATTATACCAAACACATACGAAAGAGTGACTTTTATTTGTGAATGTCCGTTTTTCTTTGCTATTCCATGCACCATGAATTTTGTAGAATTGCAAAATGGTCTTTGTGAGAACATACAAAGTCACATTTCAAAAAGGATGAGTAACATTTTATACAGGAATCTTGTACAAGTATTTGGTGGGCTGATACAGTTTCAAATAATGCCCATCACTGACGACGCATGTATGTAGCAGATGTTCTATATTTATCAACAAACCCGATTTCACGTGCCAATGATATAGTTATACGTTGAGTTTGAACAACATACGGGACTGGACGCGGTTGGCGAGGAGGTGAATGTTGATGAGCTCAGAGATATAAATTGGGGCGTATTTATCCGAGGGAGCAATCTGTGTCCGTATATTATACGTATGACCCTCAGAAACGCTCGCATCCAGACCACTAGGTCCGCCACCACCGCAACCTTCAGAAGCACCGACATCTGGCATGCTAGTTTCGCCAGTGTCATAGATACCGGAAGCACTCATGCTCGGAGCACTCGCTCCACCATAATAACACTCGTGCTGCAGATCATCCCCTCCAACTCCCTCTTCCTTCTGCGGATATTCATTTAAATCAAACAACTTGGTACACGACAGTGCGGAAGGACGAGGAGGATCAACAAGATGTGTCAATCGATCCATCGAGAAGTCACTAGCATGACCGGTTACAGAGCCATGACCAACAGACGGCTCAGAAGCAGCAGGCCTTTGCTGAGATGGCTCAAATAGATAATCTGTGTCTCTCAGTACCTGACACTAACGGAGACTTTGTGGAGCACATAAACACATTTACGATTAGGTCGTCAGGAACCATCACTCCTATATATGGCCACCATATAAACTGGACATCAATAAACACGACGCCGATAAGTTAAATTATTAGACATAATAAATTCTTAACATAAATTGTTAAAACCTACGTCGTTGACTCCCATGTCATCAAGTTGTTGCTTAAAGTGTGCCGTAGACCTTCGCATATATCTCGTTAGTCGGCGCCAATGACTCCACCTAAACAAGTTTAGAATAATAATAATAATAATAATAATAATAATAATAATAATCACCGTCGCACAAGTGGAACACCAACAATGACGAGCTCATTGCAAGGAATAGGTGCTAAAAATGGCATACACTCTCACGCCAAACAAAAAGCAGAATGAGGGGGTCATCAATCTCTTTACAGTTGTATCGCGATGCACGACTAGCGGTGGCAAAACGGGTCGAACCCGCTGTGTCAAACTGCCAAAACTGTCAAAAAAGGTGGGTCGGGACGAGATTTTGAACCCGCCAAATTTTAAAAACCCGCCAAAACTGCGAGCCAAGGCGGGAGGGGTAGGCTGTCATCCTTTTTCTTAAGGGGTATTTCAGTAAATTTACATAGGGTATAAATTGAAAATTAGGATTTTTGCTTTTCATAAACAACACATCACACACATGCTGCCTCCTGCCTAATGCCACAGCCCACACCCTAGCCCCTACAGCACCCTTCGACCTTCGTCCTTTCGTCCCCACAGCCTTTTCTGACCCGGTGACCCTGACTCCCTAAGCTTTAGTAGCTCGGCTCCCTCCTCACTCGCTCCTTCTTGCTGTGGCCTTTCCTCAATCCCACGGTCCTCACTCCTCGGTGTTCCCTGAGTCCCTTGCGCCGACGGCCTTGCCTCAGTCTCAGGCGTCACAGATCGTGGTTCGCGGCGGACGGGCAGCGCGCTCCAATTCTTTTTTTGTGTGAGTTGCTCCTCTCTGGCGCCTCTGCTCTGCCTTTCGCCTTTCTCTCTGTCCTTTTCTCGTTGTCAGCAGCATTATGTCTCGTCGGCACTGTGTCTCGCTCGACGCCTCTGCTCGGCGGTTCTATGACCCTCGGACTCCCAGCGGCACTCCTCTCTCCTCCTCTTCCTGCTCGACAGCTCTGCGATTACTATTAGTAAGTGATTTACAGTTGCTGAATATGTATGTGACAAATTTTCATAAAGATGCTTGTTGTTTATTTTTTCATATCCAGTTGTGCTAGAATATATTAAAATGAAGATCTTTATTTTATTTTGTTTTTTTTTTCAAGTAAGGAATTGTGTTTGCCTATATTTATCGTTGACTACTAAACTTTTTTATATGAAAAGGATAAACAGTAGATAAAAAGGAAAAAAATTAACTGTGTTTACCTATATTTTTTTGTTTTTTGGTGACTGTAAGTGAGTAAGTGATGAAATGATCATGTAGTTAGTACTAATTGATTATGTTTGATTATCGTTTGAATATTTTTTTTGTTGGTTTAGATATTGTTATGTATTGATATTATTTAGGATGAGTTATTGATTCTGCAGTGGATAATTCCGTCTCTATGGAAGTTGATGGTGGAATTGTAACACAAAATCTTGAAAATGTGGAAAGATCTGAAATTGTAGAAGATATTAAAAAGAAAAAGACGAAGGCAACAACATGTGATGTTTGGAGATATTTCACAAAGCTTGGACCTGGTGATGATGGTATAGATCGTGCTCAATGTGATGGATGCAAACAGAAGTTTAAGACTGGTGGTAAACAATATAGGACATCGTCACTTAAGCATCATTTAGACAGGTGCGTGAAAATAGACTTTGAAGATATTGGTCAAACTTTGATAGAAATGCAAAATAAAATGGGGGCTCTCAAGATAGATAATCATGTATTATGTGAGATGTTTGCTACCTTTGTGATTGATTGTGATGTTCCCTTTTCTATTGTTGATAATAATAAATTTAAGAATTGGTTAAAATACATCAGTCCAACACTAGGCCTGATTACTAGAAATACTCTTAAGGAGGATGTTCTGAAAATTTACTCAAGAGAAAAAGAAAAGCTTAAAAGTACTTTAGTAACCATTCCTAATAGAGTTTGTTTGACTTCTGATTTGTGGACATCCATCACTACAAATGGTTATTTATGTTTAACTGCTCACTTTGTTGATTTAAATTGGAAATTGCAAAGTAAAAATTTGAGTTTTTGTCATATACCTCCTCCTCACCCGGGATTTGAATTGTCTTCCAAGATTTTTGAGCTTTTAAATGAGTGGAGAATTAAAAAGAAGATTATGACTCTTGTATTAGATAACGCATCTTGTAACGACCCACATTTTTGAAAATCTAAATATAAATAAGTTATAATGTAACACCCTTACTATTAGAATATCACGCTTCTGGGTGCGCCACTCTAATAGCAGGGGTATTACGATGACTCTTATACATTAAATAATAAGGTATGAGCCTTTATGCGTAAATCTATCGATGGTTTTACTAAAAAATTAAAACTTTTCCAACAAGAACAAACAACATATACTCACATACTTAATATTAATAATACATTATAGTATTACATACAAAGCAATTACAAAACCTACCCATCTGAATAAAACTCTAACTAACAAGGCAAGAAAAAATAATAACAACTTAACTTGTAAACATACTCTTCTATGCTCATGTAGCTCCGTACTAAACCTTCGTACCTATAGCTGAAAGGGGTGGAAAATAGGGGTTAAGAACTCGGGAGTTCTTAGTAGGGTTCCTGTTCTGAGGGTTACCTAAAACTGAAGGTCGATCTCGAATGAGATCTGCTGTGGTGGCCGGAGCTATCGTGTCCGACTTGTTGGATCTGGTGGCCAAAGCTGTCGTGTCTGACCAGGTGGAACTGGTGGAGCTGGAGATGATGCTGATCCTTCGTCACCGGAGGGTGGTGGTACCTGCAAGAGACTCCGATGCTTAAGTTAGCATGGGCTTTAAGCAGGTTTTTAGTAGAATCAGAGTATGAGTTATACCTGGGTGCTCCAGTGTATTTATAATAGTGTGGAGTGACCTTTCTAGAGATAAGATAACGATAAGATAGTTATCTTATCTTATCTTTGAGTGAAGTCATCTTATCTTTAAGGGAAACCGCCTTTATCTTTCTGGGCCAACCTTCTAAGAGGTCGGCCAACCCGGTCCTTTATAGCTCGAACCGATGTATGAATAGTGCCCCTGCTTGAGCTTCGATCTTCCTTGTGAGGTCGTGCTTCTTAACTTCGATCCCTTTGAGGGAGTTGTGCTCAAGCATCTGTCTGGCTTGTTTCTTCATTGCTTTGCAATCCTTGCAGATTTTCTAGAGGTTTGGTAGTTCCCAAGCCGACCTCTTTTGAGTGGTAGGGTGGGTTTTCTACCCTTGCCTTCTGGATCACGCCTTGCTTTAAGTTTGTGTTGACAACCCTCTGCTTTGGCAAAGTTATCCTTGCGGCTTGATATCAGGGCTTTTAGTGACTTGTCCGATGACTTTTTAATGTTCTTTATATAGAACCTTTTTTAGTCTCGGATGAAGTTCGTAGCCCTGTTTGAGATTGTGCTTTCTTTGCGCGGAGTTGTATCCCTTTTAGCTAAGCACATTTGAGCTTTAAGTTGTTTCCCAACCTTTTGGCTTGTTCTTTTTTGAGATCGTACTTGCGCCTCTTCTTAGCTGACGTCGACTTGTACGACTTTGCCCCTGCTTGAGTTTGGACCTTTCTGTGAGATCGTGCTTTCAGAGCTTCGATCTCTTTGGGAAAGTCGTGCTCAAGCATCCTGACTTTGGTCGATCTTGAGTAGTTTCTCCTTGTGCGAGTCTGGTATTGCCCTTTTTATTTTGTTGAGAGGACTTTTCAGCCTTCTTTCAACTTGTTTGTCTTCACTGCTCGGCCTTTTTAGTCATAATCCAACAACTTTTTATGTAGTGTTCCGATGGGGAACCTTTTTATAGTTTGTTTGGATGACTTTTTAGTGCCGTTTTGATTTGTGCTTTTGCCTTTTAAGTAGTATCTTTTTTCAAGACTTCGTACCTTTCAGCAAAGCATTCCTGGCCTTCCTCTGGCCATTGCGAGATGTCTTTGTTCCTTTTGTGGATCTTTGTAGAGTGTGGGTACTTTATTATCCGACCTCTTTTTGTTTGTCGAGGTGATCCTTGGGGCTAATTTGTCCGACAACCTTTTAGTGTTCTCGTAGAATACTTTTTAGTCGGTCTGAACAATTTTGATAGCCTTGTCGTGGAGTCGTGGCTTTTTGGGCAGAGCTGTGTCCTTTTTAGCGCACGCTTTTTGTTGGTCCGACTTCTCTTGTCGATCCTTCTTAAGCTTTCATTGGTCCGACTTCTCTTGTCGGTCCAAGCTGTAGCTTTCGTTGGTCCGACTTCTTCTGTCGGTCCAAGCTGTAGCTTTCGTTGGTCCGACTACTTCTTGTCGGTCCAAGCTATAGCTTTCGTTGGTCCGACTTCTTCTTGTCGGTCTCTTCTAAGTTATTTTTAGTAATCCATTTTATTTGGACCTTGTCAGGTCTCTTTTTATGGATTACTTTTTATAACTTTTTGTAGTTTTGTTGGGCCGACTTCATCATGTCGGTCTCTTCTATGTTATTTCTAGTAATCCATTTTCAGGGCTAGCCAGGCCTCTTTTCTATGGGTTACTTTTTATAACTTTTTGTCGCTTTGGTCTGGTCCGACTTCTTTTATGTCGGTCCATTCCAAGTTATTTCTAGGAGTCCATTTTTTGTTTCAGACCTCGTCAAGTCTCTATTCATGGATCACTTTTTATAACTTCTTGCATTAATATGTTTTTATCACTTTCATCTTAACCGACTTTGTCGGAATCAGACGATGAATTTTGCTTTCACTTTTTTGCCGACCTTGTCGAAATCGGGCGATGAATTCTGATTTCATCTTTGCCGACTTTTATCGTGATCGGGCAGTGGATTTGGTTTTCACCCCGCCGACCTTGTCGTGATCAGGCAGTGAATTTTTGCGCTCAGATTAATGCGTCTTGGTAGGAAACTTTTTGGGAAATCTGCAAACTTTATTTAAATAATAAAAGTAAGATATGAATAAGAGTGTGTGCACGTTAGTGCTTACCCTTCTAGGTCGGGCAATCTTTTAGATCTCGGCCTGGCGCCCTTCTTAGGTTGCAGGCATGCTATGACCTTGGTAGCTCTCGCCCCTCGAGGTCAGACACTTTGTGGTGACCTTTCCCCAGTACCTCTGAACACTTGGTACGGTTCTTTCCAGTTGGCTGCTAGCTTCCCTTCTCCTGACTGACCTGTTCCGATGTCATTTCGGATTAGGATGAGATCGTTGTTGGCAAAACTTCGCTGGATTACCTTCTGATTGTATCTTGAGGCTATTTGACGCTAATGCTTCCTCCCTAATCCGAGCTCTTTCTCGGACTTCTAGAAGTAGGTCGAGTTCTTCCCTTTGGATTTGGGAGTTGACCTCTTCATTGTAGAGGATCATTCTGGGGGATCCTTCTTCGATCTCTATTGGGATCATTGCCTCCATTCTGTAAGCCAATCGGAAGGGTGATTCCCCCGTGGTGAAGTGTGGAGTTGTCCGATATGCCCACAGGACTTGTGGGAGCTCTTCAGTCCAAGCTCCCTTTGCGTCCTGTAGTCTCAGTTTTAACCCAGCTAGTATGACTTTGTTGGTAGCTTCTGCTTGTCCATTGGCTTGTGGGTGTTCTACGGATGTGAATTGTGCCTTATTTTCAAGTCAGCCACCAACTTCTTGAAACATGTGTCCATGAATTGAGTTTCATTGTCTGTGGTGATGGAGTAAGGAATCCCAAACCTTGTAACAATATTTCTGTACAAGAATTTTTTACTTCTTTGAGCAGTGGAATTAGCTAGGGGCTCTGCCTCAGTCCATTTTGTGAAGTAATCCACCCCTACAATGAGGAACTTGACTTGTCCCGATCCTATGGAAAATAGTTCGAGGAGGTCGAGTCTCCACTTTGCGAACGGCCAAGGTGATGTTACACTGATAAGCTCTTCTGGTGGGGCAATGTGGAAGTTAGCATGCTTTTGATGTAAAGCTTTGACTTTGTATTTGGGTTTTTGCTCTGTTGTTTCCTCCAAAGGGTGCCCCTGGACTTTCGTGTGAGTACTGGGGTTTCCCTTTTACTGCTGTATCTGACACCTGATGTTTTGCTGTTATTGTCCGAGTTGTTTCCTTATTTTCCCGAGTTGTTTGGTAGTAACCCCATAGTTGACCTATGTCTTCTCGAAAAAATATTGCTGAGATGTCTACTAAGATCCCGGACGGCATGTCTGATTGGTTGGATTCCATAGTTTTAATGCGTGTTACTGTGGCTGACCCTGAGTACTGTGTGTGACTTAGGAGGTTCCGTAGAATTTGTAGGGATAGGGATGAGAAGAATTATGAGTTGGTGTCGCCGGACCCTGAGGAGAAGGTTTGTTTTCCTTCCTTGGCTCCGAGGGAACGACCATTTTTCTACTTTTTCAGTCAGTTGAATATTACCATCTCTTAAACCGCCTTCGAGATCGACTTGTTGTGGTCTTGTAATGTAGCCTGGATGAGGCTTCTGTTATTGCCCCCTGGTTTGGTGTTGGCTAGTTTTGAAAATGCATCAGCTCGGCCATTCTACTCCCAAGGGATGTGTCAGACTTCATATTCCCCGAATTGTCCGAGCTGTTGGTGCTGGCTGGTTTTGAAAGTGCATCAGCTCGGGCATTCTGCTCCCGAGGTATGTGTCGGACCTTATATCCCCCAAAATGTCCGAGCTATTTTCTGTTTTTGTCCAGGGTCTCCCGAATTATCCGAGCTTTTCTCTGTTTTTGTCCAAGGTCCCCCGAATTACCCGAGGTATTTTTTCATGGTGGGATCCTTAGCTTTGGTTGCTCCCTTCTATTTGTGAGGTGACTACTTGTGAATCACTGGACACGGTAAGCTCCTACCTTCTTAGCCAGCCTTAAACCAGCCAGTAGTGCCTCGTATTCAGCTTGGTTATTTAGCTTGATTTGGCTTCTCTGATCGCTTTCTATGATTACACCTGCACCACTCCCGGTTTTTTTTTGGAGAGTCGTCCACGTAGAGATTCCATTTTGTAGGAGTTCCCTGGGGTGTCAGTGTGCTCTGTAATGAAGTCAGCCAGATACTGTGATTTGATGGCTATCCGAGCTTCATATCGAAGATCGAATTCGGATAACTCGACTGCCCACTGTAGGATTCTTCCAAGTAAGTCTATTTTCTGTAGGATACCTTTTATGGGCTGGTTGGTCCGAACTCTGATAGTGTGAGCTTGAAAGTATGGGTGGAGTCGTCAAGAGGTAAGTATGAGGGCGTAGGCGAACTTTTTCTATCTTTTGATAGTTTAGTTGGGACCCTTGTAGAGCTTTGATGATGAAGTAAACGGATTGTTGCCTACTTTTGTCTTCTCTTACTAGTGCTGAGGCTATTGCCCAACTTCCCACTGCGAGGTATAATATGAGTTCTTCACTTTCCCGTGGTCTGGTAAGAATGGGTGGTTGCCCCAAGAATTTTTGAAATCGGAAGGCTTGTTCGCACTCCGTTGTCCTTTTCAAATCTCTCTCCCTTCCTTAATATACCTATTTGAGGTGTCTTTTGCGAGATGATTTAGAGATCCTCCTCCTGCGAATCCTCCATTTATCATATAAACATGTTTTTCAAGGGTGTGAGGTGGACATTCAACTCATCCGACCTCTTCAGTGTGAGGTAGACGTTGAACTCGTCTGACCTCTTCGGTGTGAGGTGTATGTTCAACTCGTCCGACCTCTCCGGTGTGAGGTGGACGTTCAACTCGCCCGACCTCTTCAGTGTGAGGTGGATGTTCAACTCGTCCGACCTCTTCGTCCCTTCTTCTTTTTCTTGGTTCATCCGCTTTATTGGCTAAGTACCGATCTAATCACCCTTCTCTTGCCAATTTCTCTATGACATTCTTTAGGTCAAAGCACTCGTTGGTCGGATGTCCGTAGATTCGGCGGTACTTGCAGTATTCTGGCCGATTTCCTCCTCCTTTTTTGCTTTGGATTGGGCGAGGTGGTGGGATCTTCTTTGTGTGGCATATTTCTTGGTAAACATCCACAAGAGACACCTGAAGAGGGGTGTAATTGTGGTATTTTCTAGGCTTCTCTCCGGGTTGATCTTCTTTTTTCTTTATCCTTGTCCCGAGATGGGTTAGGAGAATCCAGTTTTTGTGCTGTTTCCCCATCGGGAGTTCTCCTCCATATTAATATATTTTTCCGCCCTTTCTTGAACCTCATTTAGAGATGTTGGATACTTCTTGGATATTGATTGGCTAAAAGGTCCTTCTCTTAGGCCATTGATGAGTCCCATGATGGCCGCTTCTGTTGAAAGATTTTGTATGTCCAAACATACTTTTTTGAATCTTTCCATGTAGTTGCGAAGACTTTTCCGATCTCTTTGCTTAATCCCTAGTAAGCTCAGGGCGTGTTTGGTTTTGTCCTTTTGGATGGAAAATCTGGCAAGAAATTTCTTGGCCAGGTCGTCGAAACTTGTGATGGATCTGGGGGGCAAAGTGTCGAACCACTTAATTGCTATTTTTGTTAGGGTTGTTGGGAAGGATTTGCATCGAATAGCGTCTGAGGCGTCGGTGATATACATTCTACTTCTGAAATTGCTGGTGATGGCTTGGATCCGATGTACCGTTGTACGGGGTCATGTCGGGAGCTTTGAAGTCCTTTGGGACTTTGGCTTTCATAATCTCTTTAGTGAATGGGTCATGATCTTTGTGGGAGCTGTCTTCAGGATCAGGCTGGATGGTTTTTGTTTTAAGGTTGGCTTCGAGCTTTAGGAGCTTGTCCTCTAACTCTCGGCGAGGCCTAGCTTCTCTCCGGAGGTCCCTCTTGGCTTCCCGTTGATGCTCGGCCACTTTTTCGAGCTGTTTGAGGAGATCTTGTTGAGCTTGGAGTGCCTCCATGATTTTTGTACTTGGCGAATTCTTGTCTTTGTTTGGTTGAGAAGTAACCTTTGGTGTGGTGTCCACGTTCTTATGCGGCATCTTGTTTTCTAGATCAGAGTCGTGGTCGTTGTTAAGGTTGTCTGCCATGATGGCGGGATGACTTCCAGGTTCTCCAGCAATGGCGCCAATGTTCCGAGGGTTACCTGAAACTAAAGGTCGATCTCGGATGAGATCTGCTGTGGTGGCCGGAGCTATCATGTCCGACTTGTTGGATCTGGTGGCCGATCTGTCGTGTCTGACCTGGTGGAACTGGTGGAGCTGGAGATGCTGCTGATCCTTCGTCACCAGAGGGTGGTGGTACCTGCAAGAAACTCCGATGCTTAAGTTAGCATGGGCTTTAAGCAGGTTTTTAGTAGAATCAGAGTATGAGTTATACCTGGGTGCTCCAGTGTATTTATAATAGTGTAGAGTGACATTTCTGGAGATAAGATAGTTATCTTATCTTATCTTTGAGTGAAGTCATCTTATCTTTAAGGGGAACCACCTTTATCTTTCTGGGCTTTCGCTGCCTTTATCTCTGTTGCGCATTAATACCATTAGAGGGAATACATGTCCTGTCAGCATTAGAGGAATTATGTGTCCTATCACCATTAGAGGGATTATATGCCCTGTCACCATTAGAAGGAATAGGTGCCCTGTTACCCCTACAATCAGAGAGAAAACACGGACATACTTGTCATCAATCAACCTCAGTTTTCATCATTCTTCTTCCTCATCTCTTTCTCGGAGCAAGTGGACAACACCACTGCCTCTTACCTAGGGTCTCAACTCTTAATTAAATTCAATTTCATTTTTAAATCTATTTCTCAATATCATTCTCATATTCCTCGAGCTACCTTCAAAATCGTTTTCGAATTTAAACTCTTTTCAAAAGACAAAGAAAAAATTATTTATTAGTTAAATTCCTTGGGAAAGTCTCTAGACTTCAGAGAAGCGACAACCAATTTCGTTTCAAAACCAAATCATTTAAACTTAAACATAATTCATTCTTTTCTTAAATAAATAAAAACTAAATAAAACAATTCTTCAATCCAAATTAACCAAAATAAAACTTCTAAAAATTTTTTTAAAAATTTCGGCAACACCTTTCCTAAAATTCGGACTTTGCCACCCTTCTCGGGTCCCATCCAAACCGTTTCTCAAACCCTTTCTTTGATAAATCAAATTTAAACATAATACTTTTCTCGATAAAATTCAAAACATAATCATTTCTTTAATAATTCAAAATTGGCTAATATAATTCTTAAAGCTTTTCAAAATTCTTTTTGACCCCCAAATTTTTTAGAAATTACACTTTAATTACTAAACTTCTAAAAATTCTATTTTCACTCACAAATTTTCTTTTATTTCACATGCAGCCCCAAAACTCTTTCTTAATTATATTTTAGCCACAAAATAGTCAAAACATGAGGGTTTTATGTTTTTCAAAGAACCAAATCATTAAAAGTTCATCAAAATTACTTGATTTAACTAGCTTTTCAACGGTTTCGGTAACTGATTTTTCACAGCTTTTAATTTAAACTCGTGGTCATCAAACCTCATAAAATTTATCACAAAATACCACATTACAACACCCCTAAAATAATCAAAACACCCCAGCTGGCTGTTCATACACAGCCAAACCAAAATCTCAAGCATACATCAATTATTCAACATAAACTTGATCAAACTCAAATAATAATCAATCAAACTAATATTCACTTATCAAATACAGATTTAATTATTATAAAATTATCAAATCCTATCTCTGTGCAAAAATCACAACAACAAAAATTTTAGAAAAGATTTTTGAACGAGAAATTGAAGAAAAAAACGTCAAAATCGGCTACTCCACCTGGGGCTCCCTCGACTGAACCTTGCATGGAGGGACAACAACTCCACCATCAATTTTTTCTGAACAAAAGTAACGTTAACATGAAGAGGAGGAAAATACAAATACTTTAATCGGATTAGATTTTTTATTGGATTACGGATTTCAAGAAATCAAACTCGAAAGATCGAAGATTCCATAATTTTCTTTCTTTTTCTTTCACGGTTCATTCTCTCTTTTCTTATGCTTAGTTCGGTGAATGAGAGATAGAAAATTAAGTGATGATGATGTGGTAGCAAGGGAGGGGGCGTGTGTCATGTCCTCAGGCTGCTGAGTCAGCGATTCAAGTTATAAATATTTTAAACGGATAATTATGAAATCTGGATATATTAAAACACAAGTAATAATATATATGAGTTACTAATATAAATGACCATAGTAACATAATGATAAAAGATATACGATGAAACATTAGCAAAGCTAAGTTCACCAAAGAGTACCAATAATTATTCGTATCGGCGGATATCGAACTCGATAATAATATTATTAACTAAACTCTATTTTTAAAAATATCAATTACTCAAATTAAAATATACATNGAACTCCAATTTATAAAATAAATTATAACTTATTTATATTTAGATCTTTAAAATTGTGGGTCGTTACACATCTGCTAATGATACATGCCAAGATCATTTCAAAAGTACATTAAATATGCATGATTAGTTGTTATGTGATGGGGAGTTCTTTATATTCATTGTTCTGCTCATATCTTAAATCTTATTTGCAAGTTGGATTAAAAATTGCTCAAGATGCATTGGATAAGATTAGAAAAAGTGTGAAATATGTAAGGGGATTGGAAAGTAGAATGATAAGGTTTAAAGAATATGTTTTAGCGATTCAGGATTTGAATTTTACAAGTGAGTTGCATCTCACTACAAAAAAAAAAAGAGTTTAAAATGGCATTGATATTACGGCGATTTTAAAGAACCGCCGTAATATTTGAATATTATGGCATTTTTTATTGCTGCCATAATTAATTTTGTATCTGGTGGCAGTTCTAGTGATTAGGGCGGTTTTGAACCGCCATTATCCTACATATATAAAATGAAAACTTTCAATAACCCTAGCTTATTGAATTCGATGACGGCTCGCTCTGCCTTCTATCTCTGATCTCCCTCGTCTCCTCCTCCTCCTCCGATCCTCTCTCTGTATCTACCATCATTTTTACCCTCCACCGTCACTTCCTCTTCGATCTGAAAACTTGTCAGCGTTCGTCGGAGCTCCGATTTCTACGTTTCTTTAATTCGTAGATTCTCTCTCTCTCTGACGTTTAGCTTCTTCTCCTCGGAGCTCCGAAAAAACCACCACAGTCACCACCAGCACTGAGCGCCACCATGGAAGGCGGCAGAGCAACGCTATCGGATGTTTATCAAAGCGCGAAGAAGCTCCTCCTGAATACGTGCGACTGCTTGGAACGCCTCGAGCGCCTCGACTACTCCGCCTCCTCTGATCTCTCCCTCTCCCTCTCCAACGACATCTCTCAGATCCAATCCCTATGCGTCCAGATGGATCGATTCTGGTGCTCCATCGCGGCCAAATCTCAACGCGATCTCTGGAAAAGGTGCGTTCCGAATCATCCTCTTCCTTTGCCCTTTTTTAACCTATTCTGAATAAGTTCTACAATCAATGAAATAAATGCATGCCTTGAATTTTCTGCCTTGCCTCTTCCAGACAATTCATTTTTCTTCATCTATCTTATTTCAGGGTTAAGAAGACTTCTTTGATGAACCAGTATCCATTTGGCACTTGAATTTTCAGTATTGTTCATAATCATTATTATTATTAATTTTTTTTAAAGAGCAGAAGTTTAGGTATTATTATTATTATTAATTTTCAGTATTGTTCACTTGAATTTAGGTACGTTTATAGAAAATTCAGCCAGCATTATAAAGCCATAATTGGTGCTGATTTCGTCACAAAGGAGCTACAAGTAGATGACTCGTCACTTTATAGGTCAGTAGTTTTAAGTTATCTTATAACTTTACTTTTAACTAACACATTCTTATTTTGGTCAAAACAATAAATGAGACTCTTTTGGCAGATTTGGGATACAACAGGACAAGAAAGGTTCAATAGTTTAGGTGCTGCATTTTATAGAGGTCCAGATTGTTGAGTTTTGGTGTATGATGTAAATGCACACAACACATTTGACACACTAAACAATTGGCATGATGAGTTCATTAAGCAGCTGTGTACTATTTAGCACCTTTCTAAATAAGCAATACATGAAGATTATATCTTATATGTTTTGGTGTTTGGCCTCAGGCAGATTTGAATGATCATGAAGCATTTCCCTTTGTGTTACTTGGGAACAAGGTTGATGTAGATGGTGGGAACAGTAGAAAGGTATTAAAAAGAGTTTGGGCCTTTGAGATTAATATGCATAGTTTTGAAGTTGAAATCTCATTCAACTTGTTGCAGGTGACTGAGAAGAAAGCTAGGGAATGGTGTGCTTCTAGAGGGAACCTACCATACTTTGAAACCTTTGCAAAAGAAGGATACAATATTGAAGATGCATTTTTAAACGTAGCAAAAATTGCCTCAGAAAACGAGCACACACAAGACATGTGAGAATCATTTAATACATAACTTCATTTAAGAGAAGCTAGAGTGATTCTGCTATTTTGCTTCTGTTGGGGGCTAACCACTAATGTTTTTTTCTCTTTTTGACAGTTATTTTCCCGGAATATCTGAAACTGTTTTGGAAGCAGAACAAAGAGGTGGTTGTGCATGCTGCTTTTTTTTTCTCTTGCAGATAAACGAAGTATGTGCAAAATTTTTTTTATTCACTAGACAAGGTGAATGCAGCAAGTAGAGATACAAGTTCTTGTGCTTCTGTTATTGGGGATGTTGTGACTGAGGTATTTAATGTAAGTAGAGATACAAGAAATACCAGAAAGACAATAGAATGTGTTTTATGGAAGGTTGTCATGTCTAACAACCAAGTAAAATGCAAAGCTT
The DNA here is from genome assembly GCF_000816755.2 of Arachis ipaensis. Taxonomy (NCBI): domain Eukaryota; kingdom Viridiplantae; phylum Streptophyta; class Magnoliopsida; order Fabales; family Fabaceae; genus Arachis; species Arachis ipaensis. Next base: position 111,377,645 of record NC_029791.2, read on the forward strand.
TCTCATGGTATTAAGGATGGTTCTTTCTTATATAAAATTGATTGAAAGAAAGTGAGTTCCTGCTTTTGGTATATAATGAGAAAATTATTTATGGCATAGATATTCATGATGAGAAAATCTGTTTGCATCTGTATTCTTTGATTTTGAGATTTTAGATAAAAAGAAAATTAAACAAGTTTGGCTTTAAAATAGAGATATTTTGCATTATTAAATTATTTGATTCTTTATATAACTTTATTTCTCCTAATGTATATGTACTGTGTAAATTATATATATATTTTTTGTCATGAGACAATTAACAAGGAGGACCTCTTATTTGTTGTGGTGGCTTAATAACTTTCACAGATTAAAATAAATAGTTACGCATGTTCTAAAAATACACTAAATTATGCTGTAAAAGAATATAAAAAATTTGTGTTTAGTACTGTGCTATACTACATTGTTAATTGATCTTATTTTAACTGTTAATGCACTCCAGCTCAAGATGAAAAATGGAGATGAGATCTTAGCTGTTAAACATGTGGATGGAGGTGGTGTTGTAGCACTTAGCTTTTAGCACTTAGCTTTGCAAATCAATTGTTGAATGCTTAAGTTAATTACTCAATGTGCTTATATTGTTCTGGCATTCATGAGTTAGGATTCTAAAATTGTGTATGCTTATTATTATTTGCTATTTTATTTTTCATACCTCAAAATCTCTCTTCGTTTTCAATTCCTTTCAACTGCAATAGGGACCAAAATTTTAAGAGATTGTTAAACTAGAAATTATACTTTCTATTTCTTGTGTAATTATTTGAACTAGAAATTAAACTTTTTGTTTCTTGTGCAGTGATCTTAGCAACAACCACATTGGAGGGCCATTTCATTCACTGTGTAATAAACATTGTGAATATACTACTTAAAAAGTAAATTATAAACATTGATTTTTGCTCTCTGCTGTTTACTTTTTAGATGATCCTTTCTTCTGATTGCTCATTTTTGTAAAGAGAATCTGTTGCCCTTTGCATTCCTCTTCTGCTGTCTAATTTTCTCTTTAATCCCAAAAAAAAATCATTGAAAAGCCTTGTTATAATATTTCCTTTGGCTGTTATCTTCGCTGTGGATTTCTTTTCATCTAACTTCAATTTCTTATCTATAATTAAAAATATAAACATATATATATGCAGGACACGTGACTCAACTCTCAGTAAGCTAAGCTAAGCTAAGGTGTCGCTCTAAAAATCACGTGTCATCCATAGATACATATATTATATGTATATATATGCTGCTTAATTAATTAGCTTCTTCTCTAATTTTTCAAAAGGTCAAATTAAATACATTACAAACGTGATATATCATTATGATTTGTTCAACCCTTTGCTTCTTAGCTTGTAATGCATGTTCATCTCTTGAAACCCTTAAATTAGTTGTTATTATTGGATATAGATGATCATCCATTGTATAGTAGCTTTCAATCTACTCTTAAATAATTAATTAATTTATATAGTTCAAATAAGATGATCGGTTTAGTCTTCACTTACCATAAGTTTTAACAGACTTAACTGCATAGTCTTGCCTGTTATATAAAAAAAATAGAAGAATGATTATTGATATTTCATCTAATGAGGGTTTTTTTAGTGAAACTCAAAAATCAATCGTGTCAAAAAGTTCAACACAAAGATTTGAATATTCAAAGGAGAAAGGTATTAACGTATAAGCCAAGGCCTCATTATTTGTTATATAAAATGGAAAAATACAGAAATTGCTTATCCTGTATCTGATTTCTGCTGTTGTTATCATTCACTCAGAGAGGAAGAGGGTTTAGGACTGTAGAGTGTGTCACTGCTCATTCTGGCTCTCCTGAATGATGCAATACCTCCAAAATGCAGCACAATTTGAAGTCAATTTCAAGTTAATAGAGTCACCTTAAGTTGAGGTTAGTAGGCATTCTGTCTCTTCCTTTTGTCTTCTTTATTCCACTTTGCTCTCTTTTTTTTTATATAATTATTGTGAATTTTTTTTAATATAATACGAGTGCCTTTTATTTTCCTCTTAGTACTTGAAGAATCTCCTCTTAAAAGATAATAACATGAGGATAGAAGTAATAAGACCCTCTTTTTATGCAATTTTTTTATTAAACTTTACTATATATTTTTATTTGTATATTTTATTATTTTATACATATTTGATTTTGCAGGGTATGAGACTAGTTTGTGGTTTGATTGTGGTGATTGTGTTGCTGAATTTAAAGAAAGGTGAGAGCAGAAGATCAAAGAGTGGTTCTAGAAGCAATTCATTTGTAAACTGCAGAGCACACAGTGCATCATTGGCTGATTATGGAGGAGTTGGTGATGGAAAAACATCAAACACTAAGGCATTTGAAAATGCAATCAGAAACCTGAGTCAGTATGAAGAGTTGGTGATGGAAAAACATCAAACACAAAGGCATTTGAAAATGCAATAAAAAACCTGAGTCAGTATGAATCAAAAGGTGGTGCTCACTTCTGTTCCTGCTGGCAAATGGCTCACTGGAAGCTTCAATCTCATTGGAGTTCTAAGAAAAAAAATTAATTTGCATATATACAACTACTTTGATACTTTGTTTTTGAAATATAACATTTCAATTATGTCTTGGATCATGTATGAATTAAAAATCGTCTTATGATATTTGATTTATGGCTATGCCTTTTGGTTATTACGAGATTTTTAAGTGAATTTCAAAAATATCACTTTAAATTGGTGACTTCAATCTTATTTTAAAAAGCATAAAATTGTCATCATAATTAGGTACAAATGGCGGATAGAAACCCCCATTTTAAATGAAAACGATGCCATTATACGTTGGTAAAAACGGCGATTAAAAACTGCCATTTTAAACGAAAATGATGCCATTATATTTTGGTAAAAATGGCGGTTAGAAACTGCCATTTTAAACACAAAAGATGCCATTATAACCTTGTAAAAATGGCGGTTATAATGGTAAAAACGGCGGTTAGAAACCGCCATTTTAAACAGAAATGATGCCACAACATCCTGGTAAAAACGGCGGTTATAGCCGCCATTTTAAACAACTCAAAAACCGCCATTTTATGCGGAATAATGGCGGTTACAAACTGCCATTTTAACCCTCAAAAAATTGCCGTATTATCCACAGGTTATTATGGCGGTTTTCATAAAACCGCCGTAATAACCAGAATGGCGCCCAGAATAATGGCGTTTCTTGGAGGCGCCAGTTTTGGTCATAATGGCGGTTCTAACCGTCGTAATTCCCCAAAATAACCGCCGTTTTAACCCTTTTTATTGTAGTGCTAGATATTACTACTTGGTGCGCAGAAATTGTGATTACACTTTAATTATGTAAAATTCATCGCTCTTTCTTTCCCTGGTAATGGCGCCAAAAACATGATGCCAATACCATGGTTCACAACTTCGCACAACTAACCAGCAAGTGCACTGGGTCGTCCAAGTAATACCTTACGTGAGTAAGGGTCTAGTATGATGATTCTTGAACACAGCTATTTTATGAGTCTTGGCCGTGGCCCTAAGCACTTTGTTTTCCAGTATTACCACCGGATACATAAATGCTACAGACACATAATTGGGTGAACCTTTTCAGATTGTGACTCAGCTTTGTTAAAGTCCCCAATTAGAGGTGTCCAGGGTTCTTAAGCACACTCTTTCCGGGACCCACTTGGTGTGTGATTGGGCTGAGCTTTAAGTTTCCACGTGTAGAGGCCATTTGTGGAGTTGAACGCCAGGTTTTGATCCATTTCTGGCGTTCAACTCTGGTTCTTGATCCATTTCTGGCGCTGAACTCCAGAATTGGGCAGAGAGCTGGCGTTGAACGCCAATTTACGTCGTCTATTCTCGAGCAAAGTATAGACTATTATATATTTCTGGAAAGCCCTGGATGTCTACTTTCCAACACAATTGGAAGCGCGCCATTTCGAATTCTGTAGCTCTAGAAAATTCACTTTGAGTGCAGGGAGGTCAGAATCCAACAGCATCAGCAGTCCTTCTTCAACCTCTGAATCTGATTTTTGCTCAAGTCCCTCTACTTGCTTTTTCTTTCTATTTTTTTCGCCTCTTCTTTTTTTTTTCTGCAAGCTTTGTTCTTTGCTGCTTTTTCTTGCTTTAAGAATCATTTTTATGATTTTTCAGATTATCAAATAACATGTCTCCTAGTCATCATTCTTTCAAGAGCCAACATATTTAACATTCT
>NC_029791.2:111381874-111383686 GCF_000816755.2 Arachis ipaensis
AGCCTTCAACCTTCACTAACATGTCCTCTACTTGTCTATAAGCCTGTTTTCTTGAATTGTCTGCCATCTCTAATGAGATTTTAGCAGCTTGCACCCCATAGATATTCCTTGTTTTTGTTGCTCCTCCCTCATTGCTTTTTGATCTTCTCTTATTTCATGAAGGATGATGGAGTGCTCTTGATGTTCCACCCTTAGTTGTCCCATGTTGGAACTTAATTTTCCTAGGGAGGTGTTGATTTGCTCCCAATATTTATGTGGAGGGAAGTGCATCCCCTAAGGTATCTCAGGGATCTCTTGATTTGTAGCCACATGTTCTACCACTGAGCTATAGACCCTTGAGATGAATCTTTCCATCTCCCATGACTCGGAGGTGGAAGCCTTTGTCTTCCCTTTCCCTTTTCTGGAGGTTTCTCTGGTCTTAGGTGCCATTAATGGTAATGGAAAAACAAAAAGCTTATGCTTTTATCACACCAAACTTAGAATGTTGCTCGCCCTCGAGCAAAAGAAGAAAGAATAGAAGAAGAAGAAGAAGATATGGAGGAGATGGAGGGATGTGTGTATGGATGTGAGTGGTGAATAGAAAACAGAAGGGATGGTCATGAATGGAGAAAGAGAGGGTGAGGTAGGTAGGGATCCTGTGAGGTCCACAGATCCTGAGGTGTTCCTGTGAGGTCCACAGATCTTGAGGTGTCAAGGCATTTACATCCCTGCACCAATTTAGGCATGCAAAATGCCCTTGCACACAACTCTGGGCGTTCAGCGCCAGGTTGGTGCCCATTTTGGGCGTTCAACGCCCATTTACTGGCCATTTCTGGCGTTGAACGCCAGAACCATGCCTGTTCTGGGCATTCAGCACCAGCTTTTCTCCAGGGTGCAATTCTGGCGTCCAGTGCCCAGATGCTGCCCATTTTGGGCATTCAGCGCCAGAACCATGCTCTGTTCTGGCGTTGAACGCCAGACAGATGCTCCTCCAGGGTGTGATTTTTCTTCTGCTGTTTTTGATTCCGTTTTCAATTTTTATATTTATTTTGTGACTCCTCATGATCATGAACCTACAAAGACATATAACTAAGAAAAAATAGAGTTAGATAAATAAAAATTGGGTTGCCTCCCAACAAGCACTTCTTTAATGTCAATAGCTTGACAGTAATCCTTTGGTTCCTCAGAGGAAAGCTCCTTAATGATCACTGGACGTCCCAGGAGGTCTTCCCCCTTGGGATTCACGTCCTCTCCTTCCCTTACAGGTTCGGCCATGGTGCTTACGTCAATGGCCTTGCACTCTCCTTTTGGATTCTCTTCTGTATTTCTTGGGAGAGTACTAGGAGGGATATCAGTGATCCTTTTACTCAGCTGGCCCACTTGTGCTTCCAAATTTCTAATGGAAGACCTTGTTTCATTCATGAAACTTACAGTGGCCTNNNCAGTAGTCTTTACAGTATCACATATCTGCAAGAATTCAGTTAAGAACTGAAAAGGGTCTTCAGATGGAAGTCCATGAAACTTGCAGTTCTGCTGCATCAGAGAAACTAATTGAGGTTTCAGCTCAAAGTTGTTTGCTCCAATGGCAGCAATGGAGATGCTTCTTCCATGTAAATTGGAATTAGGTGCAGTAAAGTCACCAAGCATTCTCCTTGCATTATTATTATTTTCAGCTGCCATTTTCTTTTCTTGTTTGATAATTTCTGACAGGTGCTTGCTGGTTTGTTGTAATTCAGCTTCTCTTAGTTTCCACTTTAGAGTCCTTTCAGGTTCTGGATCTGCTTCAACAAGAATGTTCTTGTCCTTGCTCCTGCTCATATGACAAAGAAGAGG
>NC_029791.2:111383729-111416961 GCF_000816755.2 Arachis ipaensis
CTGGTTTGTTGTAATTCAGCTTCTCTTAGTTTCCTCTTCAGAGTCCTTTCAGGTTCTGGATCTGCTTCAACAAGAATGTTCTTGTCCTTGCTCCTGCTCATATGAAAAAGAGAGAACAGAAAAATAATAATTATAGGGGTCCTTTTTACCACAGTATAGAGGTCCCAGTGTGAGTAGAAGAAAAGAAGAAGAAATTCGAACATAGATGGAAGAGAGGGTTCGAATTTGGGTGGGATGAAGTGTTAGTAGATGAATAAATAAATAGAAGGAGATGAGAGAGAAGGAGAATTTTCGAAAATAATTTTTGAAAAAGAGTTAGTGATTTTCGAAAATAGTTTTTTAAAAAGGTTAGTAGTTTTTGAAAATTAAGATTTAAAAATTGAAATAATTAGTTAATTAAAAAGAAATTTTGAAAAAGAGGGAGATATTTTCGAAAATTGGAGAGAGAGAGAGTTAGTTAGGTAGTTTTGAAAAAGATAAGAGAAAAACAAAAAGTTAGTCAGTTAGTTGAAACAAATTTTGAAAATCAATTTTTGAAAAGATAAGAAGTTAGGAAGTTAGAAAAGATATTTTGAAATCAAATTTTTGAAAAAGATAAGATGAGAAGATATTTTTGAAAAGATATGATAGAAATTAGTTTTTGAAAAAGATTTGAATTTTAAAATCACAATTAATGACTTGATTCACAAGAAATCATAAGATATAATTCTAGAACTTAAAGTTTGAATCTTTCTTAACAAGCAAGTAACAAACTTGAAATTTTTGAATCAAAACATTAATTGATGATGTTATTTTCGAAAATTATGAGATAAAATTAAGAAAAAGATTTGATTTTTGAAAAAGATTTTGAAAAAGATAAGATTTTTAAATTGAAAATTTGATTTGACTCCTAAAAACAACTAGATTTTAAAATTTTTTGAAAAAGTCAAATCTAATTTTCGAAATTTTAAGAGAGAAAAAGGGAAAGATATTTTTTTTTAATTTTTGAATTTTTATGATGAGAGAGAAAAACAAGAAAAATGATGCAATGCATGAAAGTTATGGATCAAAACATGTGATGCATGCAAGAATGCTATGAATGTCAAGATGAACACCAAGAACACTATGAAGATCATGATGAACATCAAGAACATATTTTTGAAAAATTTTTAATGCAAAGAAAACATGCAAGACACCAAACTTAGAATTCTTTAATGCTTAGACACTAAGAATTCAAGAATGCATATGAAAAACACCATACAACACAAAACATGCAAATGCAAAGATCAAACAAGAAGACTTACCAAGAACAACTTGAAGATCGTGAAGAACACTATGAATGCATGAAAATTTTCGAAAAATGCAAGATGCACATGCAATTGACACCAAACTTATAACATGACTCAAGACTCAAACAAGAACACAAAAATATTTTTGATTTTTATGATTTTATGATTTTTTTTGTATTTTTTTTTCGAAAATTATTTGAAAAACAAAAATAAGGATTCCAAAATTTTTAACATGAATTCCAGGAATCTTATGCTCTTTAGTCTAAAGCTCCAATCAAAGGGTCAGGCATGGCTTAATAGCCAGCCAAGCTTTAGTATGTAACTCAGACATGACACGCCTGACATACCCTATCCAGAAGAATTGGGCATGACTCCATTGAGGTGATTAGTTGAAGACCAATCCCAAAGCAGTTTGGGTATGGCTTTACAGCCAGATAGGCTTCAACATGCTTCATGAAACACTAGAATTCATTCTTAAAAATTCTGAAGAAAAATAATATTTTTGAAAACATTTTTTTTTCGAAAACAAAGGAGAAAATTTTGAAAGATTTTTGAAAAATTTTTGAAGAGAAAACAAAAAGAAAATTACCTAATCTGAGCAACAAGATGAACCGTCAGTTGTCAAAACTCGAACAATCCCCGGCAACGGCGCCAAAAACTTGGTGCGCAGAAATTGTGATTACACTTTAATTATGTAAAATTCATATGTCTAATACAATAGTAAAAGGTCCTATTTATAATAGACTAGCTACTAGGGTTTACATAAGTAAGTAATTGATGCATAAATCCACTTCCGGGGCCCACTTGGTGTGTGCTTGGGATGAGCTTTAACTTTCCACGTGTAGAGGCCATTTGTGGAGTTGAACGCCAGGTTTTGATCCATTTCTGGCGTTCAACTCTGGTTCTTGATCCATTTCTGGCGCTGAACTCCAGAATTGGGCAGAGAGCTGGCGTTGAACGCCAGTTTACGTCATCTATTCTCGAGAAAAGTATGAACTATTATATATTGCTGGAAAGCCCTTGATGTCTACTTTCCAACACAATTGGAAGCGCTCCATTTCGAGTTCTGTAGCTCTAGAAAATCCACTTTGAGTGCAGGGAGGTCAGAATCCAACAGCATCAGCAGTCCTTCTTCAACCTCTGAATCTGATTTTTGCTCAAGTCCCTCAATTTCAGCCAGAAAATACCTGAAATCACAGAAAAACACACAAACTCATAGTAAAGTCCAGAATAAAAACTAATGAAAACATCCCTAAAAGTAACTAGATCCTACTAAAAACAAACTAAAAACAATGCCAAAAAGTGTATAAATTATCCGCTCATCACTACTCGATAGAATTCTACGTATATTATGCTCGAAAGTGCTATCAAGTATCAGAAGGCCTTTGAGTATTTGAAGGCAACCGATCATGCTTATAAGCGTTGTCCTTCGGTTGATGAATGGGGGAGATCTAAAAGGATATGTGAATTTTTATACCCCTTTTATGAAACTACTATTTTGATTTCTGGCACATCTTACCCTACTTTAAATTTGTATTTTTTACAAGTCTATCATATTCAATGTATTTTGATGGGAAGTTTGAGAAGTGAAGATGAGCTTCTAAGTTGTATGGGAGAAAAGATTATGAACAAATTAAGAAGTATTGAAAAAAGTATAGTGTCATTTTTTGCATTTGGTGCTATTCTTGATCTTAAACTTAAGATTTCTACTTTAGAGCTTATGTGTGAAGAGATTGATGCCGAGACTGAAAAAGGAAAGGTGGAACATGTGAAAAAGAAATTATACAAGCTTTTTGAAGAATATGACAAAAATTTTCTTTCAACGGTTGAAGCACAAGGACCTAGTATTCAATCTTCATCCATGGCGCGTACCCCTGAAAGTGCAACCAAGAAGTGACTTGCGATTGTTCCTGTAAGTAATGTTTAACATATTTTGATTCTCTTATATTATTAATTTTCATTATTCTATCCTAACAAGATAGTTTATTTCTATTTTTCTAGAAATTGATGAAACGTAATCATCAAGATGAGGTCTCTAGTGAAAAAAATCCACTTGATACATACTGGTGCGGTGTTTATAAAAGTGCACCGGGTCGTACCAAGTAATACATCAGGTGAGTGAGAGTCGATCCCATGAGTATTGAAGGACTAAGCAACAATGATTGATTGAGTGGCTTAATTAGACAAACAGAAAAGAGTGTTTGAATATTCAAAGAGCATTAAACAATTGTACAGAAATTAAAATAGTAAAGTAAATGGGTTGGGAGTAAAGTATGGAAATGGCAGTTAAGGTTTCAGAGTTATCTATTTTCCAGATTGACTTTTTTTATTAATTTATTTTAATCATGTAAGATTTAATTAATAACAACTATATGTGACTAAACCCTAATTTCTTAGACCTTTCTAGTCTCCTCTAAAATTCATCAACAGCCAATTCCTTGGTCAATTAATTCCAATTAGGGGGTGAAGTTCAATTCTAGTTATATGCCACAGAAATCCTAATTATCCAAATATAAAAGGATTATATGTCACGTATCCCGTTAAATTCAGATAAACTAGAAATTTAGGAGAAGTTGTTTTCAAGCTGTTGTTCAAGTAAAGAGCTTTTCCAAGTTATACATGAACTCAATTAGAAAGAGGGTTATACTTCCGCTCCACCCAAATTCATAAAATAAAGAACGAAAACAATTCTTAAATATAAATCAAGACATGAATTAAAATAGAAAAACAATAAAATCAATCCATACAAATAGACAGAGCTCCTAACCTTAACAATGGAGGTTTAGTTGCTCATGGTTCAGAGAAAAATAAGGATTGTAAATTGGAATAGAATAATGTTGAGTTGGAACTCCCCTATTTGGAATTCTTTTTTATATCTAATCCTAATTAATTTAAAATCTATCTTCTAAAACTAAAATAATATCTTTTCCTATTTTATAATAAAAATAAAGTTAAAATCAAAATTAATTAAAGCAATCAGCATGTTTTCAATTGATGGATGGGGACCACTTGCTTCGTAGGGTCCACGCCTAACTTGGCGTGGGCATAATCATTCTTGTGTGAATCCCCCTTTAGTCTCTGCTATCCCCTGGCTCTAATCTGTGTTTCTGGGCTGAAAACTGGGTCGAAACTCGGCCTGAAATCGCCCCCAGCGTTTTCTGCATTTTCTGCATGTCACGCGTACGCGTCAGTCACGCGTACGCGTCGATGGCCTTTTTTCGCGGGTCACGCATACAGGTCAGGTACGCGCACGCGTCGCTGTGCAACTTCGCTTTCTACGCGTATGCGTCAGGTACGCGCACGCGTCGCCATGGAGAGCTCCAATTCGCGTGTACGCGTCAGGCACGTGCACGCGTCGCTCCTCGCTGGTCAGCTCCTTGGTTTCTTCTCTTTCTCTGCAGAAACTCCATCAAATCCATCCGAATGCTATCTAAAATAAACAAAAATGCACAAGACTCAAAGTAGCATTCATAGTGGCTAAAAGATAATTAATTATTGATAAAACTTAACAAATTGCATGCAAATTCACTAGGAAAAGATAGGAAAGATGCTCACGCATCACAACACCAAACTTGAATTGTTGCTTGTCCTCAAGCAACCACAATAGTATAGGCTTAGAATGTGAATTTGCATGAGAATGAGAGTTTGATTAAGCTCATGTCTCTTCTTATAGTGGGGTTTACAACTGTAATCCTGAATAGTTTTGGCATCTCACTCTCCTTTGAATCAGAAGAATGTTACTGTCATTAGGAATTAGAATCCGGATAATATTATGAATTCTCTGATCTTTTGTAACTCAATTTAACCCTTGAACACAGCAATTTTTCTTTTCTTTGGTGCTTTGCACCTTGAGCCTAGCCGTGACTTTAAATATTTTGTCTCAAGTTTTACTTGACACAGAAACACCACAAGCACTTAACTGGGGGACTCTTTTGAAGTTTTGATTTTTCTTTCATCTACTCCCAGACCTTGGTGCTCAAAGCCTTTGGCATACTCTTTTAATTGCAGTTGATCTCGACTCTAAATGTTTTGTCTCAAGGATTACTTGACACAAGAACACACCATAAGCATGTAACTAGGGAAACAACTCTTTGAGCTTTTAATCATGTCGGACCTCCCTAGTCATTGATTCTCAGAGCCTTGGACCTGGCTTTTTTTTTCAATGTTGTTTCTTTTGCTTCAAAGATTAAACTTTTACTTATTTCAGAGAAGTCACAATAATTCTCTAAATTTCTGTTCCTAGTACATCAACATTCTTTGATTCAAATTTAAATATACACTGTTCATGTCATGCATTCCGAATCACAGAAAGTACCACCACATCTAAGTAAATAAGACTATTCTTCAATATAAACTCACTTTCTCATGCAATACATCACTTCTGTATTTTTTATTTGAATTCAAGCTCAGTGAGTAATACATGAGACATCTTTTTGGAATGAAAGCAATAAAGAGAAAGCTAAACTAGACCTAGGATTCTAACTAATAAAGGATCAAGCAACAAACAAAGCAAAATAGCAGAAAACCGGAACATGATATAGTAAAAGCGGGAAAGAATATAGAATGAAAGGAACTCAACCACCTTAGTTATCCTAGCGGTCTTTTTATTCTTCAGGTTGTGCTCTTCCTGTGAAGATGATTTGCCTCCCTTTGGTGCCATAAGAATAAACAGAAAACTTCTAAGCGAAGCCTCAACACCAAACTTAAAGATTTGCTTGTCCTCAAGCAAAGAAGAACTGAAAACAGAAAGAAACAACTATTATGATGAAAGAAGAGTACAAGGATAAAAGAACAAGAGAGAATTAGGATTGGGAGAGAGAGAAAAAGAAAATTAAAACTGGGCGGTGAACTAGTGTAGTTGTGCGGCGAAGGCGACGCGTACGCGTACAGCACACGTACGCGTGGGTTGCGAATTTTCCTTAATGACACGTGAGCGTCAGGCACGCATCTGCGTGCCCATGATTTGTGCGATTCGCGCGAAGCCAACTGCGCGCACGCACAACTCTCTGTTCGCGTGGCTTGCGAACCAATAATTTCATGCGACACGTGCACGTCATGCACGCGCACTCGTGGATGGCCATTTGTGCAGATGACGCGCACGCGTCAAGGACGCGTACGCGTGAACAAGTTTTGTGATTCTTGCACACTTCCAGCCCCAAGCCAGCACAACTCTCTACCTAAACACTTATTTACGTCGATTTTTAAGGTCACGCGTACGCGTCGATGACGGGTACGCGTGGAGTGCCAAAATTACGAATGACGCGCACGCGTGGGTTACGCGTACGCATGGGTTACGCGTACGCGTGGGATTATTTGTGCAAAAGGCATCATTCCTGCGCCACTCCCGCGCAACTCTCTGTTCATTTTTATTTTTCTCGCTCACCTATCTGACGCGTACGCGTCAGCGACGCTTGCGCGTCGGGTGCTCTCTTTTTTTCTTTTTTTTTTGTCCGACTCCTATTCTAAGATAGCTGCATTATCTGAAAAACAGTAAAAACTTAGTGAAAATCAAATAAGGAAGAAAACTACTACTACGAAAAATAGCTAAGGATACGAATTTATCGAGTTGCCTCCTGACAAGCGCTTCTTTAACGTCACTAGCTTGACGGTCAGTTCTGCTAAATCAGCAGATGAGCGGACCTCTGGCGATCGATCTCGCCTCAAAGATAGTGCTTCAGCCTCTGGCCATTCACTGTAAATTTCCTATCTGAATTCTCTTCCTGTATTTCCACATGAACGTATGGTGAAGCTCTGCTAACCACAAACGGTCCTGACCACCGGGATTTCAGCTTTCCAGGAAAGAATTTGAGCCTTAAATTATATAGAAGCACTCTCTGTCCTGACTCAAAGACTCTGATGGCAATCTTCTTGTCATGCAGTAGCTTGGTTCTCTCCTTATAGAGCTTGGCATTCTCATAAGCTGAATATCTGAATTCATCAAGCTCATTCAACTGAAGCATTCGCTTAATTCATGTAGCTTCTGAATCAAGATTCAGGTATCTGATTGCCCAGTAAGCTTTGTGCTCCAGCTCAACTGGCAAGTGACAGGCCTTGCCATAGACCACCTGATAAGGGGACATGCCAATAGGAGTCTTGTAAGCTGTCTGGTATGCCCAGAGAGCATCATCAAGCTTCCTAGACCAGTCCTTTCTTGAAACACTAACGGTCTTCTCTAAAATCCGCTTGAGTTCCCTGTTGGAAACTTCAACCTGTCCACTTGTCTGAAGGTGATAAGGGGTTGCCACTTTATGATGGACTCCATATCTCTGCAGAAGAGAGTCCAGCTGTCTATTACAGAAGTGACTTCCTCCATCACTAATGAGTGCCCTTGGGACACCAAACCGGCTAAAGATATATCTCTGAAGGAAGCTCATTACCACCTTGGCATCATTGGTGGGCAGAGCCATAGCTTCCACCCACTTGGACACATAATCAACTGCCACTAGAATATAGTTGGTTGAATGTGAGGGTGGGAAAGGTCCCATGAAATCAATACCCCACACATCAAACAACTCAACCTCAAGAATTCCCTGCTGTGGCATTTCATGGTTGGCAGGGAGATTTATGGCTTTTTCACATCTGTCATAGTGCTTCACAAATGCTCTTGAGTCTCTGAAGAGAGTCGGCCAGTAAAACCCGCTCTGAAGGACCTTTGTAGCTGTCCTTTCACCACCAAAGTGGCCTCCATACTCAAAACCATGACAGTGCCAAAGAATCTGCTATTTTTCTTCATCTGAGACACATCTCCAGATGATACCATCTGAAAACCTTTTAAAAAGGTATGGTTCCTCCCAGATGTAGTACTTTATATCAGTCAATAGCTTCTTCACTTGTTGCCCACTGTACTCCCTTGGAATAAAATTGATGGCCTTATAATTTGCAATGTCTGCAAACCATGGAGCCTGCTGAATGAGGAACAACTGCTCATCCAGAAATGTCTCAGTCACAGCTGTGGGTGGTTGTACTCCTGCTTCAGGCTCAATTCTGGAGAGATGGTCAGCTACTTGATTCTCTGACCCTTTCCTATCTTTTATCTCAATATCAAACTCCTGAAAGAGCAACACCCATCTGATTAATCTTGGTTTAGAGTCCTGCTTGGTTAGAAGGTACTTCAAAGCAGCATGATCAGTATAAATAATAACCTTAGAACCAAGTAAATAGGACCTAAATTTATCAACAGCATACACAACAGCTAATAATTCTTTTTCTGTAGTTGTGTGATTCTTTTGGGCATCATTTAACACACGACTGGCATAGTAAATGATATGTACAAGCTTACCATGCCTCTGTCCTAAAACAGCTCCTATAGCAAAATTACTAGCATCACACATTAATTCAAATGGTAAATCCCAGTCAGGGGGAGCTATAATGGGAGCAGAGGTAAGGTTTTCTTTCAGAGTTTCAAAAGCATACAGATAATCAGAATCAAAGACAAAAGGAACATCAGCAACTAACAGGTTGCTTAAAGGTTTAGTAATTTTAGAAAAATCCTTTATAAATCTTATATAAAATCCTGCATGACCCAAGAAACTCCTGACTGCCTTAACATTATTTGGTGGTGGTAATTTTTCAATTACCTCCACCTTTGCTCTATCAACCTTAATTCCCTTACTTGAAATCCGGTGTCCAAGAATAATACCTTCTGTAACCATAAAATGACATTTTTCCCAATTTAAAACAAGGTTTGATTCTTGACACTGTTTCAAAACAAGAGATAAATGCTTAAGGCAGGATTCAAAAGAATTACTAAAGACAGAAAAGTCATTCATAAATACCTCAATAAACTTTTCAACCATATCAGAAAAAATTGAAAGCATACACCTCTGAAAAGTTGCTGGAACATTGCAAAGTCCAAAAGACATTCTTCTGTAGGCAAATACTCCAAAGGGGCATGTGAATGTTGTCTTCTCTTGATCTTGAGGGTCCACTGCAATTTCAGAATATCCATCTAAAAAGCAATAAAAGGCATGACCAGCTAACCTCTCAAGTATCTGATTAATGAAAGGCAGAGCGAAATGATCCTTCCTTGTAACAGTGTTGAGCCTCCTGTAGTCTATGAACATTCTCCATCCTGTGATTGTTCTTGTAGGAATAAGCTCATTCTCTTCATTCTTGATCACTGTCATCCCTCCTTTCTTGGGAACTACCTGCACAGGACTTACCCAAGGACTGTTAGAAATAGGGTAAATAATACCTGCTTCCCATAGTTTCATTACCTCTTTTTGGACCACCTCTTTCATAGTTGGATTGAGTCTCCTTTGTGGTTGTACAACTGGTTTAGCATCATCTTCAAGGAGGATCTTGTGCATGCACTTGGTTGGACTAATCCCCTTCAAGTCACTAATGGTCCACCCAAGAGCTGTTTTATGGCTCCTGAGCACTGAAATGAGTGCCTCTTCCTCTTCAGGCTTCAGGGAAGAGCTAATAATCACTGAATAGGAATCATTTTCACCCAAGAACATATATTTCAGAGAAGGGGGTAAAGGTTTGAGCTCAAGCTTCGGGGCTTCCTCATCTGCTTTAGGCGTGTGAACTAGTGCCTTCTGGGGTGGTGAATCATCAACTTTAACTAACTCATATTCAGAGATAGGATCTAGAATGTCATCAAGTACCTCGGCTTCCAGTACTTCTTGAACAAGTGGTTCAACAACATCAATTTTCATACACCCTTCAGAATCATTAGGGTGCTTGAGAGCTTCAAAAACATTAAGGACCACCTTACGAGTGGGTTTTACCTCCTCAATTTGAAGCTTTTTCATCACTGAAAGTGGCATGAGATTGATGTTAGCTCCAAGATCACAAAAAGCTCTCTGAATGGTGACATCTCCAATGGTGCAAGGAATCACAAAGCTCCCTGGATCTTGCATTTTCTCAGGAAGTATATGTTGAATAATAGCACTGCATTCCTTGGTTAACACCACGGTTTCTTGCTCCTTCCAATCCCTCTTGTTAGTCAACAATTCTTTCATAAATTTAGCATAAAGGGACATTTGCTCAAGAGCCTCTGCAAAAGGAATGTTGATCTGTAGCTTCTTGAAAACATCTAAAAATTTAGAGAACTGCTTTTCTTTGGAAGCCTTCTGAAGTCTCTGAGGATATGGCATTTTTGGCTTGTATTCAGGTGCCTTTGGAAGCCTTCTGAAGTCTCTGAGGATATGGCACTTGCACCTCTAAGTTTCTAATGGGGGTTCTGGTTTCCTGCATAAAACTCCTCATCATCTCCCAATTAGAATCTTCTTAGGATTTAGAGATTGCCTGCTGAGGTGGTTATTGCTGCTGAGACTGAAATTGGCGGTTATTGTGATTGTTCTGTTGAAAGCCGCCCTGAGAATTATTGTTGAAGTTTTGAGGTCTCTGAGATTGGTCCTTCCACCCGAAATTTGGGTGATTTCTCCACCCTTGATTGTATGTCTTAGAATATGGATCATTGTTGGAATTTCTAGGAGCACTTTCCATATAATTGACCTGTTCAAAAGAGCCTTGAGCATAGTCATAATTATCATTTTGCACAAAGTTACCTGTCATGTCATAAGAGGTCTCTTGAGATGGGTTTTGGGTGTTGATGGCTGAGACTTGCATTCCACCCATCTGTTGAGTAAGTAGACTTATTTGCTGAGACATAAGCTTATTCTGAGCAAGAAGAGCATTAAGAGCTTATACTTCCATAACACCCTTCTTCTGAGGGGCCTCAGAGTTCACAGGATTCCTGTTAGATGAGTACAAATATTGGTTACTAGCAACCAATTCAATCAGCTCAATAGTCTCCTCCGGTGTCTTCTTCTTGTGCAATGAACCACCTGCAGAATTATCTAAGCACATCTTGGTCATTTCACCCAAGCCTTCATAAAAGATGTCTAGTTGGGTCTATTTAGAGAACATGTCCGGAGGGCATTGCCTAATCCGTAGCTTGTACCTCTCCCAAGCTTCATAAAGAGTTTCACCATCCTTCTGCCTGAAGGTCTGAACCTCCACCCTAAGCTTAGTCAACTTCTTTGGTGGGAAAAATTTAGTAAGAAACTCAGTAACAACCTTGTCCCAAGTATTCAAACTCTCCTTGGGTTGTGAATCTAACCATAGCTTTGCTCCATCCCTCAGAGCAAACGGGAAGAGCATGAGTTTGTACACCTCTGGGTTCACTCCATTTGTCTTCACAGTATCACAAATCTGCAGAAAATTAGAAATAAATTGATTTGGGTCTTCGTGGAGAAGACCATGATACTGACAGTTTTATTACACTAGGGTGACCAATTGTGGCTTCAACTCAAAGTTGTTCACAGTTATGGGAGGTACCACAATGCTTTTACCATAAAGGTCTGCAGTAGGAGCAGAGTAAGAGCCAATCACTCTTCTTTGTTCTTCATTCCCATTCGGATTTGCCACATTGGCATTAACAGCATTATTGTGATCCATGATGGATTCTACAGGCTTGCTAAGTCTTGCTTATTGTAAACGTCGCCTACAAGTCCTTTTAGGTTCTGGATCAAAGTCTAACAGAGGTTCCTTGTCTCTATTCCTGTGCATAAACAAACAGAAAACAAAAAAAGATGGGAATCTCTATGTCAGAGTGTAGATAATTCCCAGTGAGGTATCTTGTGTAAAATAATAAAATAAAAATGCTAAATAAAATAAATAAATAAATTTCAACAATAATAACTAAAATTAAACAGAAATTTTCGAAAATTAACAGGAAAAATAAACAAGACAATTAAAATAAAATTAACTAGGTGACACCAAACTTAATTTCAGAAATTAAGGAAAAATATTAGTGTTATTCTTTTTTTTTTAAATTTCAAAATTAATAAACAAAATTTAAATAAAATCAAAACTAAAACGCCTAATCTAAGCAATCAAACAACTGATAGTTGTTAATCACTATCAATTCCTGGCAACGGCGCCAAAAACTTGGTGCGGTGTTTGTAATCCACAAACTAACCGGCAAGTGCACCGGGTCGTACCAAGTAATACCTCAGGTGAGTGAGGATCGATTCCACGAGGATTGAAGGACTAAGCAACAATGATTGATTGAGTGGCTTAGTTAGACAAACAGAAAAGAGTGTTTGAATATTCAAAGAGCATTAAATTCTGCCTGAAGGTCTGAACCTCCACCCTAAGCTTAGTCAACTTCTTTGGTGGGAAAAATTTAGTAAGAAACTCAGTAACAACCTTGTCCCAAGTATTCAAACTCTCCTTGGGTTGTGAATCTAACCATAGCTTTGCTCCATCCCTCAGAGCAAACGGGAAGAGCATGAGTTTGTACACCTCTGGGTTCACTCCATTTGTCTTCACAGTATCACAAATCTGCAGAAAATTAGAAATAAATTGATTTGGGTCTTCGTGGAGAAGACCATGATACTGACAGTTTTATTACACTAGGGTGACCAATTGTGGCTTCAACTCAAAGTTGTTCACAGTTATGGGAGGTACCACAATGCTTTTACCATAAAGGTCTGCAGTAGGAGCAGAGTAAGAGCCAATCACTCTTCTTTGTTCTTCATTCCCATTCGGATTTGCCACATTGGCATTAACAGCATTATTGTGATCCATGATGGATTCTACAGGCTTGCTAAGTCTTGCTTATTGTAAACGTCGCCTACAAGTCCTTTTAGGTTCTGGATCAAAGTCTAACAGAGGTTCCTTGTCTCTATTCCTGTGCATAAACAAACAGAAAACAAAAAAAGATGGGAATCTCTATGTCAGAGTGTAGAT
This sequence comes from Arachis ipaensis, assembly GCF_000816755.2. Classification (NCBI taxonomy): domain Eukaryota; kingdom Viridiplantae; phylum Streptophyta; class Magnoliopsida; order Fabales; family Fabaceae; genus Arachis; species Arachis ipaensis. Next base: position 111,396,704 of record NC_029791.2, read on the forward strand.
AATTCCCAGTGAGGTATCTTGTGTAAAATAATAAAATAAAAATGCTAAATAAAATAAATAAATAAATTTCAACAATAATAACTAAAATTAAACAGAAATTTTCGAAAATTAACAGGAAAAATAAACAAGACAATTAAAATAAAATTAACTAGGTGACACCAAACTTAATTTCAGAAATTAAGGAAAAATATTAGTGTTATTCTTTTTTTTTTAAATTTCAAAATTAATAAACAAAATTTAAATAAAATCAAAACTAAAACGCCTAATCTAAGCAATCAAACAACTGATAGTTGTTAATCACTATCAATTCCTGGCAACGGCGCCAAAAACTTGGTGCGGTGTTTGTAATCCACAAACTAACCGGCAAGTGCACCGGGTCGTACCAAGTAATACCTCAGGTGAGTGAGGATCGATTCCACGAGGATTGAAGGACTAAGCAACAATGATTGATTGAGTGGCTTAGTTAGACAAACAGAAAAGAGTGTTTGAATATTCAAAGAGCATTAAATAATCATACAGAAATTAAAATAGTAAAGTAAATGGATTGGGAATAAAGTATGGAGAAGGCAGTTAAGGTTTCAGAGTTATCTATTTTCCGGATTGACTTTTATTATTAATTTATTTTAATCATGTAAGATTTAATTCATGGCAACTATATGTGACTAGACCCTAATTCCTTAGACCTTTCTAGTCTCCTCTAAAATTCATCAACAGCCAATTTCTTAGTCAATTAATTCCAATTAGGGGGTGAAGTTCAATTCTAGTTATATGCCACAGAAATCCTAATTATCCAAATATAAAAGGATTATATGTCACGTATCCCGTTAAATTCAGATAAACTAGAAATTTAGGAGAAGTTGTTTTCAAGCTATTATTCAAGTAAAGAGCTTTTCCAAGTTATACATGAACTCAATTAGAAAGAGGGTCATACTTCCGACTCCACCCAAATTCATAAAATAAAGAACGAAAACAATTCTTAAATATAAATCAAGACATGAATTAAAATAGAAAAACAATAAAATCAATCCATACAAATAGACAGAGCTCCTAACCTTAACAATGGAGGTTTAGTTGCTCATGGTTAAGAGAAAAATAAGGATTGTAAATTGGAATGGAATAATGTTGAGTTGGAACTCCCTTGTTTGGAATCCCTTTTTATATCTAATCCTAATTAATTTAAAATCTATCTTCTAAAACTAAAATAATATCTTTTTCTATTTTATAATAAAAATAAAGTTTAAATCAAAATCAATTAAAGCAATCAGCATGTTTTCAATTGATGGATGGAGACCACTTGCTTCGTATGGTGCACGCCTAACTTGGAGTGGGCATAATCATTCTTGTGTGAATCCCCCTTGAGTCTCTGCTATCCCCTGGCTCTAATCTGTGTTTCTGGGCTGAAAAATGGGTCGAAACTCGGCCTGAAATCGCCCCCAGTATTTTCTGCGTTTTCTGCATGTCGCGCATGTCACGCGTACGCGTCAGTCACGCATACGCGTCGATGACCTTTTTCGTGGGTCACACTTACGCGTCACGTACGCGCACGCGTCGCTGTGCAACTTCGCTTTCCATGCGTACGCGTCAGGCACGCGCACGCGTCACTCCTCGCTGGTCAGCTCCTTGGTTTCTTCTCTTTCTCTGCAGAAACTCCATCAAATCCATCCGAATGCTACCTAAAATAAACAAAAATGCACAAGACTCAAAGTAGCATCCATAGTGGCTAAAAGATAATTAATTCTTGATAAAACTTAACAAATTGCATACAAATTCACTAGGACAAGATAGGAAAGATGCTCACGCTTCACATACTTGGAGGAGCCACTTTTATCAAATGATTATTTTGAAGATTTAGATGTTTTGGAATGGTGGACATTATATGAGAATCGTTATCCGAAGTTATTAATCATGGCGTGTGACTTATTGAGTATTTCAATTACTACGGTTGCTTCGGAATCTGCCTTTAGTATTGGAGCTAATGTCATTAACAAATATAGAAGTCGAATATTGCCAGAAAATATTGAGGCTATGATTTGTAATCACAATTAAAATAAAGGCTTTGTTGATGGTAATTAGATTGTTAGTTACTAATTTAATATTTATATAATATTTAAGTATTTATTTCTTGTTCTAAATTTGGGTATTCTTCTAATTGTAGGTGAAGGTGAAGATGTAATTTCTCAAGGTGTTAGGCGAAACGGTGTTTCAACTTCTGGATCGGATTCAAATTTTATTAATTTAGAATTTAATAATTGATTTATGTGTATTGATTTATGAATTTTTTTTTAATGTCTTGTTGATTTATGGATTATGTTGTGTGCTTTGTTTTAAATATAGTAGGATTATTTGAAATTGATTTATGTGTAGATTATGTGTTTGTTTTATTATTGTTATACACTTATATTTGAAACTTAGAGACTTATTATTTGTTAAGTTATTTTTATTATTGTTAATTTCACATAAAAAAAGAGACGGGGCAGCTTGCTTTGCCACCACTATGCACGACACAACGACCTCTATAGATTTGTCAGACTAGCTGCCCCCAATTATAGAGTGAAATGCGGTGAAAATCTCGAAGTAGAAGCAAAAACTTCAAGTTTACAGAATTCGTCGACTTGTCTGGAAATACAACTGTTCCAAGTACGCAAAAAATGTGAGCTCAGACATCGCTCGATCGACTCCTGTGTGTCTAACGTTCGATGTCTCTACATCGCCGAACCCATGCAAGATTTACCTTACCCAATACGTGATCATTAGGACCGGGTACTCTACCAAAACAAGCTAAGCAATTCTCCACCAAGAACTGGTGACTGCTGTCCGTTCTACTCGTAACGGACAACCCACTAACCGGGAGGTCAAGTATATATGTCACGTCTTCCAGTATCACAGTCACCTCGCCGATTGGAAGATGAAACTTGTGTGTTTTGGGCCTCCATCGTTCTACCAAGCTACTCAGCAGTGCAGAATATTCTTTCATTTCGTCTACTTGCAAAACATGGTAGAACCCAGTTGATGCTAGGGTTGCTGCAGCTATCTCATTATATAAGTTTCTAGCGGATCAAATTTTTTGGACAACAAATTTTTGGTAGCCTGCAAAAAATAAAATAATAATACCATGACATTTGTACTATTAAACCAATAACAACAACAACAACAACAATTCATAATACATGATAAAAAATGAATAAAATATTTATAATAATAATTATTATATATATTTTTTGTTTTGTTAATTAGTTATTTAATTTCAGATTTTAAAATTTAAAAATTAGAATTAGCAATTAAACTCATTCACAATACGGATAGTTATGCCTAATCTCATCATATCCTCTTAATCTCTGGTCTCCCTCTCACCGCCACAGGCTCACCTGCGCCGTTGCAACCCCCCGGCTGATCGTGTTGATGCCACCGCGAGCTCTCGCAGACAACACCAAAACCTCAAATTGTGCCGCTATTCGTCCGTAACTGACGCGGATCCCTCCGTAGCCGTATCCGTGCCTCTCCATTGCCACTGCATTCCCCGTTGGCTGTGCCGTCGCTCGCCACCACAGCCACTTACTGACACTATCGTAGCCTTACCGTGATAAGCACCCTGCATTCCCCTCACGTCATCGTCGATGGAGTCTACTATGGGTGAACAAATTTCTATTGCACAATCCTCGTTAATCATTCATAATTCTACTCTTTCAAATGGCAATTGCGATATACTGGGTCAATCCAACCAGTAAGCAGTGAAAGTCTTTTGTTGATGCGGATGGCTAGTTTTATACAAATGGGATGGTTGTTGTTGGTGTAAAATTGATTATTCTATTATATTTTAGTAAATTATTAGCCCTTACCAATACTAAGTCACTCCATTACGATCATAGCATCTACTAATGCAATATCTCCTAGTTATAGTGTGTTCTAGAATATTTATTGGCATTGATCATTACCCTTTTCTAATTCATGAGCAACATAATAATTAAAAGAAGTAGTATAATATCGTTGAGGAAGTATGTGATGAATCTCAATAATGGTGAAACAAATAGTCGCTAGTATCATTAAAATTGCAATTGCATGTGATGCACATTATTAAGCCATAGATTGTAGATCTCCATCTTTTATGCTCCCAAGTTGTTGTATTGAAATCATAAATGATATTTTATATTGATGTTGAATTTATTTATCTTTGCGTATTAATTTTTTGTAGCTGTGGTGTTTAATATAAATTGAGGGTAATAACAATTCTGATAAAAGGTTAACAATAATAATAATTTTTTTGAATAAAAAACTGTGATACTTGTAAAATTAGCGAAATATTTTGATTTTATGGTAAAATTTAGGAGTTTTAATAATAAATATTTTGGGATGATTGTTTCTTATTGAATTCTTTAATACAAATGGGTCTGTGTTGTTGTGTGTTTGTTTGGATTTTTTGGCCGTATCTTGATAGTTTATATTGCTGATATTTACGTCATGGTACAATATCTCATTTGATTTCTTTGGTTGGCTTTTTTGCTTGTGTTCGATTTATAGGTCGTCGGAGTGACGGATGTGACTGAGCTAAAAACTGATGAGACGGAACTTAGTCATTAGGTTCAATTATATATTTTTTTTGTTGATTTTCCATGAACGACATGTTTGAATTGACTATTAATAGTTGGATTGCAGTTTGAATCTTTGCAACTGGCAAGGAATTTTATGCGACTTATGCAAAGACAATTGGTTTCGTACATAAGATACGGACCACAACATTTGACAAGCTGACAAAGGAATTGATTAACCAAGCTATTCTTTGTAATTAGGAGGGTTTTCGCAGGTCTTGTGTCAAAGCACCAACATGGAAGAACACGATTTCAGCCTTGGGATGCAGAGCAAGGATATGTGCGAAGTTTGATAGGGAGAAGCAAGATTGGATGTTGTTGAAGGTCGATTTGAGGAATTCACATCCATGTTCATCTAAAAAGGCGGTGCACTACCACGAGTATAGAGAGCTTACCATGCATGCCAAATGCGTGATTGAGGATAATGATAAGGCTGTCATATGACCCAATAAGACATACCTAGCACTGGCTAATGAGGTTGGTGGATCGTCGAACTTCGGCTTCTCAGAAAAGGATGTAAGAAATTACATTACATCCAAACTCTGATCCACTAATGTCAATGCGGATGTCAAGGAGATGTTGAATTACTTTATGTAAATGAAGGAGATCAATCCAAACTTCTTTTATGCAATAAATTTTGACGAGGATTACAAGTTTAGGAGTGCAATTTGAATAGATGCAAGGTGCAGGACATTGTATGAATATTACTATGACGAGGTGTCTTTTGATAGAACATATAGTATAAACAGGTAATATTTAGTTATGTTGGAGGTTTTTAAGATTTTTTGTTTTGTAATGATCTGATTTTCTTATATGTGATTTTTGTTCGTGTAGGCATGGATTACCGTGCATATCGTTTGTCGGTGTTTGTAACACCCTTACTATCAGAATATCACGTTTCCGGGTGCGCCACTCTGATAGCGGGGTATTACGACGACACTCATATATTAAATAATAAGGTATGAGCCTTTACGCATAAATTTATCGATGGTTTTACTAAAAACTTAAAACTTTTCCAATAAGAACAAACAACAGATATTTACATACTTAATAGTAATAATACATTATAGTATTGTATACAAAAACAATTACAAAAACCTACCCCTCTGAATAAAACTCTAACTAACAAGGCGATGGAAAAATAAATTCTAACAACTCAACTCGTAAACATAATCTTCTATTCTCCAGTAGCTCTGCACTAAACCTTCGCACCTGTAGCTGAAAAAGGTGGAAATAGGGGGATAAGAACGGGGGAGTTCTTAGTAGGGTCGAGGTGTATAGTTATGTTCATTTTATTACCACAGCCAACAGCAACGAGCAATAGAATACATTTAGACTTAACAAATAAAGAACACAAAAATCAAACAATCATATAGGACACCCACAATCACAGGAAACACACTCACAAACAAATATGCGCAAACAAGTATGATGCATGTTTGTCCTATGGCTAATGAGCTCATTTGTCGGTTATATAGCCAAACCCAGCATGTCTAGTAGCTAATCTGGATACTATCTCTCTGTTGCGCATTAATATCATTAGAGGGAATACGTTCTCTGTCACCATTAAATGGATTATCTGCCCTGTCACTATTAGAGGAAATATGTGCTCTATCAAACTAACATTCACTTATCAAATTCATATTTAATTATTGTAAAATTATCAAATTTTACTTCCATGCAGAAATCACAACAGAAGCTTCAAGGAAGGTTTCTAAACGAGAAATTGAAGAAGAAAACGTCAAAATTGGCTACTCCACCACCGGGGCTCCCTCGACTGAACTTTGCATGGAAGGATAGCAGTTCCACCATCAATTTCTCCCGGACAAAAGTGACGTCAACGTGAAGAGGAGGAAGATACGAACATTTTGATCGGATTAAATTTTTTATTGGAGTTACGGATCTCAAGAAATCAAGCTCGGGAGGTCATGGATTCCATCGCGTTCTTCCTTCTCACTCATGGCCTTTCTTGCTTTCTTTTCTTTTCTTTTCTTGTTTGATTGTGGAATGAAATGGAAATGAGACTGATATGATGAGGTGTTAAGTGATAATAAATGAAGGGGGTTGGGTGTCACGGTTTTAAGCTGTTGAGTCAGCGATTCAAGTTATAAATAATTAAACAGATAACTATAAAAACTGGATATATTAAAACACAAGTAATAATATATATGAGTTACTAATATAAATGATATTAGTAACATAATGATTATAAGAATAAAATATATATGGGAAGTATTAGCAATGCTAAGTTTACCGAAAACTACCAATATTTACTCATATCAGCGGATATCGAGTTTGATAATAATATTATTAACTAAACTCTGTTTTTAAATTAGAAGTATCAATTACTCACAAATAGTTATAAAATTAATTTAATTACTTTTGATAAAATAATTTTTGAAAATAAGGAACTCCAATTAATAAAATAAATTATAGCTTATTTACATTTAGATTTTCAAAAATGTGGGTCATTACATTCTACCCACCTTACAAGTTGCCCTCGAAAATAGATACAATAAAATAAATTTGAAGTCTACGAAAAAGAAACTAGATTCACGAGAAAAAATGCAAGCAACGTCAAGGATGAATACTCGAAAAACTTCAAGGAATAAATAGGATCACAATTGGACAAAGATATACATGAACGATAAGGTGTGGTTGAAAGAAGTAATCAAATCACATTTTAAGGAAGGAATCTGAAACAAAGAATTCTAATGAAAATAATGAAAGAATAGATGACACCAAGTCACATAGCACGAATAAAGAGTATACGTTGAAATGAATCCTTAAAACGTAACTTCTAACATTCCCATACCCCGTGATTTGCATAACTTATCATTTCTATTTCGTCTATGATAATCCATTAGTGCTCTAGTATACACAAATCATCAGTATTAAGTTGGCGAGACCTAATACCATGAGAAATACAATGGTCGGCTAACAACATTAATCAATAGGCAATCATACATTTGAAACTCAAACTCTTGTCATTAGGACAAGTCCTACTGTATGACAGACACTCAGAGTATACAGTGAAGCATAGTCAGTCCATTTTTCAGGCTCCAATAGGAACGAACTGCTCTGATACCATAACATAACTCCCTTACTATCAGAATATCACGCTTCCAGGTGCGCCACTCTGATAGAGGGGGTATTACGACGACTTTCATATATTAAATAATAAGGTATGAGCTTTTACGTATAAATCTATCAACGGTTTTACTAAAAACTTAAAACTTTTCCAACAAGAATAAACAACACATATTCACATACTTAATATTAATAATACATTATTGTATTACATACAAAAGCAATTACAAAACCTACCTCTCTGAAGAAAACTCTAACTAACAAGGCGAGTGGAAAATAAATTCTAACAACTCAACTCGTAAATATAATTTTCTATACTCCTATAACTCCGAACTAAACCTTCACACTTGTAGCTGAAAAAGGTGAAAATAGAGGGTAAGAACTGTGGAGTTCTTAGTAGGGTCAGAGTGTATAATTATGTTCATTTTATTATCATAGCCAACAACAACAAGCAATAGAATATATTTAGACTTAACAAATAAAGAACACATAAATTAAACAATCATATAGCACACCCACAATTATAAGAAACACACTCACAAACAAATATGCGCAAACAAGTATGATACATGTCTGTCCTATGGCTAATAAAGCTCATTTATCGGTTATATAGTCAAACCTGACATGTACAATAGCTAATTCGGACACTGTCTCTCTGTTGCACATTAATACCATTAGAGGGAATATGTACCCTGTCACCATTAGAGAAATTCTATGCCCTGTCACCATTAGTGGGAATAGATGCCCTATCACCTTTACAATCAGAGAGAAAACACAAATATACTTGTCATCAATCATCCTTAATCATGTCTCATTTATCATAATCATTCACTTTCATAATCAAAATTAGTTTTCATCATTCTTCTTCCTCATCCCTTTTCCGGAGTAAGTGGACAATGCCACTACATCTTACCCGGAGTCTCAAATCAAATAAGTCAAACTCGAAACATAAACATTTTCCTGATAAATCAAATTCAAAAATAATACTTTTCTCGATAAAACTCAAAACATAATCATTTTTTTAATAATTCAAATCAGCTACTATATATGAGTTACTAATATAAATGACATTAGTAACATAATGAATATATGAATAAAATATATACGATGAAGCATTAACGAAGCTAAATTCACCGAAGACTACCGATATTTACTCATATCGGCGGATATCGAGCTTGATAATAATATTATTAACTAAACTCTATTTTTAAATTAGAAATACCAATTACTCAAATATATATATATATATATATATAAATAAATTATAGCTTATTTATATTTAGATTTTCAAAAATGTGGGTTGTTACAATGTCAAGCATCATGGTAAGTCAACCCTTCTTGGTTGTGCTCTGCTAGGAAACGAGGAGATTCCAAGTTATGAATGGGTTTTCACGCAATAGGTGAAGTGCATGGGAACTACTCCACAGAAAATCACCACCGACTAGTGCAGGTCCATGTTCGGTGCAATTAGGAATGTCATATCCGGTACACGCCACTTGCATCTAGCACATATTGAAGAAGATACCGCAGAAGCTCGAAGGTTATTATCAGTTCAGAGAGTTGAATGCTAAGCTAAACGACATTGTATAGAATTCTCGGTCGGTAGAGTCATTCGAGGATGATTGGGCTGAATTCAAAGATGAGTACAACCTACATCACAACACATGGTTGTCAGGTTTGTTATTTTAAAACTATATCATGTGTTGTAATGGCTAAGGTTTTGTGATTTGCTTGTATTGTTTTCTAAAAATGCATTCATTATGAGGTTTTTTGCTATGGATGGTTTGTTTTCTCTAGACCTTTACGAGACTGAGGGATGTGGGTTTCCATATTTTTCAAGGGTGAATTTTGGCCTGCTATGAAGAGTATGCAAAGGAGTGAGAGTATGTACGCATTCTACGGCGGATTCTTACATAGCAAGAATAGCTTAGTTTAGTTCGTCTACGAGTACAACAATGTGCTTGGAAACAAGGAGCAGAAGAAACTGGAGGATGATGCTGCAGATTCGAGGGGGGTTATCCCTTGTGCATCCAGCTCAGCCATTGAAAGACAATTTCAACAGGAGTACACCAGCAACATGTCCAAATGGAGTTTGTTAAGAAGGGTGATTGCACTGTCTATGCCATTGCTGAAGAGGGACACTCGGTTTGCGTAAAGGTGGTAGAGAAAATCTAGCCAATGAGAACACTCTGTACGTTACCTATGACGTTTATTTTGACCATTCAACTCATGAGATTCGTTCTGAGTGCAACCTGTTCGAGAGTTCAGGTGTGCTATGTTGTCACTATCTTGTAGTCTTTCCGTCTTACAAAGTGAATAATACCCGCCTACTATGTTTTCCCTCGTTGGAGCAAGAACATAAAGCGCAAGCACACCTATGTAAAGAGTAGTCACGACGTGAGTCGTTCGGATGAGTCATAACTTATTTAGAGGGTTATGTGCACACTTCTTCAACATTGCTCAAGAATTCATGAACGATGACGAGGAAGTAGCCATGTTGCATGTTGCTCTGGATGATACAAGGGTCAAGCTGACTAATTACCATGCCAAGGTGTGGTCCACGAGTGTCACTGATACCCATGCTAGCATCGCCATACAGAGTTCGTGCATGGTGGGCGTAGAGGATATTCAAAGCCCATCAAAGGTTACCACGAAGCGTTGGCTAAAAAGTAAAAAGCTTGGCGCTGACCTGGACAAGTCGATCGAAGAAGAATTCAACCCCGGTATATATTTGTATTAATTTAACCTTGCACCTTTAGTTCATATATTACTATGGAAATAGTGACTTGTTGGCGTCTGAACGAGTCGGGCCATTTATAGTGCGCTCGTATGAGGGGATAACCACTTTAGCCATGTCTTCAATCAATCTCCCCTGGAAAACAAGCAAAGTTCCATTGTGATAATATGTTATAGGTTTAATTATTAGAAATGTTGACAGGGTACACAGGATATCTTATGTTACCGTATATGCATCAAGTTTAGTCCGTCCAGCATTAGGCGCCTCAGAATGCTGACTATTGAGTACCAAAATCCTCTTTGTTACCACCTCAAACGTATACACCTACCAATGGCCCTTCTAACACATAGGAATTAACCACTGTAGCAAAAATACACAAAGATAAAAAAATTCAACACAATATGACTTTTTATTTCATGCATGATAGTGTACATGCGAGTCATGTGCATGTAAAATCCATTAACAAAGTGACATGGTATTGATATTAACCAAATATGCATAAACCTCTCATACGAAAGAATCAACACCATACATGGTAAAATAAACATCCCCCTCAAGTGATAAGTAACAATTAACAAGTTGATAAAGAAAAGGTAACTGGCATAATCTGACATAAGCGTGACAAATTCAACAAACCAGACAGAACCATTAACACGGTAAAATATTTCAAAGTTATCTTAAGACAGTGTAATATAGAATAGTTAAACAGAATTTTGACTCACCCATTTTCTCTTGACTGCTTCGACTTTGTCGAAGAATCTAGTATGCTCACCGAAATTTGCACCCATTCCCACATATACCAGAACTGCCTCGTTGTTGAAGGAATCCAGATTCTGCTGGTGTGTGATCGTTTTCTGGTAAACCAGCAGCAATCAGTATGCCAACAAGTACTATAACATTGAATAAACAACTACAGTCAGAATACCAATATTTTCGGACACATGCAGTAGAAATCACGCTTGAATATCGATGATCCTGATTCGTTAAACGTGTAGCACATCCATTGCACGATCTACATTATGAAGTTTACACGCACGAATTTAAATATGGTAATAATGCAGTGAATTTAAATAGATGATTGAGTTTAGTTACGTATGCTGTTGTTGACCCAGCTACGGGCTTTCAACGTCCATAGGTCCTTTCTGAGTAGTACTAGATGATGTCTACCTTTGTAGGTTGCCAAGGGCTACTCTTTGTCGAGTGACAAGTTCAAAATCCATCCTTAGACTTGTTTTTCCTTACGCTCGCCCAACTTTAGATTCTTAAGCCTCGGATGGACTAATGGGGTAAGGGACGGAGTGCGTGTCTTCTCAAGATGAGTAAACCCAAGCAAGAAGCTGGGTTTTGCCGGACTCGGTGTGTGGCAATGTGAATTCATCGGCATCACTATTTGGAAGGGTTTCATGCTTATGGGCATTGTATACCGACCTTGTTCAATGTTTGCCCATATTTTTTCACTTTCTGGACATCGCATAAGGTACATGTCAAAAGTCACTATGTTGAATGTAACTAATGTTAGATATAACTAAGAGGTTATACTTGAAAAAAGAATTGCAATCATAGCATATGCACAATGGACACAAACAAGAAAGTTCAACACACACAACTTGCCTGTCAAAATCGTATCCAGTAAGTTGCACGAGTGCTGTTGATGGTGTACTTGGACCTGTTTTCTTGGGATCCGAGGGTTGTTCAGGAGTTTTTACCTGTTCAACATTGACCTCATCATCCACTGGGTTGTCTTCCTATGGGGGCCCCTTCTGTTGAAACAGTCGGCATATTCTCTTAGTAATTGGCTCATTATCATCATCATCAGAGGCGGGAGCAACTAGAGATGTCTCCTTGCACTTTGAGGCAGCTTCGTCTGTAGGTGATATTGTGCTGCCTCTGCATGATCGGCATTTAACTACACAACTTTCTCCTGGTAGCTGTCCTGTTTTCCTGTTTGTATATATTGAATGGGGCACAAAACCTAAACCACAAACTGATTTAAAAAAACAGAATATAAAGCTGGAGAGGATGATTATGTATTTTAAAAATAGCAGCCACTGTAGTGCTAAGATAAACATCCGCATACCTATTGCAATGAACATCCTGCATACTTTAATTAAAAAAATTGAAATGCAATTCCAACAAATTTTACTAGGAAGACGAGTTATAATGAAAGGAAATCACCTTTTTGCCCCTCTATATGTTTTTCTAGAGGTTTTGTTTGCCCTCAGCTCGAGGGTGGTTGTTCCAAGGTCTTATGAGGCCATTTTTTTATGGCTCTCTCCTTGCTTTCCTGTTTGAATACACCCATAAAATCAAACAATAACCATCTAAATGTTCACATAAGAATATTAGAATTGTAACCATAGAAAATATCCAACGAATACATGAACACCAAACCACTTTTGCAATCACACATAGTTACGTCAAACTAGCAAATAATCTCCCTAATTAAAGCTAGCATACCCAAGCTTACTCAAATTCAAATAGATTTTTACCTTGGGTGGTGCTGCGGTTTTGCATGCCCTCTTTCGGTTTGCTTCTGCGGAGTCGGATTGTGAACATCTCTTACTTGCTTGATCCTTTGGGTTCTTCACCCATTTCCGACTTATCTTTGATGCTTCCCTGATTGTAAAAGATTGAATGAATAGATAGTAATCATCCAAATTAAGCCCGAAAAAATTTATCTGGGTTATAAATATCACAGCTAGGTAAGGTATTTTAGTACAGGATAAACATTAAATCGTTTTTGTTAGTACCTGGAAAATAACATTGTTGGCCTTCTTTTCAAGTTCATCAGCAGTCCATGCGGCGACCCATGACTTCGGTTCTTGACAGGCATCTAGCAGACCATGCTTTAGTCCTTGAAAGTACAACACCTAGATACAAGAAGTTCACAGCTTATGGGTTGTAGCGTAAATGGTATGTTCGATTTAATATTAGTTTAACGATTTAATATACTAGCAACGCGAACATGCATCCTCCACAGGTTTCATGCTTTTTAGTTTTATATTTTGTGACTGCCTTTCCCAACCATTTGAATGTCTCAATGGCCAATTAAATCTACTGGGGTTTGAGACATCCAGGATCGGGGGTATGTGCCATGGCGATATTGTTTGTTGACTTGTTGGGCATAGGAACATTTTTAGGACCACCAAGATAAGTGTCATCTAAAGTCCATCCTTTGTGCCTCGGTCTCTATGGGACAGCTGTAGACGAAGTCACACAGTTGTATGGTCTTTTTTTTTTGGGAAATTGTCTCTTGATTGCAACATGGATAGCATTCTCCTTGTCGAGTTTAGGGAAGTCGTCGCCTAGATTATTAAAATATTGTAGTATATACAATTACCAGTTGGATAGATAAAACGAAATAAAACCCTCATGCACAACAAATGCTACTTAATAAATAATGGAAACTTACCACCAGAAGGATGCCTAAAATCCTCCCGATCAACTCGACGTTAATGCGGATGTTCCCGACATCCACTTTCAGTGTGTTTGTATCGACGTCGTAGGCCCTTGCTAGTTGAACCATTATACTCTACTTCGCATGCCAATGTGGGATCCGCCTCAGGAATCCGAATCCGTTAGCCTCGATTTCAGCTAGCTCGGCATTGCCATTATTTTGTTCCAAGTGGGAGAACAAACTGTTTTTGTAGCAAGGTGAGCAACGCGTCTCTCCCAATTTCTATCAACAAAAGAAACATCCGTTAAAAGCAAATTCAATCACGATGAACTCATGTTGTGAATTGCGCATTACCTTTTTACCCATCTAAACTGGCTTTTGAATAATAAAACTCTGGTTGATTGGTAGACTGTTAAGAACCAATAAATCATTAGGTTTTCCTTAATACGAATATCAGCATATGATTAGAATACAAGTATCTGACGAGCAATAGAACAAAATTACATTTAAACTTAAAAAACATTATCAATGCTACTATTGAGCCTCTTCAAACTAATTAGTTAAAACCAAAAAGAATCAAACAACGACACTGTCGACCAAAGTGAGAACTAGAAACAGGTTGATACTTACAATATTAAAATAATTTTTAACCAATACTTCATTTAAATCAAGTAAAAAAAAAAGTGATAACAACATGAACTCAACTAAGTAGATACTAGCATTGTTGAATAAAAAATTTCTTGGCCAAAGTGAGAACCATATAGAAATATGTTGTTACTATCAACATTAAATTGTCAACCACTATTTAATTTAAATAAAGTCAATTAGGAGAACAACATGAATTCAACTAGTACACATAACATCTCAATTGAACATCCGCATTCGTTACCTAACTTTCCTTTTCTCTAAAAAATTAAGAGTGCCCAACCCAAATTGAGAAACATATAGATATAGGTTGACTAAAGCACAACTATAAAATGTTTCAATCATCAATCTAAGCAATTAAAAAAAACTGTAACCACTTAGAAGATGAGAAAGTTTTGTTACATGTTCGTTTTACACATTTTCACATAACTGGAAGTAAATATTGGCTCAAGGGCTCAATAAACTCACAATCCATATAGTATATCATGCAAAAAAATCAATTACATAACTAAAACAAATAGCAATCAATTGAATGAAATCCAACCATCCGAATACGTAGTAAAATAATCATCTGTCTTATTTCAAACAAATATTCACTGTGATCAACAAATTTAAGTAACGTCGCATTTGAACATTCGTACAGCGTATCTAAATTGCTATACTAACTAAACCAAAAATTTAAAAAAATTGGAAGCTTAAAATACAAAAACCAAGGAAACCAGCAACAACCACACTCTGTTCAATTCAGTCCAATAATTCAAATTTATATATTGATGTACAGAAGCAGAACAAGCAAGTAACTCAGCCAAATCCATTGCATGAACATCTAGTTTTCAATTAAATCCCTAGTCAACAACTAACCTTACGACGCAACGATGAGGGTGGAGAGCTCCCCCATTTGGGGAATTTTGGGGGAACCAACAATGGCACTACGAAGCTATGCGGCGATCTTGGTGTGTGGTGAGCAAGACAGTGATGCCGTTGGGGGGTTCTGGCCGAACCAGCGACAGACGAAGAAGCTTGGCAGCGAGGCTGGTGTTTGACAGGTGGGAGATCGACGACGGTTCGGGGATGGTTGGCCTTGTAGCGACGATGCCCACGAGCTCAGTGGCTAGGATGATTTCCGTATAGGAAGAGAGAGATAGCGTTCTTGGACTGGTTACGGTAGTGGCCAAGGTGCTAAGAAGCCAGTAGCCACCGATGTCTAGAGAGCAACGGGAGTGATGGCTGGTTGGGGTAGGGAACGGCGCTGTTAGGGTTTTCAGGACAGCGAGGGGATGGTTAAAATTTTCAATGGTAGGGTTAAAATGTTTCTTTTTTTTAACTTGAGTTAGGATGTTTTTTTTAATCCTCAGTGGACTAAAAATCAGCTCATTGTTCACGCTGTTCATATTTTCCATTGTCTACCTAGCATAATTGATTTTGTTATTATTAATATATTATTCACAAAAACCGTGTAAGATACTAATTAACAATAATTAAGATAATAATAATCATAATAATAATAATAACGGTAGTAACAACTATATTTGTTCGTTACTTAAAATAACAGTAACATTCTTCTACTACTACTACTATTTAATATTGAGCCTTTAGTTCGATATCACGTTTCGATCTTTGATAAAATGCCAAAAAATTGTTTTCAACTCATTAAAAGTCATATATCACACATCACCAAGTAATAAAAATCACATAATTACTAATAATAATAAATCTTATACAAGCAAATCAAAACAAAGCTCAGATACAACACATATCCCTTTGTATAAAATAAAAATTTTAAGCAACAAGGGAGGGAACTCTATGAAAGTAACTTAACTCATAAGTAAAGTCAATAATCGCCCGCAGCTTCAAACTGAGTCTTCGAACCTGTGTTACTGAAAGGGTGAAAGATATTGGGGTGAGAACAAACCACACGTTCTCATTAGGGACGTGAATACCGTCAAAGCAAAGAAATACTTGCAAATAGAATTAGTTTCATTTTAAAAGTAGTTTATCCTTGAAATAACCTTTTGAAAAATGCTTTATGGAAAGTATTACTTTGTAAAGCCGTAAAGAAACTTCTTTAGTTTACAAAATAGTACGATGAATATTTTAAAATTGAAAAGGACCACAAGCGTGTCAAAAGGGCTTCCTACACGATAACTTACTCCATTCAAATATGAAACTGGGTATAGCTACAACATACATTCTCAAGCTTTTTTATCCAACACTCCGTTCAGCCTATCTCTCTCCATTACCATAGTCTATCAGCATATAACTCAGCAATTCAGTATTAAACTCAATTTTCAGCAAACATCTCATTATCAATATCAAGTACAACCCTCAGCGTCACCACCGCTAGCATGAGAGATCTCTCAGTTGTACAAACACAAGCAATGAAGACAAGTAATACACAAGTAGATTCAAGTAAGACAAATAGCACATAATCATATAGTATGACATATACAATCAGGCAAACCAATACAATTAAGCAAACCCAAACAATTCAAACATATGCAAATGGTGTATGTCTGCCATATGGCTGATGATATCATCTGTCGATTACAAAGCCAATCCGACATGTCCTGGTAGCTAACCATTAGACAGTCCCTGCGAGCGCACATCCCCAAGCTCAAAATCATAATCAATCAAAATAGAATATTCGTGGAGGAGAGCCCATCCGGAAAGGTCTAAGTGTCCAGCCACATCTTACGACGCATGATGATTGGATTTTTGATGGTTTAGAATTTCACAATTGAAATCTCGTTGTAAAGTATAGCTTCTAAACCAACAATAATCCTTTCATACAAAAAGTTGTTTGTCACTAAAACAAACCCCTAAAATTTATAAACCGAAGTATTCAAACCTCGGGTCGTTCTCCCTAGGAATTGTAATGAAGTGTCTTGTTATCGGTTGTGAGTTATATTTGGGGTTTTGATATGAAGCATGAAAGATAAATGGTAAGAAAGTAAACTAATGTCTAAAGAGGTCTTGGCAAGGGTTGGTGGTCAAAGATCTCTATCCTAATCACTAACCACAATATGAGAATTGGCAAGGATTAATCTCATTAAATCATCCTCTAACTAGTAGTAAAGGAAAGTCAAATGAGCCATATCAATCCTAGTCCATAAGTCCTAACTCTCCACTAATTCAATTAGTGAGAACTAGAGTTAATGGATCCCAATCATCAATTACTTGGACATTAGTAACTCAAGAGTTCCTAAGTTACCTTTCCAAGCCAAGAACATAAAACTCTACTCTAAAATCCAACCAAGCATTTCATCAAACACTTGGAAGGCATAAAAGGAAAGCATAGTAAAATTGCAAGAAAAGTAAATCTACACTACTCAATTTGCAAGGAATTAAACAACAACAAATCAAATGAACACAATTATTATGATTTACCTTGAATTGAATTGAAAGAGAAAGGAAGGAACAAAAGTAGATCTACAACAAAATGCAAGAACAACATAAAGGAAATTACAACAAAAGAATGGAAGAAGGGTGGATGTAACAACAAGAAATTGAGAAGATAGAAGGAGATGAAAGCATGAATTAAAATCTAGATCTAAGAACTAAACCTAATCCTAATTCTAGAGAGAAGTGAGAGCTTCTCTCTCTAGAAACTAACTCTAACTACTAAACTAAGCTAATGATTAAAAAAGTATGTAAAGTATGTTGATTCCTCTTCAATCCTTGGCTTAAATAACATCAGAAATGAGTTGGATTGGGCCCACAAGGCTTCTAAAATCGCTGGCCACGTTTTGCTTTAAGTGAACCAGGTGGCAGCAACGGCGCGTGCGCGTACTATGCGCGTGCGCGCCACCATACGTGTAGCAACTATGGCAACTCTTATATCGTTTCGAAGCCCCGGATGTTAGCTTTCTAACCCAACTGGAACCGCATCATTTGGACCTCTGTAGCTCAAGTTATGGTCGTTTAAGCGCGAAGAGGTCGGCTTGACAGCTTTCCGGTTCTTTCATTTCTTCATGAGTTCTCCACCTTTTCATGCTTCTTTCTTCATTCCCTTGATCCAATCTTTGCCTCCTAAACCTTAAATCACTTAACAAACATATCAAGGCGTCTAATGGAATCAAGGAGAATTAGATTTAGCTATTTTAAGACCTAAAAAGCATGTTTTCACTCTTAAGCACAATTAAAGGAGAAGTTATAAAACCATGCTATTTCATTGAATAAATGTGGGTAAAAGGTGATAAAATCCCCAAAAATCAATATAAGATAAACCGTCAAATTGGGGTTTGTCAACGCATGGTCAACAGAATCTCGGATCTCAACCTGGAGCAAGTGGAGCCGACCCACTGCATCTACCCAAAGAAATCCGAAACTCAGATAGTTTCACAAATTTTTTATCAACCTCGACTGGGAGCAACTGGGGACTAACCACTGCATCTACCCCAAGAGTCTCAAACCAAACCCGGAGCAAGTGGAATCACTCCACTGCATCTACCCAAGCAGATATATCTCACCATGTCCCGGAGCAAGCGGAATCACTCCACTGCATCTACCCAGGTAGGTGTATCTCACCACATCCCGGAACAAGCGGAATCACTCCACTGCATCTACCTAGGTAGGTGCATCACAATCAGAATCATATTCAATATCATTTCATAATCATAATCAATCTCATCATCGATCTCATTCTCAATCTCGTATTCACTCTCATTCTCAATCTCATATTCAATAGTATTAAACTCGCCTACCATCATCCTTCATCATCATATTTAATTACCATTCATCATCACAATCACTCTCAGTCTCACGCATAACCTTCAAACTCACACTCCTATTCATAAACCCTTGAATTTATATTTAAATTACTGTTTTAAAGTCTTTGACTATTTAACAAAAATCTCTTGTCGGTATTATGAAAAATCGAATAAGTTAAAATCATGACTCAACCAAATCATAAAAATCCGATTTTCTTTGAAATCCCTCAGAACATCCGTTTTCAAAATCTTAACCAAATCAACTCCAAATTCTTAGAAAAATTTTGGCAACACCTCCCCTAAAAACTGGAGTTTGCCACCCATCACGGGTCCCCTCATTTCAACTTCAACTCAACAAAACCAACGTTTCAAGTCAACGTTTTTAAATCCGTCATTTAAGACCAATCATTATCGATTTAAATCAAAGAAAACCGAAATCCAAAGATTCAATTCATTTCATCCAAAAATCCAAAAATCAATCAATTTGATAACAACACAATATATCAATCTCAACAGAAAATCATTCACATCACAGGCATTAATCCATTTGCATTAATCTACTAAACTCATCAGGTATTCAAAACCCCAAAACATTTTCTTATTAAACAAACCCCTACCTCAAAGTCGACCCTGGATATTTACATCGCAAAATTCTCAATAATTTTTAACGGAATACTAATGTCGAGCGTTCGAAATAAAATATACTTACTGTAACAGCAGAACGGAGCAGCCGCAATCCCAAACTGACCTGGCAGCAGCTCCGATAGCAGCCAAAAGCTCAGTGACGACAACTGTGCAACCACGCAGCGTCAATAATCTTCCCGGAATCAAAAGGAACAGCAACCAAATCAAAAAATCTTACCGGCGGTGGACCTCAGCCGCAGTAGTCGCGGTTCCCAGCGACAAGGGCGCGGTGGTGTGGCTGATTTCTCCTCCGGGAGTGGCTGTAACGGAATAAGCTTCTTCTCCCTCCGTTCACGATTCCAACGGTGGCTTCCGATAGAGACTGCATCGGACCTGAATGGTGGTGTTAACGGGACGTGGCGGCAAGGAGCATAGCGGCGAAGTGACAGCGCTGCTTCCACTTCTTCCTCACG
>NC_029791.2:111417048-111417444 GCF_000816755.2 Arachis ipaensis
AGAGCTTCATCAATGGCGATGCAACAGTGGTGAGGGAACGGCGGTCTCCGACAGCGAGCTCGACAGCAACCAGGCGCAACAGAGCCGGCGGCGTCCTCCTCATTTGTGACAGCGACAGACCCTTGTAGCGGCTGCAGCAAGACGCGAACGAACGACAGCAACGTGGGCTCGGCTCCATGGAACGGTGGTGACGGCGCAGGCAAGATGCGGCGGTGGCGGTGAACTGGACGGCGTAGAGTGCGGCCCCTTCCCCTCTGATTCCGAGCTCTCTCTTCTTCCTCTCCATCTCTGCGTTTCTTTCTCTGTTTTGTGTGTTGTGTGTGTGTGTGCGCTACTTGGGCGTGTGGGTGCTGCGCAGAAAAGAGAGTGAGGAAAGGGGTTGGAGTGGCGGCTGCT
>NC_029791.2:111417612-111424588 GCF_000816755.2 Arachis ipaensis
AATAACAACACAAATAAATAAACTTATATATAATTAAAATATAAAAAAAATACTTACCAATTGAGAATGATCCAAATATTCAATAATATGTTGAGATAATGTAAAATTACAAACCATTTTTCACTAATTTTACTACTCACATACTCAACCTTCTTCTTATTTTTCGATCTTTTTCTTCCCTAAACTCAAAACGTAGAAATTGTTTTTAAGTGTGCTCACCTATCTTCAAGCAAACGCAACACGCATTATAAAGACTCCATATCACCCCCTTCACATACTCGTGTAACACATGAAAGTGTCTTTTCTGTCAAACACAGATCACGCTTTGTTGTGACCTCCTGTTAAATGTAACTCATGTTTGGTGTCTCCCAATGTGGTCAAACTGTAGGTCTATTCTGCATGCAGGGATAGAGGACACGTTTCAACATTTGGTTGTCTCTCCATATAAAACGCAACCTGCGTTTTTTCAGCAATTTTTCGTTTGCTTCATGTCAATCATAAAATGCATTTTGCAACTCTGTGCAGTTGTAGATCCACATATGTGGATAACATATTATGCACTAATATATTTAAATTACTCTATTTTTTATTAAGAAAATAAGATAAAATACACAAAAATAAATTGTAAAAAAATGACAGCCAAACTCCAAAAAATGTCTTTTAAACGTTAAACGATCAGCACAACAATTTGCTTCTCAAAATTCATAGTAAAATTCCCAACTCGAAAACTTGCTGAACCTGTCCTTAATAGTCATAGTCACAATGAGTGTGAACTCCATAGAAATCGATAGTATCATGCAGACACAACAAAACTACAGCTCTTGAATCAACCTCAATAGAGAGATTAGCAATATCCAAATTAATAGTCAATTCCATACCAAAAAGTATACCCCACAATTCAGCCACGTACAAACACCTAAATTAGCACTGAAACAAGCCAAGAATTATCTCTCGTGATCCCGTAAAATGCCACCACGCACAGCCTTTCCTTCCTTTGACACAACCATCTATATTTAATTTAATGAAGGGGGAGGTTGGGAGAGACCAATAGATCTGCTTTTCTATAAGGTAGCGTTTGTTTTCAGGTACTAAGACGGAAAGTAGAAGATTGAAACTCAATATCATGTTTGTTGGTCCAGAGATTGGTACTAAAATTTCAGTCTCTGTCTTCAAAATTTCAGCATTTTAGTACCTCCAAAAAGTGGGGACACAAGGGAATGAAATTTTTGGGGACGGAGACTAAAACTTTAATAACATTTTATACCTAAAATACCTCTATTTCAATTAATTAATTCTAATTTTACTCTTTGTACAAATTAAATTAGAATTTCATTCTTATTTCAATTTCTGTCTCCTACTTTACACCAAATACAATACTGAAATTTATTTCAGTATCTATCTCAATCTCTGTCTCTCTTTCAAACGCTATCTAAAAGAATCAACATTTCTCCTCATTCTAATAAACTAAGACCGGGCAGTAACATAATCTTGAGCTAACCAAGAGCAGCCAAATGGACAGCACCCTCTGGTACAGATCGATCCTCTTCAAAGATATATTTATTCCGACAATAAAGAATATGTATAATGCAAGAGAAGAGAAGGGACCAAGATATTAATAACTAATTTGGTACCTAATTTTTTATATACATCTAATAAGGTTGATAAAAGAATACGCAACAAATGCGACAAATTCTTGTCATATTTTGGCACTAAATTCTCTTATATTTTGGCAGTATTTGATCACACTCATATAATTAGAAGAGTGATATATGCTTTATTTATTTATTTAATTTCATGTTGATACGATTATTTGTTAAGGGAAAAAAAATTGATTTCTTTTCATCTATTAGGCCTATCCGGGTTTTCCAAGATGCAACTCTATATTGTCTGTAATAATCTTATGCCTGCTAATCATGATAAAGTTATGTACAAGCTAAGGTATATATAAAAGGAGAATCAAATGTTGCTCTACTAGACTTATGAGAAAATGTGTTACAATATCAATTAGTCTGAATATAGAAATTTCTGATACGGCGTTCCATTCAGTGCTTTTTGCACTTCTTCCCAGTTTTCAATCTGCATTGATAGTGGAGCAGTGTGTATCCTCACTTGATGGCTCTGTAGATCTCTGTACGGCACCCTTAAAAATTCTTGAACATCCATGATTTTCTGCAGGTGAAATATCCAAATTCGTACAGAAAGATCAAAACAGATGCACATATATTCCTGAAACACCTTATAACCTTTCCCATAACATATTGAGAAGATAGGCTTACAGTTCGATTGTTGAGAAGATCCTCATAGTAGAGAACAATGTGGCGAATGTTCTTGAAGTATACCAAGGCCTTTTGAGTTGTCTCCTCAGTTAGCTTTAGCTCTGATATCATTAGCGTAACATTGAGTCGTGGCCTATACTGTGCAAGAATATTCGCCTGCACCACAATCAGATACACACATTTTGAAATGAATCAACAATAATAATTATAACTACATTACCTACGTACATAGAGTACAAGATTAATTAAACGAAATGAAAGGAACCTCTGTAGTGGAATGCACGTGAGACTTGTGTGTTCCGTTCAGTAACTTGACCTCCTTGTCATAAATATTTGCCAACACAGATACCATTCTGCGAAGCAAATTTCTTCTGAATAGAAATATTACGGATACATTTCTTCTTTCAAAATATTCTACTATTTCTTCATGATGCCTTGTCAACCCCTACAGTATATTTAATCACTCTTGAGAATCTCATCACAGCATCTTATACAGTCCTAGTTAATTAATTTCTTAACATGGCTTGGTGTTATTATGGTAAGTACCTGATTAAGCATCCATTTGAAGCCAACAGCGGCAGAGCATTCATTCTTTGAAGCACTTGTGAACCAGTCAAGATTATACACTTTATCCAATGTCAGCAAAATTGAAGAGACATTCTCCCTTCTTTTAACAACCGAAAATATTTCTCCATTGGAGCTAACATTCATATGACTGTTCAAAAGTGTCTCAAACCAACCGCTCCCAGATCTTTGCATTGACACAATGCAAAATAACCGAACAGGATTGCAGGCACACTCCTCTCTAAGCATAAAACCAATAAATCATTTATATAAATAACTAATCAAGAAATGTGTTTATATATATATATATGCAACAAGGCAATATTTACGCTAAAAATCAGGTACCAAATCAATCAATATATATTTGTATATACATGTATTTTTTCTCATATTTTCATCCATGTATATTTTATATTCTGACATGTATAAAATGCCGATAACGGATTTGGTGGCCGCTTTTTTGTGTAAACATAACATGCTTGATATAAATGTTTAGTTTACCTGTTGAAGGTTTGTGGCTCTGGATAATTCAAGTAGGGCAGTTCCCATTGTTCCACAGGAGGAGGAGGACATTGCTGTTTGAAGACTTTGACGTCTACGAGCTTGGAATGTGTGTTTACACCTACTTGTTCTGAACAAATCGAAAATATGTATACTCCACAAATCACAGAGAAAGCTAAAACTACTAACCTTGAAGCTAACGGGAATTTCTTGGATGACTTTACATCTACAGGGTCCTGAAATAATATGCACAAGATCAGAGTGTTATTTTCCAAGAATTACGTAGTTATGTATATGATCAGCATGGCTTGGCTTAGAAGACAAAAACAATATCAAGAGAGATCTCGCTGAAGCTTACTTTGGTTTCCATCTAAGATCTCCATAAAGAATATAGAACAATTAATTTGCTATCATAAGTTATGTTTGGAACCTAGAGAGATACATGGCGAAAGAAGGGGTCAGAGGTTTGGGTTTGGCTAATCCGAAAATGTTTGGAAAACAAAAAATGTTCAGCAAAAAATTGCCAAAACCTTCTATTTTTCACTTCACTTATATGATTTTAGTACATGAATATTATAATTTCTCGTGTGCTTTTTTTACTAAGTGAAAACAATATCGATCATTGCCATTTATATTAGTTTATTCCTTTTTAATGTGTATATATAATTTAATTTCTTCTGAATACTCATTTATGGTATTTAATTTGCATTATAGTAAATTAGTAATAAAAGCACATTCTTTGTTTATTATTTAATCACTTGTATATATGTTCATTGTTGATGCTATTTCCAAAACAATATTTAAACTAAAACTCCAAATTAAAAGAATATAAGATTTTTTTTTCCTAAAGAAATGTTTCCATACATCTCAATTTTCGTATTATATTTTTTTTTAGCAAACGTTGCTTGTTCGTGAATTTATATATTTTTTAATCTTTATTCTTTGTGTTTCAACTCTTGTCAAATATTAATCAGTTTAGTTTTTTCTTTTTTTGTCTGCATATAGCATTTGAATTCAACTTTAACGTGGAGCCTGAAGGAATTGAAAATTTTAAATATTTATTGAACTCACCCGATGAAAATATTCTTAGTCAACCAATTTCTGAAAACCTACAAATTCACACAAGCTCTAACAAAATATGCTTATAAGCTAATTTAATATTTTTAAAATAACATTCATGTGTGTTTATTTATTTTGAAAAATTAATGTAAAATTCTTAATTTATTCAATTAACAAATATACTCCTAGCAATCATGAGTTCATACAAGATTTTTCAAGTTCTGTTCGGGTTTGCAAAAAATACTTATTTTACTAGTAAAAATTTCTAGAGTGTCAACGATAATACAATGGCAGCTCCTGCTGTCTCATAGGGAACGGGTAGAGGACAGACTAAATTAGAGGAAGAACAGATCATAGCTTTTGTAGATGAGGACATCAAAGAAGGATTGGAATTATGTACCAAAAGTTTGATTGGAAGATTACTGGCGGACAGATCATTCCGTGCAGATACATTGGAGGCCACTCTAAACACAATATGGAGACAACCATAAGGCTTTCGGATTTTAGATCACGGAGGTAACAAATTCCAATTTTTCTTCAAAGATAAAATCAAATTGCTCAGGGTGGAGAAAGGGGCTCCTTGGTTGTTCAAAAATTATATTCTAAATCTGAAAAGATGGAGGGAAGATTCAATTATCAATGATGCAGAATTCTCTTATGTTTCTATATGGGTACAACTGTGGGGTTTACCGGAGCAATGTAAAACCAAAGGATTGAAAAAAAGGGTAGGAGAGACGCTGTGAAAGGTGATGGATGTTGCTGTATTCTCTATGAAGGGGAAGGAGGAGAGGATTTTAAAAATTCAAATCCTCCTAGACATCACAAAGCCATTGAGGAGGAAGATGAGAATCTCAGGAAGCAACAACAAAATTATTGATCTTCAACTCAAGTATAAGAGGATTGGTAATTTTTGTTATTGTTGTGGGTGCATCGGGCATGAGATCAGGGCGTATTCAGAAAACCTAGCAAATATAGCGCAAGGAGGAGAAGAAGAAGCGGAATGGGGAGCATGGCTAAGGGTAGATCAATTCGGTAGGAGAGTGGAGGATCAAAAAGAAAATAACAATCCAAATCAACCCAATGCTGCACAGGGAGACATACATAAACAGAAAAAATCAATCCCAGTTAACCTGATAAGAGAATTTGCAAGTCTCTCCGTTCAGGACCAGAACTCACAAATCAAACAAGATGATCAAGAGGTGCACAGTGGCCGAAAAATGCTAATAATAAAAAGAAATAAGGGGGAAGTTCAGAAACATGGGAAGAAGGAGATAAAGACAGCAACATAGTGGCCCAATCAATAGATCCAACTCTGCCCAAATTAGATGATGGATGCTTCACCTTCAGTGCTGCAGGAGGTAACGAGAGGGGAGGAGAAATTAAGAAACAAAATCTGAAGCAAATAGCAAGGAAAAAACACAGCTTTCAAGCTGTCTTAGGTATTAAGAGGAGATCTAGAGGATCGGGGGAGAGTATAGGTGTTAAAAAGCTTTGTCAGGAGGAAGAGGAAGAGCTGAATAAGGGAGAGGCTGCCACCCAACAATTGGCACCCAAGGAGGGATGAAAGTGATGATGTGAAATTATCGAGGTTTGGAAAAACCTCTGAGAGTTCACAACATCAAAGAGATTTCTAGATCCCATTCCCCCGAGGTATTATTTCTTTGTGAGACAAAAAATAGTACCTTGACAGTCGAGAGAGTGCTAAGGAGGGAAGGCTACAAATATGTTTTTACAGTTGATCCAATGGGCCTGTCTGGAGGATTAGCAGTGGCTTGGAAGGATGAAGTGCGGGTGCACATAATGTAACATGACCAGTTCTTTGTGTATTTTTCCATAGAGGACCAGCAAGCGGGTTTAAAATGGGAAATTATAGGAGTACACTTGCACACAGATGAGACAAATAGAGGGTTTCAATTTGCAAAACTATTACAGATATTGGAAGGAGGGAGTGAAACGCTAGTAATAATAGGAGACTTCAATGCAATTAAAAATCAAGAGGAAAAGGAGGGAGAAAGACAAAAATCCAGCACTTCAATACAACAGTTTAGGGATTTCATCAATGAGGGAAGGCTAGTCGACATTGGTTATGAGGGAGATAAATACACTTGGAGCAATCGTCAATTTGGAGAGAATCATATAAAGGAAAGATTGGATAGAGCTCTTGTTACAAATGAGTGGAAAGGTGAATTTCCAGCAACCACTCTTGCACACTTATCCGATTCCGGTTCAGACCATAAGGCCATTCTTCTCAACACGGGTGGTGAAGAAAGGAGGGTAAAAAGGAGGTTCAGATTTCAGGAGTGATGGTGTGAAAATGAAGAGGTGATTAGTTTAATCAAACAGGCATGAATAATAGATATTCAGGAGTCTCCAATGTTTAAGCTAGATGGAAAGCTAAAGTATTGTAAACATTCAATTGTACAATGGCAGCAGCACTCTGAATCTAATTCAAGGAAGAAAATTCAGATTCTTAAGAATCAGATAGAATCTGAAATGCAGAAAGGAGTTCAGGCAGATGGAAATGCTATCCGAATCTTAGAAACTGAACTAGAGGACGCATTGGAGGAAGAAGAGCG
>NC_029791.2:111424629-111427396 GCF_000816755.2 Arachis ipaensis
AGCGGTATTGGAGGGAGAAGTCTAGGGTGCAATGGCTCAACTGGGGCGATAGAAATACTAAATTTTTTCATTCCAAATTTCAAACGAGGAATCGGAAAAATAGAATAAAGGAGTTGGAGGACGAAGAGGGGAATATGGCAAAGGAACCAGCAGAAATAGCGGAAGTTGCACAGAAATACTTTGAAAAGCTATTCACAACAAGCTGTCTTAGAGATCCGACTGCAAAATTGGATGAAATCCGCCAAAAAATAAATGCAGCCACTAATAGAATGCTGTGTAGGCCAGTGACTGAAGCGGAAATTAAAGCAGCAGTCTTCTCCATCAACCCTTTTTCGGCTCTGGAAGATGATGGATTCACAGCAAAATTTTTTCAATTCTTTTGGAGTACAATAAAGGGAGATGTGACAGCAGCTGTTAGAAGCTTTTTTCTACGGAGGTAAAATTTTGAAAGCTTTTAATCATACTCACATATGTCTCATACCTAAGGTGCCGGCCACTAATTCTATGAAACAAGATAGACCGATTAGTCTTAGCTCTGTTTTCTATAAGATCATATCTAAAATTCTGGTGCACAGACTTCAATCAATTATGAATAGACTAATCAGTGACTCTCAAAGTGCTTTTATAAAGGGCAGGTTGATTAGTGATAATGTTCTAATTGCACACGAATTCATGCATTTTTTTCAAAAATAAAAGGCATGGAGATTATGATTTGGCATTAAAGCTAGATATGAGCAAGGCTTATGATAGGGTGGAATGGAGTTTTTTTTTTTTGGAAGGTGATGAAGAAGCTAGGTTTTTGTGATCGATGGATGAAGTGGATTGAGGAACTTGTGACGACGGTATCTTACTTTATTACTGTGGATGGACAACCTCATGGATATTTTAAACTATGTAGAGGATTACGACAAGGTGATCCTCTATCTCCCTACCTATTTTTGTTTTGCGCAGAGGGACTTTCCCATCTGCTCCACAGAGAAGAACAGAGGCTGGAAATTTCTGGTTTGAGACTCAATCAGAGGTGTCCGACAATCAATCATCTTTTCTTTGCAGACGATTCAATTCTTTTTAGCAAAGCTTCAGAAGTAAAGTGCCAGAGATTTCTATAGGTTCTACAGACTTATAAAGAACTTAGTGGCCAAAAGGTAAACTTGGACAAATCATCAGTCTTCTTTAGTAAGAACACACCAATCCAGTCTGAGACCATTTGGCGGAGATTCTCCTTGTCCCCCATGTTGGCAATCAAAACAAATATTTGGGTTTACCGGCAGTGGTTCAGAGATCAAAGAAAGCGACATTTAATTACATTAAAGATAGGGTACGTCAGAAGCTTAGCCATTGGAAGATGGCTCTATTATCTTCTAGTGGACGCGAAGTGCTTATTAAGGCGGTGGCAACCACGATACCCATATACACACTAAGTTGCTTCAAGTTACCGGAGACACTAATTGAAGAGATTCAGAGAGCCATACTCCAATTTTGGTGGGGGCAGAAAAGATCAGAAAACAGGATGCAGTGGATCGGATGGAAGATTTCTTGCAGACCAAAAATGCAAGGGGGACTAAACTTTAAAGATTTGAAGGCCTTTAATCTTGCCATGCTCGCAAAGCAAGGTTGGAGGTTAATTTCCAGACCTAATTCTCTCATCAGTAAAGTGTTACAGAGCAAATATTATAGATATTCAAGCTTCCTAAGAGCAGAGGTTGGTAATAACTCATCATGGGGTTGGAGGAGTTTTATCGAAGGCAGAAAGGTGCTAGAAAAAGGTATACTATGGGAAGTAGGAAGGGGATTTAACATCAGAATCCGAGAAGACTTATGGGTGAAGGATTATGTTTTAATTACTCCTATTACTACCACGACAATGACTGCTAATCTAGAATGGGTTTCACAATTACAGCATTCAAATAGAACATGGAACCAGAATTTATTTCAGTCCAATTTCAATCCAGAAATAGCTACAGCAATAATCAACACTCCAATTCATGAGACAGAGGATAGAGTTACCTTGATGCTGGAGAAAGGGGGCGGCTTCACTGTTGCTTTAGGATACAAAATAGCCTTTAACTTCTACCACCCACCAACTGAATACCTGCCAGAACAATGCAAAAGAAAGAACTTATGGAAGAGCATATGGAAAATTAATTGTCAACCGAAAATAAAAAATTTGTTCTGAAAACTGATGCATGGAGGACTCCCTGTGAAAGAAAGGTTGAACGCCCGAATACAATCCATCGAACCCTGGTGCCCAAAATGCAATCGGTCACAAGAAAGTATTTTTCATTGTTTCTGGGAGTGCCCAGATGTGACTGAAGCTTGGAAATGTTCAAATCTGCCATGGCAGACCATGGAAGTGATGGATTCAGTTGGAAGAAGAATTGATAATGGAAGAAAATCCGAATGAAAAAAGAGCAGTAGCAGCAAACCTCTTATGGCAAATCTGGTTAGCAAGAAACGCCTGGGTATTTGAAGGTAAAATTACCCCTTCAAGAACTATGGTGGAGATGGCCAGAAGAAGTGTGCGTGAGAGAATATGAGACCCTTGAGTTTTTACTTTACCTCTTTAGTTTCCTTATGCTTAAGTCATTTTATTAAAGTTGGAACTTCCTATTCTCTTTATTATAATTCTGCCTGTAATCCAAATTGGACCAATTTTCAGTAATAAAATTGCATAACTTTGATAAAAAAAAATCATGAGTTCATACACATAATATTTATATTTAGGTACACATAATATCTATAATTTTGTATATATAATGTTTATAGT
>NC_029791.2:111427531-111453681 GCF_000816755.2 Arachis ipaensis
GATTTTTTTATTATTAATAAATAATGATCAATCAAAAGATATTTTGATTTTTGGTTTAATTATTCTGTTGGTCTCTATAGTTTCGTAAAATTTTCAATTAGGTCCTTATACTTTTTTTTCTTTTTAATTTGGTCCATGCACTAAATTTTTTTTTAAATAGGTCCCTTTTGACCGTAATTGATTTAATTGTATAGGGATTCAATTAAAAAAATATTAGTGCAGAAATCCAAATAAAATAAAAAAAATATAGGAACCAATTAAAAAAATTTGGTGTAAGAACTCAATTAAAAAAAAAAAGTATAAGAACTTAATTAAAAATTTCGCAAAACTATAAGAACCAAAGTAATTAAACCTTGATTTTTTATAAAATACAAAGAGGAAGGCTCGGCCTTAGGAAAGCTCAAGAAATTATCAACTTGTTTCTCATGAAACTAGCTTGTAACTTGATTACAAATAGAGATCCCTTATGGTTCAAGATGATGAGATCGAAATGTAGGTGCGACGGTGATACCATTCCCAAAGTTTATTAAAAGGCTAATTTTCCAACGTGTGGAAGGGCATACTGAAGATTTGGAATCAGTTCAAGACAAGTATCATTTGGAAAATAGGTAATGGAGAAGCGATTCATTTTTGCGAAGATCATTGAGTTTCAGGAATTGAGTCTCTTAAGACCTTTATCATGGAAATCTTGCAGCAGACAGCTTTAAAGATAAAGTATCTTTGCTGACCAGAATAATAATTGGAGGTGGGAGAAGCTATATCAAATGCTTCCAGAACATGTTTTGGACATCATTCGTCTTGTGAAAGCCCACCAAAGAAAACTCGGCTCTAATAGTACAGCTTGGCTACCCGAACCAAATGAGAAATTTTCGATCAAATCAGCATATGAAGAAATCTATGACTATGATAATGACGATGCTCCTAGCAACTACTTTAAGAATATTTGGAAGATAAAAAAACTTCACAGAATTAAAACGTTTGTTAGCTCATTATGCTTAAAGTTCTGTTCACAAATTCTAGAAGACAAAAAAGAGGGCTTACTAATGATGCTAGTTGCCCCGATATTCCAACAAGAAAAAAATGTTGTTCTATGATAAGAATAAAACACATAATTTTTTACTCGCAAAAATTAGAGAAGTAACAATATCACTCACAACAAATAATAACACAACAATATTTAATAGCAGCGAAAAAATCACACAAACAAGAAAATAAAAACAAGTTAACACACTAAGATTTTTAACGTCGAAAAATTTCTCAATGTGAGAAGTAAAAATCACGAGTCACCAAGACCAGGAAATAGCTTTACTATGATGAAAAATAGGGTATAAAAGAGTCACAAATTACTATACAAAATATGCATACAATAAGGCAAATAACCCAAACATCAAAACTTACAAAACAAGAACAAAATAAAAATATCACAAAAACCAGAGTTGCTATACATAGCCAATATCTCCATCTACAGAAATTAAATTGAAGATCCAAACGGTGAAAATGAAGAACCGGGTGTCTGAAACACACTGTTCGAATTTGAGCTTGATTCAACGGTTAACAAATCGTAGCAACCAATATACAGAGACAGCCTTGTATATATGCGAAAATAACTTTCTCTCTTCTCTTCTCCCTAGTGTTTGGTGTTCTCTTACAAATGAGATCTCTCTCAGCAACCCTAGCACATCCTCAGCTACTTCAACTATCTATGGGTACCAGCATTTGGGCTTTTCTCTACATAGAAACAGAGCCTTAGTCATCATATCAGAACCATTCTCCTCAGTATGAACCTTTTCAAGTTTCAACAACTCAGCGTCCAAAACATCACGTCCAATGATACCTCACATCAATATGTTTCTGGGTTTGAAACAAAGGGCTAACACAACCAACAGCATGAGCTATATCTGGCCTTGTGCACACCATAGCATACATTAACCTACCCACAGCTGATGCATATAGAACTTTATCCATGTCTTTCTTCTCTTCTTCACTTGATGGATTTTACTTGCAACTTAATTTGAAGTGTGTAGCAAGAGGAGTATTAACCGCCTTTGCTTTCTCCATTTGGAACCTGCGCAACATTGTCTCTATGTATTTCTCCTGTGATAACCAAGGTTTCTTCTCCTTTCTATCACGCTTGATTCTTATACAAAGAATCTCCTTTGCTGATCCAAGGTCCTTCATTGAAAATGACATCACAAGTTGATTCTTCAACATGTCAATCCTAGAAGCATTTTGACCAACAATAAGCATGTCATCAACACATATCAAAAGGATAATAAAATTATTACTAGCAAACTATTTAACACAGACTCGAACTTCTTGTACTATTGTCTTGGAGCTTGCTTCAAGCTATACAAGCTCTTCTTCAGTTTGAAAACATGATCCTCTTTGCCATTTATAACGAAAACTTCAGGTTATTCCATGTAAATTTCATCCTTAAAATCACCATGAAGGAAAGCAGTTTTCACATTTATCTACTCTATTTCTAAATTAAGACTTGTAGTTAAACTCAAAATAGTCCTAATAGAAGATCTTCTCACAACCAGTGAAAAAATTTTATTATAGTCAACTCTCTTTTTCTGCCTATAGTCCTTAACCACCAATCTAGCCTTGTACCTTGGAGACTGAGAACTTTCTTCACACTTCAACCTATAAACTCACCTGTTCTTCCAAGCTTTCTTCTCTTTTGGCAGCTTTACAAGTTCAAATATTTGATTATCATGCAAGAATTACATTTCATCATGCATTGCATCATACCATTTCTTATTGTCATCACCATCCATAGCTTCCTTATAACATTTAGGTTTTTCTCCACCAGTCAAAGTCACATACCCATCACTAACATTAGAAGGATACCTCATTGAAGGTTGTCGCTCTCTAGTAGACCTCCTAGGATAGAAACTTGGTGGATTTTCAGGCAGCTCAGGTTGATTATTAGCATCATCATCACCTAGAGCATCAATCGGATCTCCCATCTGCTGATTATCAGGAACCAAAGGCTCATTTTACTGCATATGATCCTGATCTTGATTCTCTACTAGTTCTGGTGAAGGAGGTGGCTAAATTGGATATACATCAGTCAAGTCATTGCTCTCTTGGAATTTTTCTTCTCTACCTCATCAATGTCTTCAATGGTCTGGTCTTCAATAAACTCTACATTATGGCTTCTTACAAGATTCTTTTCAACTGGATCATAAAGCCTGTCATCCAACTCATCCTAACCATAGCCAATAAAAATGCACTGCCTTGTCTTCACATCCAACTTGGACCTCTCGTCCTTTGGAATATGAACAAATGCTTTGTATACAAAGACTCTCAAGTGACCATACAAGACATCTTTGTTCGACCAAACATGATCTGGAACATCATAATCTTAAGAAATTGTAGAACTCAGATTAATCACATGAGCCACAGTAAGTAGCGCTTCACCCCAAAAGACTTTAAGTAGCTTAGCTTTAGTAAGCATAAACCTAACCTTTCAAGCAGTGTTCTATTCATCCTTTCTGCCAAATCGTTCAACTGAGGTATTTTAGGAGGTATCTTTTCATGCCTAATACCTTGCTGCTTGCAATACTCATCAAATGGTCCACGATACTCACCACCATTATTAGTGTGAACACATTTAAGCTTTTTACCTGTTTGCCTCTCAACCAAAGTTTGGAATTGTTTGAACTTTTCTAAAGCTTGGTTTTTTGTTTTCAAAGCATAAGTCCAAAACTTTCTTGAATGATCATCAATAAAAGTAATAAATAAACAACTCTACTAAAATATTGTATCTTCAAAGGACCACAAATATCGAAATGCACCAATTTCAAGAAGTCTAATTTTTTTGAAGATTGATGCTTCTTGAAGGATAATTTTCTTTGTTTACCAGCCATGCAATGAGAACATTTCTCCAATTCTGTATTCTTCAAACCGGAAAGAACATCTTTTTGAACCAAACAATTAAGTCCTTTTTCACTAATATGACCAAGTCTTATGTGCCACAAACTACAAACTTCTTTATATTCAACCGCATTTACACTATCTTTTGTAATCATGGCATGCATCACATACAAACTTGAAGTACCTTTTTCTCGAGCTACCACTAAGTTGCGTTTAGTAAGCTTTCATTGTTCAAAGCCGAAAGTGTTTACAAAGCCTTCATTATCGAGCCTTTTAACTGAAACCGAATTCAAGCGAACATCTGGAGCGTGTCTAACATCTTTGAGTAGCAACTTCATTCCCATATTAGTCTCAAGACAAATATCTCTTACACCAATAACCTTGGTCAAGCCATTATTACCCATCTTAAGCACTCCAAAATGCTTAGAGTATAAGAAGTGAAGAACTCCTTCTTCGGTATAACATGTATTGAGGAGCCACTATCAATTATCCAGCTGAACTCATCATCAGAAACAAAATTGACCTTGTACTCATAATCAACAATGTCAACAATGAAAAGATCATCTGAAATAGCAGATACACGATCATTACTTCCATCATCTTTCCTTTCTTGCTTACCTTTGTTCTCCTTTTTCTAAAAAAAAATAATATATTTTTACATGGCCTATTTTATGACAGTAATGACACTCAACATTCTTGTATCTTGACTTGGATTTACTCTTGCTTTTACCTCTACCTTTTTAACTTTTATTCTGATTTCTCCTCCTATTTTCAGTGACTAGCATTTCAAAGAGTGACAAAGAATTCTGCGTCTTCCTTCTCATCTCTTCATTTAAAATGCCATGTTTAATAAGTTGCGTGCTCACTTTACCATTCGGAGTAGAATTAGTAAGAGAGATATGAAGTGTCTCCCAAAAATTTGGTAGAATATTTAGCAAACATAATCCTTGAACCTCATCTTCAAGTGATCTAATACTTATAATTCTTCCTTGTATCTCAAATTTATCAATATATTCAACAAGTACAATTTATTATTGCTAGACTTAGAAGCATACAAAGATTCAATTTGATTCCACAAAGCCCTAGCATGAGTCTCATTAGTAATGTGATTGTAAATATTATCATCCACTCATTTCTTAATAAAGTCACAAACTTGTTGGTGTTCAAACTCCCATTCTTCATCTGCTTTTGATTCTAGATTTTGTGTAGAAAATACGAATAGATGTAGATTTTTGACAAACAACAAATTCTTCATTTTTTCCTTCCATAGATGGTAGTTAGTTCCATTCAAGCTTATCATCCTAGTAGAATTATTTGCCTCCATCTTTCAAGTAAGTTATAACCAAATCCCCAAAACTGAACTTTGATACCAAATGATAGGAATAAAACACACAACTTTTTTACTTGCAAGAATCAAAGGAGCAATATACCCACTCACAACAAGTAATAACAGTAACACAATAATACCTAATAGCAGCGAGAAAATCACACAAACCACAAAAAAAGAGGTAAGCTAACACACCAAAATTTTTAACGTCGAAAACCTCCTCAATGTGAGAAGTAAAAACCACGAGTCACCATGAATAGAAAATAGCTTCACTATGATAAAAAATAGAGTACAAGAGAGTCATAAATTACTGTACAAAACATGCATACAACAAACCAAACAACCCAAGTACCAAAGCTTACAAAACAAGAACAAGAAGATGAAGATACCACAAAAAATAGAGCTTTTGTGCATGGCCAATACCTCCATCTATAAACACCAAACTAAAGACACTACTAGAAAACTAGTTATTACAGACAGATATTTCTGACGGATTTTATCCTACGAAAATACAGAAGGAATTTCAGAGAGATTTTTTGTCGGAAAATTAAAAAAATGAATTAGCATAAATTACAGACGGAAAAGAGAATCCGTCGATAATTCCGTCGGAAAAATTAATTTTTTTTCCATGGAAAATGGTTACAGACGGAAAATCCGTCTGTAATTAAATAGACAAAACGCTGCGTTTTATTAAATTATTACAGACGAAAAATCCGTCTGTAATTTAAATTTTCCGTCAAAAATATTGAGGTAACCCTAATTTTATCACCACCCATTCACACTCCATTCACACTCATCCCTCGAACGTTTCCAGCAGCCCTCATCCCTCAAACTCTTCTCCTCTGGTAGAAGGTGGTGTCGCCGCCGGCGGGACAGACCGTGGGTGCCCTCGTCATCTGGGGAAGCTCTACTTGGCCCTCTTCGCATCGTTCCTCCTCTTCTC
Source organism: Arachis ipaensis (assembly GCF_000816755.2). Classification (NCBI taxonomy): domain Eukaryota; kingdom Viridiplantae; phylum Streptophyta; class Magnoliopsida; order Fabales; family Fabaceae; genus Arachis; species Arachis ipaensis. The sequence goes on from NC_029791.2 coordinate 111,433,684, forward strand.
ACTATCGCACGAAGTTCTGAGTTGAGCTCGTGGCGTCGCCGTCGCGAAGGGTTCCTCCCCTCCTCGCCGTCCATTGTTTCTGATTCTCTGCTCCTCGCCGGTTTGTGATTTTGTGATTTAATCTCTGCTCCTCGCCCTCGTTGTTTCTGATTTTGTGATTTCATTTCCGATTTTGTGAGTTCCAAATTGATATATTAAAATGACAAATTTCAGCATGAAAGTTAAATGCACCAGAGAATTGGCCAATTAATTTTAGATGCAAAGTGACCTAATCTCCTAACCTCATTTTATTGTGTTTTTTAGTAAAGTGTAGATCTAAAACACTTTGATATCAGAAAATACGCATTCAAACTTAAAGCCTAATAGTTTATTTCTAACACAGGTTGGAGAAGGTGGCACCCAACTTTCTGGAGGACAGAAGCAGAGAATTGCTATAGCTGATTGGGAGTAGCAAAGGTGGTTGAGAACGACATGTTTGTTTTGATGAACAAAGAACGAACATGTATGCTCTCTATGCTCCCATCCTTTTCATTGGTATGGGTTTTTTGCTTTCTTGGACACACCAGCTTGAGTGGTAACTTTTAGCATGGTCCAAATTCTCACCAAATTATGAACTGTACCTTAACTGCTCAGAGCAGGTTCAGAAAGCTATTGCCAAAATTGGTTTGCTGATCAGCCAAAATTGGTTTGCTGATCAGCCAAAATTGAATGCTATGAACTTGAACTTGAAATACTCATTGTTCAGTAGGTAGTTTAGAGCAAAGTTTTACAATAAAAGGAGATAATTAACAGAAGAGACATACTCACACTGTAGAGAGACCTGCTATTAAGAACATTAAACTCATCTTATTTTTACTTATTGCGGTTAAGGGTGCTTTATTTTTTTTTTGCAGCAAAGTGTTAAGAATGATCACTATTGACTATGCAACATATATTCTGGATTTTGTGGTGTGAGTTGAGATTTTGTTCACTATTGACTATGCAACATATATTCTGGATTTTGTGCATTATTTACATCATGGTGTTACATTCTCGATCCTTTATTGGTCAACATCTAATTATTTTAATTTTTTCAGGTACTATTATTTCAGCACATGAATGATCTGGTCTTAGAGAATATTTGTGACCGTGTGAGAAAAGCTGGGATGATGAAGAAGAAGCACTAGCAGAAAGAGCAAGTGAAGTGAATTTTGCAGATGAGATAAGTGGAATTAATACAGGACCTCCTTCACCAACTTCATCTATTAATTATTAGAGCAGTGAAAATTGTTCAAATAAGTTAGGAAATTGAATAGGAGTTGCTTGCAATATAGGTCTTTTAATTTACTAGTATGAGGAAAATCATTTAGAGCCTTTTGGATACTCATTAACAACTTTTAATTTATTCAATAGACTTTGTTGATGTATGTTTGTTACTTATTATTATAGTTGATGTATCAATACACTTTGTTTATATTTTGAATTATATTGACTTGCTTGTTTATAGTAGTTTTTTTTTAGTTTCATAATACGATGAATTTGTTTATTTTTTGAAATATTATAAATATTTGAATACAAATTAGATAAAAATTTGTATTAAATTTATATTTATTTTGTATGAAAACAAGTTTATTTTGTAATTGGAAAAATAAAAAAAATTCTATTATACTTTACAGACGGATTTTCTGTCTGTAATCAGAGTGTGGGATGATTTTCCAAAGTTCAAATTACAGACGGAAAATCTGTCAAAAAATCTGTCTGTAATTACAGACGGAAAATCCGTCGAAAAGTTCGTCGCCTTCGGGAAATAGATAGAGAATTTACAGAGGGAAAATCCGTCGGTAACTGGTAAAAATCCGTCTGTAATTTTCTGACGGAAAAAAATCCGTCGGTAAATAATTTCCGATGGGACTTTTACAGAGGGACAAAATCCGTCGGTAATTTCGTCGGTAACCAAAAATCCGTCTGTAATAAAGACTAAATCTGTCTGTAAATCTGTCTGTATTAATCCATTTTCTAGTTGTGAGATCTGAATGGTAAAAATGAAGAACCAGGTGTCTAAAACACATTATCCAAATTTGAGCTCAATCCAATGGTGAAAAAAATTGCAATGACCAATTTACAGAGACAGCTTTGTATATGTGCAAAAATAACTTTCTCTATTCTCTTCTCTTTAGTGTTTGGTCGTGTTTGGTGCATGAATTGGGAACTCGCACAGCTTAACCGGTAAGTGCACGGTGTCATCCAAGTAATACCTCAGGTGAGTGAGGGTCGATCCCACGAGGATTGTCGAACTGAACAAACAATGGTTGTCTGGTTGGACTTAATTAGGAGAACAGAAAAGGGGTTTTGATGGTTGAAATCGCAAAAAATAATAAATAAGCAATTAAAGAAAGCAAATAAGGGTTTGGTGTGAAAACAGTATGAGAAAATAGTTAAGGCTTCCGGAAATATTTATCTTTCCGGATTAAAAGTTCTTACCAACTATTTTAACAATGCATGATTCATTCTATGGCAAACTGCAAATGTCTAAATCCTAATCTCTTAGTGATTTAGCCTCCTCTAACCTTCATTAACTGCTACTCTCGTGGTCACTTAATTCCGATTAGAGGGTTAAGTTCAGAAAACTAGTTTAACGCCACAAAAACCCTAATTGCCCAAAGCTAATAGGATTTTATATCACAAATCCCAATCAGCTCGTGTAATAGAAATTTATGAGGAATTGTTTTCAAGCTGTAGTTTAAGCGAGATAACTTTCTCGAAAATCACAAGAACTCAAGTAGAAAAGGGTCATACTCTCGCTCCACCCAATTCATAAGATTAAGAATGAAAATAATCCTTAGAATCGAATCAAAATATTAATTAAAATAGAAGAATAATAGTTCTAATCCATAGAAATAAACAGAGCTCGTAACCTTAACCAAGAGGTTTAGTTGCTCATGACATATAGAGAAACTAAGGTTCTGAGAATGTGTGGAAGGAAGGAGATTCGAATACTGAAGATCTTTTCCCTTTTATCTTAACCTAGTTTAATACGAGAGTAAAATTAAAATAATAAATTCTAAAAATAAAAGACATTGTATGTAAATAAAAATTACAAAAAGAAAATAAAATAAAACTAATAAATGCTAAATCCACTTGAGAAGCCCAAATGAGTGTAATTCGGACTGGCTGCTGGCGTTTAGTGCCAGATTGGGTGTTAAACGCCCAAAGGAGAGCGGCCTAATGCATGCTGAGGTCCCTTGCTGGCGCTAAACGCCAGTTTAGCACCTAGAGGGTGCTGCAAGTTTTCTTCCTTTTTGCTCCAAACTTCGCCAAATTGTTCTGAATTTTACCTGAAATCATAAAAACACCAAAACAACTCAAAGTAGCATTTAAAGGGAATTTTTGCACTAAAATCAAGTAAAACTAAATAAAATCTAACATAAGAAGGAGGCCCAAAACCCAATATTTGATAACATTATTTAACAAACATACATATCATAATTACCTATCCCTCTTACAAACTTAATAAAGATAAAGGCGAGGGAAAAATAATAGCTAAGATAATACAAAAATAACGAATAAACAGAAAAAGGAATATAACTCTTCCGAAGCTTCATCGCCCATATCCTGAAAAGGAAGAACCTGTAGGGGAGTGAGAACGTCGTCCTCGCTTGCTCTCACTATAGAGTTACAGAAATTGCTATAACAAGATACGTAAAATAAAGATTATTCTTAGAGTACAGTGATCATTGCTCGTCTTATGAGTCTTTCCAAAACCTTGGGTACACATTCAAAATCCATAAAATCCCTTTTTGAAGACTTGGTAAATTTCTCAAATAATTTCAAACAAAACTTTTTCCCTTCTTGTAAAATCTGAAAAGTTTGTCCTAGACAGTATGAATGACCAACATATCCCAAACATAGGTTCAATTAAGTCTATGCTGTAAGAGTTTGATTTTTCATACTTTTCTAGACCACAACCATGAAAGTAGTTACCTACGCAGTATAAATGACCATCCCGTTCCAAGCATAGGTTCATTAAGTCTATGCTGAGCCTGGTCAGATACTTTATACAAATCTAGAACTCAATATACCAATCACGACCTCAAGCCCATCCAATCCAATACGGCCCCAGACCCAAACAACTCAATCATCAACCAATTCATCACAAGCCAACCAATCAAACACAATCACAAATAATGTAGTTCAAACATAATCAATAGCAATTACAACAAATATAGCAGTTAGCAATTAACATAAGTATTCACATAGGCAAACCAATTACAATATGCACACCCAAATAATGTCACATAAATGCAAATGATGAATGTCTGCCCTACTGGCTATGATATCACATTGTCGGTTCAACTGCCAACCCGACACATCTCCATGGAGATGTTGCCCTTCGGATTCATGGTGTGGGAACCCCCGAGATATAGTGCTCGGATCACTATCCAGGGTTTTGCGCCTGTACGCTCTGATGATCCGAAGGGATGCGAGCGGGATCTATTGCCACCGACCTCATATCTAAGTGCAAGCAGGACAAACCACCGCCCTTACGCCGCCACCGCTACCTCGACAGGCAGGATCTAACCACAGCCCCTGCCGGGCGCATAGCGTCTCATAAGTCTCAATATAAAACAGTAGTCCAGTGGTTTTTTAGAAAAACATTTTCAATACCTCAATCAGGTTCAATATCTTACTTCAAAATCCTTCTTAGCCCATTTACTTTTAAATAACAACCGTATTCAATTCACATCATGCCAATAATCACTTTTCAAAACGGAGCCACTTTCCACGTCTTTCCAACACTTCCAAACAATCTCAAAACCATGCCAAATTCAAAATCATCTTTCGAAAGACTCAAAATCATTCATTTCTAAATCAGGATTTGGTCATAAAATTCCTCAGCGGAGTCTCAAGACTTCAGGGGAGAACACTACAAGAAAAATATCCTATGGCCACTTTTTTTTGCCAGGCTTTTGTGAGGGTAGCGATTGCATAGAGATTTGGCCACGTTTTTTCTTGCCACGCTTCAAAAACATGGCAAAAAAGGTCAACGACCACGCTTTTGGAAGAGTAGCAGTTGATTGGAGATATGGCCACGCTTTTTTTTGCCACGCTTCAAAAGCGTGGCCAAAAGTGGTCAATGGCCACGCTTTTGTGAGGGTAGCGATTGCATAGAGATTTGGCCACATTTTTTCTTGCCACGCTTCAAAAACATAGCGAAAAAGGTCAACGGCCACGCTTTTGGAAGGGTAGCAGTTGATTGGAGATATGACCATGCTTTTTTTGTGCCACGTTTTAAAAGCGTGGCTAAAAGTGGTCAACTGCCACGCTTTTGTGGGGTGGCGATTGCATAGAGATTTGGCCACGTTTTTGGAAGGGTTGCAGTTGGTTGGAATGGCCACGCTTCAAAAGCGTGGCCATAGAGGGAACGGGGGACTCTTTTGGCACTCTTTAAAGCGTGGCCAAAAGGTTTTGGGAAAATAAAACCCTAAGTTACCCCAAAGCAAGCTTTGATCTGAAAACCCTTTTGTCACTCTCTCACTCTCAGCTCTTACTAAGTTACCATCGTCACTCAGCTCTCGACTCCATGGCAACCCTGGAAGAGCTCAGATCCCCACCGTCACCAGCACCGTCCTCGCTGTGCCATTAGCCTCTCCTACGCCTCGTCTCCTCCTCGTCACTAGCGTCGTCCTCCTCGCCGATCTCCTCTGCATCGTCGCCAGTGTCGTCTTCTCTGCTCTCCTGCTCTGGCCATCTTCCTGCTCTGGCCACCATGCCCTAACCCTCAACATTGCGCTGGCCACCGTCTTCTTTGTCACCCCCTCCACCGCGCCTCCGCCTCGCATCTGCTACATCCCTCGTTCGTGCTCCTCCTCGCCGATCTCCTCTGCATCGTCGCCAGTGTCATCTTCTCTGCTCTCCTTCCTTGTGGTTTCACCTTACTTTTGTCATCGCCTTCCTGCTCTGGCCATCTTCTTGCTTTGGCCACCATGCCCTAACCCTCAACATTGCACTGGCCACCGTCTTCTTTGTCATCCCCTCCACCGCGCCTCCACCTCACATCTGCTGATCCCTCGTTCGTGTTTGCCTCACCATTTTTGCTTTGGTCGATTTTCCCTGCTGGTGCGTTCGTCTCTGCCATTCCCTGCCTCACTGTTTTTGCTTCGCTTGATTCTCTGCTGAGGGTTTGTACATGTTATTTTACTCTATTCAATTTCTCGTTTACAATTTCTCGCGAATTGGGATGGATTACTGTTTATGATGAATTTGATGCTTCGGATTAGGTTTGGAGTATTTAACTAATTTTAGGGTCACATTAAACTTGTACTGTATGTGTACTAAGAAAAATAGAAAATAGACTTTTCATGTTGAATAACTTTTTAGTATGCTAATTCAACATATGAATGGGATATATAATACTGCTGCAATATTTGCGACATTCAGGATACTTAAAATGATCAATTGATTATCATCATTGTAGAAGTCAATACCAAATGTCTTTTATTACACCATTTTAATTATTAATATCCCGTGAATTATTTTTTAGAAAGATTATGACTGTGAATAATCTTAACTTGTCCAGGTTGTAATATTTAGAGATGGGACATATCTGACCTTAAAAGAAGTTTTTGAGAGTTTGGACTAGACTGGGTTAAATCTTATTCCTAAAGCAGGATAATCTCATTCAAGGTAACTCTTTTTTATGCTATAGAAAGAAAAAGCTGCTCAATTATGCTAATATAAATATCTCTTCGAATTTCGTGTGAATTTCCTAGAAATTATTGATTGATTGATTTTTGGTGATGTTTTTCAGGTATAGAGAGGGAAATTGGAGCATTACAATTGGAAGTATGTGAAGCAGTTATTCATTGATCACTGATTATTTCTTGCTGAACTTTGGGATTATCTCTAATGTTTTTCTTTCTTACTGTTTTTAGGAAAAGAAGCTTCTTGCTGAGATAAAGAGAACTGCTAAGACGGGAAACGAGGTATGATCCACGTTTTCTCATAGGTTTCTTATGCATAATTACTTGAGAAGCTGTCACGTTGATCTAAATATGTTCGAATTGGCTTACTTTTGGTTCAAAACATCTTATATAGTGAAAGAGCCTTCTATCAAAAGTTTTGAAAGTATTAAAAATTGTTATTTCTCTCTAGTCTTTAGATAATCTGTTGTGCCAAACATGCTAATATATTCTTCTTTTCCTGTGCAATATTCAGGCTGCAAAAGTTCTTGCTTGACAGTTGGTAAGGCTTACGCAGCAGATTGCTAACCTTCAAGGTAGTCAAGCTCAGATAAGAGGCATAGCAACTCACACACAGGCAAAGAACAAGCATTCAGAATAAGGAAAAGTTGTATGGACAAGTAAATTTAACTAGTTCTTGAACAAGTAAGGACAATTATGCTATTATAATTGTTTTATTTTGGCAAATGAACTTAAATACTTAATACTGAGGCAAGTTGAATGTTTAAATATGATTGTTCCATCCAATAGTTTGTAACTAGGTTATGTTAGAGCTAGAAGAAGTTTAAAAGAATGACTATACTTTTAGTATTCAATAGCACAAGATTAAACAAATACATGGGACAACTTGATTTTTTTGTACAACTTTATAAAGAACAAGCATTCAGAATAGGGGACCTGCTACCTATATGGATTATTTTCATATTGTATGTGTACAATTTTATAGTAGTAACATGGCAATTAAATAAGGAAATATAGATTGGAGGGAACCCTACCTATAGTCTATAGGCAACTCTTACCACTACTACTCTATGTATTATGTTTTCTCATTTAATTTCAACTTCTCTTTTTGTATTTAGCACTTATTGCAATAAAGAGACCTAGTAGATCTAGAAATTGTGCTATGTTTAACTATATATAGCATGCTGATAACTCTGATTCCGATCTTCTACTATGGAGATCTAAGATCTGGTTGAACTTGACTGATTTTATTTAATGTGCATAGCTTGTGTGTTTATTTTTTGTTTTTCTTGTTGTCTTGAATGTTCACCGGCCTTATTGTCTGATCTAATTTTTCTTCTGATCTGGTTGCTGGACGGCCTTTTGTTTGATAGAGTATCATATTATGGTGTAGATCATATTTTTCTTGGCCTCTATTTTTCTTTGAAAACTGTAGCTCATATGTAATTTATGGTGTAGTTTGTGTAATACTGCAGTCTATTGTTTCCATGTTCTCACCAATAATTGATTGATCATGCTCTCACCAATATTTCTGTTTGATTAATCTGGTTTAGCTCATTCTGTTTAGCTTGTTTAGTTCAACTAATTTAGTTTAGTTGAATTAGGTGGTTAATTAGAGAATCTGGACTGTTATATGAACTGCAATGATTTCAGTTTGTGAAACTGGTTAAGTCATATGAATTCTGTTTGCTGCTTGCTTGAACCTGGGAAACAGCTATTTACAGCTGCTGTTTAATAAGTGTTGCTGCTTCGTCCCATGTGTTAGAGACCTAGTAGATCTAGAAATTGTGCTATGTTTAACTGTATATAGCATGCTGATAACTCTGATTCTGATCTTCTACTGTGGAGATCTAAGGTCTAGTTGAACTTGACTGATTTTATTTAATGTGCATAGCTTGTGTGTTTATTTTTCGTTTTTCTTGTTGTCTTGATTGTTCGCTGGCCTTATTGTCTGATCTAATTTTTCTTCTGATCTGGTTACTGGACGGCCTTTTGTTTGATAGAGTATCATATTATGGTGTAGCTCATATTTTTCTTGGCCCCTATTTTTCTTTGAAAACTGTAGCTCATATGTAATTTATGGTGTAGTTTGTGTAATACTACAGTCTATTGTTTCCATGCTCTCACCAATAATCGATTGATCATGCTCTCACCAATATTTCTGTTTGATTAATCTGGTTTAGCTCATTCTGTTTAGCTTGTTTAGTTCAACTAATTTAGTTTAGTTGAATTAAGTGGCTAATTAGAGAATCTGGACTGTTATATGAACTGCAATGATTTCAGTTTGTGGAACTGGTTAAGTCATATGAATTCTGTTTGCTGTTTGCTTGAACCTGGGAAACAACTATTTACTGCTGCTGTTTAATAAGTGTTGCTGTTTCGTGCCATGTGTTAGCAACTCGTTTCCTCGTTGCGATTCTTTGTGCTTATTATGCATTCATGCTCATTACATCTTTAATCATTGGCTGCTGCTGATTTCTCAATTTGCATTTCCTCTTCTGCTTACTAATTAACAAAGTAATGTTATTATGCTTTATGTTTTGCAGTAACAACCACTAACAACACTGAAGCTATTGAGAGAGAAGAAGAACAAGTTTGAAGAGGTTCTGCTGTTTCCGCTTTGCTCCTTCATCCCTGCTGGTGCATTCGTCTCTGCCATTCCCTACTCAGTCTTCTCTGCCATTAGTCACTGAGTCTGCAGTTTATTAGTTAGTTTCAAGGTGTACTGTAGTTTCTATGTTTTTAAGTTTTATAAGGTTCAGAGTGTGACGAAATTAAAAGGTGTGGAACCTGGACCATAGTAGTATTTTGATTGTTGGATATTCCAGTTCAAAAAGCTTGATGACCATTTCTATATATGCTATGAATACATTATGCATATGGTTTGTTGTTCTCACCACTGGCCAATAATTGGGAATTGCGACAACTAGATTATAACTCTTTTTTTCAAGCCTTTTATTTGCGTTTGAGTTCTAAAAAAAGCTTTAGATAAAAATGGTTATCCCTTCACTTTTTTGTCTAAGAAAAAACAGATTTAAAAAAATAATATTTTAAAATTGGAAATGCTATTAAATGGGTCATATCAGTTAAAATAAGCCTTATTTAAATTTGAATTTGCTTTTTACTTATTCAAAATTTGAATTTAAATTTGCTTTTTTAAAAGGGGGTCCTAATGCATTTTTCCATCAGCAATCAGTAGCTCCCAACACTTGCTTCCATTTTCCCTTTTTTATTCCTTCACATTCACATCAACCCACTTTATACTTTGCATTAACTAGCAAATTGTATTAAAGTTTAAGAAAATTGAAAACAAAATTATGGGTTAGGACTTAGGAGTATAGAAGTATAAATGGCATAGCATGATGAGTGGATTTTAGTAGTAGTAGAAAGAACAAATGTATTGGCCCATTTAAGGACATTCTACTCTCGTGCTATTTTTAATTAGCAGTTTGGGTTTCAATGTAGCTTATTTTTGTTCAGGCTTTCGATAGTTATCTATCCACTACTGCTGCCACTTCTTTGTTCTGCTGCTCTTGTGGTAATATAATAGTCTGCTACTGCTGAATACCTGTTCGCTGCCGCTGCTACCTCTCTAATTCTGCTTCTGCTGTGCTACCACTTTGCTGCTGTTGTGGAATGGATTAGGACAGTAACTAAGGTTGGTTTATGAAAATTTAAATACATCTATTAATTTGTTATTGATGTTATGCATGCAACTTAGTGCTTTCTTGAGGTACTCATCACTTTAGGCCCTTCTTTAAGCATTGCTAAAATTCAATTTTCTCTGTTATTTTATGTCTAATGCCTTCAAAGTATTTTGGAGGCATGCACAACATTGTCTCTTAGTTAATTAGGAAGTTAGATTTGCAGTTAGTGAGACTAATAGTAAGGACTTCAATTTAGAAACTTAGCTATCTACGTGAAATATATAGGTTTTCGATGGATATGTCGAAAGACTGGATGGATACACCATGTCATGAGAAAGAATATCAAGTTGGTGTAGAAAGATTTTTACACTTTGCTTTCTCATCAAAGAGAGTTCCTCAAGGGGAAGAAATTCAATGCCCTTGTGCAAAGTGTTGTAATATATTTTGGTTAAAGAGAGATGACATATATGATCATCTAATATGCCACGGTTTTGTAAAAGGTTATAGGTGGTGGTTTAATCATGGGGAATCACTTTTTGCTATGGATATTGACAGTGACATAGGCGGTGAATATAACTGCAACGATAACATTGATGAGTTGTTACGTGATAGATTTCGAGATAATACACAAGTTGACGGACAAAACATGGGGCCTAACGAATGTGCAAAGGAATTTTATAAATTGGTAGACGAGGTAAGCCAAGAACTATACCCCGGGTGTAAAGGATTCACAAGATTATCCTTTACCATTCGTCTTTACTTGTTAAAATGCTTGTATGGTTGGAGTAATGCGTCATTTACTTCTCTCTTGGAATTATTGAAAGAAGCAATGCCATATTTGAATATTCCTATTTCTTTTGATAAAACCAAGAATATGGTGAAGAACTTGGGTCTTGACTACCAAAAGATCGATGCATGTCGCAATGACTGCATGTTGTATCGGAATGGGTATGAGAATGACTCATCTTGTTATGTCTGTGGAACATCCCGTTATATTGAGCATCATGAAGAAGAAGATGATGTTACCTCATCTAGAAAGCCTCGCAAAGTTGCTGCAAAAACTCTAAAGCATGTCCCTTTAATTCCCAGACTTCAACGGCTTTTTATGTGCACAAGAACTGTTGAAGCTATGTCTTGGCATCACAATGAACGTGTTAAAGACGGGTCTTTAAGGCATGCTGCCGATGGTGAATCTTGGAAAGCATTTAACAATCGACATGAAGATTTTGAAAAGGAGCCTCGTAATGTGAGACTTGGGTTAGCAAGTGACGGATTCTATCCATTCCGAACTTTGAGCAGTACACACAGTACATGGCCTGTTGTTCTGATGGTGTATAATCTACCCCCTTGGATGAGCATGAAGCCTAATTATTTTATGTTATCTTTACTCATTCTTGGACCACAATCACCGGGAAATGACATTGATGTCTATCTTCAACCGTTGATTGAAGAATTAAAAGAATTATGGGAGTCAGGTGTCGAAACATATAATTCGAAAGAAAACAAAACATTCAACATGAGAGCATGCCTTTTGTGGACAATTAATGACTTCCTTGTGTATGCTATGTTATCTGGGTGGAGTAAAAAGGAAAAATTGGCTTGTCCATGTTGTAATGATGAGACTTCTTCTATCTATCTGAAACATAGTCACAAGACTGTTTATATGGATCACCGAAGGTTTTTACCCATGAATCAACCATGGAGGCATAATAAAAGATCTTTCAATGGAAAAACTGAACTCAGCTCTCCACCGCAGTTGTTAGAAGGTTCAACTGTATTTGATATATTGCAAGAGGTAGATAATTCTTTTGGGAAGAAGCAAAAGAGATCAAAGAATGGCATATCAAATTGGAAAAAACGGTCAATATTTTTTTATTTACCATATTGAAAGTCCAACATGTTTAGACACAACCTTGATGTCACGCACATAGAGAATAATATAGTTGATAACATAATTGAAACTCTTTTAGATATTCTCGGAAAGACGAAAGATCATGTAGATGCTCGTTTTGACCTTAAAGATATGGGTATCAGGAAAAAACTTCAACCAAAAGATATGAAGGATGGAAAAAAACTAAGTTAGCAAAGGCATGCTTTTCAATGACTCCAGCAGAGAAAACAATCTTTTGTAGTGTGTTGAAAGCGGCAAAATTACCAGACGGTAGCGCTTCCAATATTGCTCGATGTGTGCATGAAACAGAAAAGAAGATTTTTGGTTACAAGACCCATGATGCTCATTTCATGTTGCATTACTTGTTGCAAGTACCAATCAAGAGCATACTTCCAATATTTGTCACATTGTTTGTGCTAACCATTGATATTCTAATGTGTTGTGTTGCATAGCAAAAGTTTATTCTTCCCATAAGTTCAAAGCCGTGGGTAATACGGGGATTTTGTGGTGCATGGAAAAAATATAAGAGAGAAATAAAAAAAGAGCATTTCGTGAAGTACAACACAAAGAAAGAAATGATAAAGAACCGACCATTAGAGATTCCCGAGGTTCAATTTCGCAAACTAATTCGGTATTGGAGTCTTCCGGCCATCAAGGTAATATTGCCTTTTATTTCTTCCTATACCATCAAGCATACTATCATTGATTCTTCATGTTCCTAAACTTAGGTGTTTTGAAGAAATTTGATTCTTCATTGATTCTTTATATTTAGGCTATTTCTGCTAAGAATACTGAAAATAAGTTGAAAAAAACATGTCCTCACCGAATGGGGTCCACAAATTTTGGAATAGTGCGTAAGCAGCTGGTAATATAACTTATTCTTTGTGATTTCTCTTTTATATGTATTCATGGTGTAGTTGCCTAGTTAGTATGCTTCATGTAAACTTTTCTCTATGTACTCTAGCGCGACTCTAAAGAGAACAGTGAAGAACCATCAAGGGCTGAAGTTTTCATAGCAACTCGCACAAGTAAAAAAGGAAAAAAAATTGATGCTAAAACACAAGCCACAATTGTGAGTTGTTTGTATTTGTATTTTGGATATGTACATTATGAATTCTGATGTGATTTCTATCTAAATTGAGTTAATGCGACTTTGAACCTTATTGATTGTTGCTTTTTGATAGACTGAACTTCAGAAACCGCTTAGAAGCAGGAGAAAATGAAGAGGATGCTTTTGTAGGAGTGTTAGGAAAGGACCAACCAGGTCGAGTTCGTTGTTATGGGGCTTCGATTACAAGAAGCTCTCTTAAAAAAGATGAGGAGATTCGCCATATAAAAGTTGAATATAACACTAAGGTCTCATCATTAGAGAAGAAGATAGATGGTGTATGTGGTTTATTAAAGGTATTGGTGCACCAACTCAACCCTGGAATGAGCGATGAAGAGGTAGCAGCCTTAGTTCAAGCTGCCCAAGTTTCTCCTTTGGATACCTCAAGTAGCAAAGCAAGAAATGCTCCTCGCTCCTCCGAATCAACTCACATTCCACACAAAGATGATGTAGGTAAAATTATAATATTTTTATTAATAAAAATGTTGGAATATAACCAAGTACTTCAATTTTGTTTGTTGTTGCTGAATTCGAACTTGGAAGGTTCTAATATGATTTTGAATAACTATGACTGGTGGAAATAGTTAAGTTTGTTAGAACTTGGAAGGTTCAAACTAGTTGCCATTGTTGTTCGTTTTGCATCTTCTTTTTCACTTGTTTCACTTATTGATTCCTTCTATCTGAAAATTCTGAATGCACGATTCAAATTTCATAGTGTGTTGTGAAATGTTAGAGAGATATTAATGGTATTGGATGATATCATCATATTGTGTAGGCGCATGATCAAAATTAAATTGCTGCCAGAGACCTTATGCCACATTCACATCTTTATTTTGTTAAAAATAAGTAATATATGTTTCAGTTTTAGTTTGTTAGGTTTAGGCTTGGCTCAACAATAGAATATCAAACATTGGCTGAGGGAACATGAATGTTGTATCACGTTTTCATTGATGCTATAAATCAGATTTATTTATTGAACAATAAGTTGTTTGTTAATAAGTTTGATATCAAATTTAAAGGAGATTTTGAGAATCCTTGTGCAGATTAGTGGATATATGTAGCAAAATTAAATCTGATTGTTAGAATGCTTTTTATGTTACAAAAATTAAGTTTGATGTCAAATCTAATTGTTAGAAAAATTAGTGGGCTGAAGTTTACTGCATCATCCATTTTTCATTTGTAGTTGTTCATTTGTGTTTTTTATTTTGCAGGGCACATGTCAAAACAATTTAGCTTGCAATGATACATGAAGTTTTTATATCTTGGCATGAAGTACAAGAAACTTTGATTAGGAATTCTAATTCATGTATTAGGAATTCATGAGTAGTTATGACTTTCACTTTTGGTATTTTGTTAGTGTATGTTGTTATGTGATCACACACTTATTTTGGTGACAATTTTATGAAAGTTGGATTACTTGATTATTGGTCATTGACTAAATTATAAAATTATCTATGAATTCATGTAAGGTTTTATTTATGAAGATTAAAAAGGAATTAGGTTACTGACCATCTTTTTTGCCACGCTTTAAAAACGTGGCCATATGGACATATCTCTGTCAATTGCCACGCTTAGAAAGCGTGGCCGTATCTAAGCTTTTTCGCCACGCTTTTAAAGCGTTGCCAGATCTCCTCTATTACCACGCTTTTAAACGCGTGGCCATACCTCCCCTTTTGCCACGCTTTAAAAGCGTGGCCGTATCTCCTCTTGTTGCCACGCTTTTCAAGCGTGGCCATACCTCCTCTATTACCACGCTTTACAAGCGTGGCCATATCTGCTCTTTTTGCCACGCTTTAAAAGCGTGTCCATACCTCCCCTTTTGCCACGCTTTAAAAGCGTGGCCATATCTCGTCTACTGCCACGCTTGTAAAAGCGTGGCCAGATCTGCCCTATCGCCACGCTTTAACAGCGTGGCCATATCTCTACCTATCGCCACGCTTTAAAAGCGTGGCCATATTTCCCACCTACAGCCATGCTTTTACAAGTGGCAGTTTGTAAAAAAGCGTGGCAATAGGCTAAAAAAAGCGTGGCGATAGAGCAATCGCCACCCTTTCATAGGTCACCCTTTCAAAAGCGTGGCGGTAGCTCAAAAAGCATAGCGAAAAGCTATCACCATGCTTTTTTCAGCTTTTCGCCACGCTTTAAAAGCGTGGCAATAGACATGTTTTCTTGTAGTGGAATAACCTAATTCATTTCTTAAATTCATTGAAAACCTCCGAAACCTTAACTTCTTGATTTAAATAAATAAAATTGAATTTAAACCAAAATCAAGTCATGTGTCCAAATATTCTGAACCAATTTCAAAACCAACTTACTTAGACCAAAACCAAGTCATTTAAACTGAAAACCAATTTTAGTTTCATTCTTAAATCTGTTTCCAAAGGCTCGGGAATTGTATCAGTTTTACTAAGTCAAAGATTCTAGTTAATACTTCAAACATTTTCCAAAATGTAATAAAGTGAAATAGATTAATTGGAAACCAGGTTTCTTCTAAATCCATTAAAATCCCTACAAATCTGTTTACTTAAATCAAATTCCAAAACATAAAAATTTTCATATTTAAATTGATTTTTAAGGCATAATTCCTTTCTTAATAATTACGTCCAAAATATAACAATTTTCTTAATAAGGCAAGTTCAAACATAATTTATTTCTCAAACATTTAATTCAAAGCATAATTCATTATTTTCAAAATAACGTTCTAATCAAAATCTCAGATTTTATAGAAATTTTGGTAGTATCTCCCCTAAAACTTGGACTTTGCCACACTTTTCGGGTCCCAACCAAACCAATCCTCAACTCTGTTTACAAGGGATTCAAGGCCAAATCAATTTCCAATAAGAGAAATTCATACTTTAATTACAAAAATTTTCAATTCAAAACAACCAGAAACCTCCATTTTGAACAAAATCATACATTATTTCAATCAAACCAGCAATCATATTCATCCAATCTAAATCAGACAATTCATAAGACTCACATAATCACCAGAAATGTATTTCGCACATCATATCTATTTATAACAATTCCAATTTAAAATAAATTAGTTTGTATAAAAAGCCCCTACCTCGACACGTTGAAATCATAACACAAACTCGCTAACTGACTCCTTCGTATCGACCCGAATCGACTGCAATCAAAACCTCAGCTCCAAACCGCTTTCTCAGCAACCACAATAACTCTAATCGCAACATATAATAACCGAGATTAACTCTCATAACAACGAATGCTACAACACCTCAACGTATAGCAGAGCAGTAACTAGAGGGCTTTCAGATCGAGACGCTTACCGAACGAAGAAGGAACGGCTGAACCGAAACAGTGGCGATCTCTGAACCGGTTCGGCGGCAGCCCGGCAGCCACCTCAAGCGGCAGCAGTGACCCGGAATCTGGCAATGGTGTCTGAAACCCACATCAGAGATGATAAAGCTTCCGGAATCTTAAACGAATGAAAACCAAATTCAACACCCTTACCGGCAGAGTTTTCCAGATATGGCAGAAACAGCCAGAAGCTTCGGCGGTGGTCCCGGAAGTCACAGAACCACTCCCGGCAGTCAGAGTCACGGTGACGTAGCTCCCTTCTCTAGCAGCGACACCTATGGCGGCCTGAACCCTTTCCTGACGGCAGCAGTTCCGACGGAGGCAGCGCCGACAATGCGAACGGCGGCTGGGCACGGTGGTTGGACTCCCAACTCAGCCTCAGATCTCTCTCTCGTCTGCTCTGCTCCCGAACTCTCTCCTGGCAGAACCCCTACTGACGACGACGGCGAAATGGTGGCGGTCAGTGGCGCGACGGCGGCGACTGGACGCAGCTCCTCCAGCTCGCGTCTTCTTCTCTCCCAGTGTCGCTCAGTCTCGGCCTTCCTCCTCGACGCAACGCGACAGTGACTGGGCGTAGCTCGTGGATCCAACGGCGACGGCGAGGTAGAACAGCAATCCAGTAGCGGCAGCTAGGCATGAACGAGGACCCCAAGGCTGGCGATGGTGGCAGCAGCACGGCTCATCCCTTCCCCTGATTGGAGCTCCATTCTATCTCCCTCAGATCTCCCTTCTCCTCTGTTAGCAACGGCGGCGACGGTGGCAGTGACACCCACCGTGCCGCCTTTCCTCCTCCTCCCTCACTCTGCTTCCGTGGAACCCTTCCCCTGCTTCCTCCTTCTTTCTTTCCTTCGTTCAGTTTACAGCTGCTACTGCTGTAGGGTTAGGTGCACTAGTGTTGTACTAGGTCAGGGGAACTGGGTAATCGGGTAGGGTTTTTAGGGGTTAGAGTTGTGTGTGTTGAGTTTTAGGATTAAGGTAAAATTAGGTACAAGGGTAATTTTGTAATTTCAAATAAAAGTAGGGATAATATAGAAATTGAAACCCAATTTAAATCCAACACTATTTGTATATAGAAAATACTATTTGCTCATCAATTTTACAAATTATTTTCAATAAATGTCCAAATCAAATAATTAGAAATAATATAATTAAATCCTTTATTTTCCCAAAACAGTAGTATCAATATTTTAAAATATTAATTATTTAGTCCAAATCATATAAAAATCCTTATTATTTCACAACTACCAACTTTACAATTTAAATATATAAAATAACTCAATAATTGTAAAATTAGATAAAATCTTAATTTAAATAGCCCAAACTCATTATTTTTAGATTTCTAGAACTTTAAGTTGTAAATAGAAAAATAATCCATAATTATAGAGTTTGGATGAAAACCTTAATTTATTTCAAATTCATTTAATCAAAACTACCTTTAATTACCTTCAATAAGATAATTTATGAAATTAAAACTGTAAATAAATATATGGTTTGAGATTAGTTTAAAATAGGACTTTTCAAAAGTCTTGGGTCTTACACCCTACATACAAAATGCCTGGGAAAGCAACATTGATAGTACCTTGCAAAATGACTTCTTCAATCAAAATCTTCAGTTAAATGGAAGACAACTTGAGCTTGGATACTCGAAAGACAATGGCATCGCTTGGCCCATATTTTTCACCACCATGTGTAACGCTGCATGGAGGAAACGAATTGATTTTCAACCAAGAAAACATCCCCTACACTAGTCTTTCCTACTCATCTCATAATCTAAAAAAAACATGAAGAGGTGCTATCCCTAACAGAGTCCAGTAAGAAAACGCTCACCTCCACAAGGGTGAGTACATCGGATGGGAACCTTCGGAGGTAGGCGGCTTCAAGCTCAACATGAATGACTCGTTCTTCTCTACCTCCTAGATTGATACTTACAATGGGTTAATTCGAGACTCCCAAGGTCGATTTGTAGCTGGCTTCTGGATGAATATTAGGAGTACTTCCATAGCTAAAGCAGAGTTTTGAGGTCTCTACACAGGCCTGAAGCTTGCGACGGAACTCAACATCTAAAGCTTGGTGATTGAAACTGACTTGCTGTGCGCACTGCAACTCCTCCATAACTACCCTACTCAACAACCTCCCTTGTTCGAGAGATTAGGGCTCTATTGGCCAAGCCCGAAAATAGGGCTACACATGGATTGGATAATATCTGCATATCCGCGGTAATTATCCGCATCCGATCCAAATTTTGCGGATATTATCCGATCCGCAGAGCCATCGAATTGGATCGGATTACAGATTTGGCAGTGATATCCGCAGATCCGATCCACAAATTCGCATATCCGCATGTCTCATATAAATAGTATAGTTGTTGAGTTGATGTTTTAGTAGGATGAATTACTGATTTAGTGTGTTGTTTTACCAAGTGTTGTATTATGAATTTTAGTGTGTTGTTTTATGAATTTTATCATATCTTGTTATTAATTTTTTATGTTATACTTCAACTTAGAATAATTAAACTTAGATCTTGTGTTATTATTTTTTTTTAATTCAAGATAACTTTTATTGATATATTTTAGGAGTAAATAAGGTTAAACAGGTTAAAAGATGTATTTTCTGGACATTTTTTTTGTAAAAACAACCAAACAGGGCTTTACAACATTTTTTTTGAATTATGCGGATATACCCGATATCCGATCCGTAAGTATGCGGACAGGGGCAGAGCTATGTAGTAGAAAAGGGGGGCAATGGCCCCCTAATTTTAATTTTTACATGTAAATTATATGTAAATTTCGGATTTGGATCCTCTAAAGTTTGAATTTCACTTTAGAGAGTAAAGTGTGCTCTCTCACCATTTATTTCATAAGTGGGACCAAAAATAAATATGAAAGAGAAACCAATTAAAGGTAGAAGATCACACTTTACTCTCTAAAGTAAAATTCAAACTTTAGAGGATCCAAATCCGTAAATTTCAATTTAACCCCCTTAAAATTTTATTTTAGTCTTATTTTATTGTGTAAATATTTGTAGTCCCCTCTAATATTTCATCTAGCTCCGCCCCTGTATGTGGATCGGATCGGATCCAGCCTGAAAAAATGCGGATATCATATCCGATCCAATCCGATGAGTACAGTGCGAATCGGATAAAATTATAAGTTATATCCGATCCGATCCGATCTGTGTACAGCCGTACCTAAAAAATTTTGGACAAGATATATCTTCATGGAAGAAAATTTCCTAACAGGTGCTCATGCTTTGGCGAAGCATGTCCAAGGAAGTCCTCATGACTTCCATTGTTATGACTAAGTTTTAGTAAGTGTTCATTGTCAGATAGAAGAAGAATGACTTTTTTTAGAA
>NC_029791.2:111454602-111459796 GCF_000816755.2 Arachis ipaensis
AATAAGAATATTATTAAGTATATATTTTTGTTTATTATTTATGATATTTTGGTTACGTTATTCGGCTAATCACACCTGCCAAAGGATTAAAAAGAAAACATCATGTTGGCAATTACCCTTGTAACCGCACCAAACGTAAATGTAATGCATTTGCCAGAGTAAATCAGCATGCATTTTATTACATGGAAACACACATGTTTATTACTTTTAGAAGCTTTAGCCCTTCACAAATTACAATTATTAGGTGCTAACAACTATATTACAAATTCAATTCAAACTCGGAACTTTATATAGATATCTCATTGTTTGTCCTTTACCCTGGCATCAGTCAACATTAGTAATGCCAATGGTACGTACATTTAAATATGTTTTTTTTGGACGCTTACATTTAATTTTTGAATGTAAACAAGCCTATGTTACTTTCGCCTAGTTTATTTATGGGCTTTAGGGGACCCTAAAGCCATTAACCCATGTACCCTCTTCTAACAGCAGGTAGAATAGTGACCCAAACAGAAAGAACGGCATGTAGGGCTTCGGCCCCGGATTTTTACCAAAAACAAAAAAAGAAACAACAGCATGTAGAATGACTGAATGACAGAAAATTAAAAAAAATAAAAAATAATAACAATCAAACAGAAAAACATAATGAATAAATAGCATGTATGGAAGGCAAAATGGAACGTCCAAAGTCAAGTGAAATTTTTGAAAATTTTTTAAAATATTTTAATATTTAATTTAAATTAATATTATTCAAAGATTAAAGATTCAAAAGATTAGTTATCATTAATTCCTTCTAAAAATATAAAGATTTGGTTGTTAGAATTTATTTCTAGATTATATTTGAATTCTTGTTTTGATTTAAATTTAAAAGTAGGAAATTAGCTCTCTTATCTTTTCAAGAGATAAGATTAGGAGTAATTTTGAATTTAAATTCCAGAACTTAAGTTATAAATAAGTGAATCTTGTTACAGATAGGGCATCACCCATCTATGGGACACTTCTCTCATCACTAGGATTAGTTTCTTCATGAGTCACTAAACCTCCTCCGCTAAAGGTTAGGAGCTCTATTTGATTTTATGTAAGTATTTTCTTTATTTCAATTCATGCTTCTTTACTTTTTTAAGATTAAGTTTTGTTCTTCATCAATAAGAGTTAAAACTATTGGAAAATATATCTGTCTTGGATTCTAATTTTATATTTGAAAAAATTAATTTTGGAATTAGTTTAGAACTCATCTTATAATCTTCACTTATCTAGATCTAGTTCAAATACGTGACATATAGTTCGGTTAGTGATAGTTCTTGAAGGTTGTGAGGCTTAAAATTGAAACCGTTCTTTAACTCTTCTCTCGATTAATTCACCAAGGGATTGACGATTAATTGGGTTTAGAGAAATTAAATCACCAAGAAATTGGAGTTTAGTTATAAATATTTTGTTGAGAAAAGATTTTTACATGAATTAAATAAGAAAGCAAAAGCATTGTTCTTCTAAGAATCAAAAATCTCCAAACCTTCAATATTCTCATCTATTGATTTCTGTCAACTTCAAGCATTCTACCATTTCTCTTCTTCTGTTTCTTCTTTTCTACAAGATCCACAATCCAAAATCTAAGGTTTGATCGATGTAATTAGATATTTAATTAGACGTTGCTTGCCTCAATCCGTTAATTTTCGTGGAAACGATATCTGTAAGAACCGAGCTTAATTACTCGTTTACCCAAATCAAGTTCCGAAAGTTAGAGTGAGAATTTGAGGATTTAACTGTGATTTTTGGACTCAGTGGGTCTTTTTGAATAAGAAAAAGTGTTTTCTGCGAAAACCGTGAAAAATCGCGAACCGACAGTTGAACCGGTTGAACCGATTCAAGTCTGTCCGGTGCTGCGTGACAAAAAGTGAAAACAGCCAAAAACCTTAGAAAAACATTAGAAATAGAAAACCGGACGTTAATTTAAAGGTTTAGCTCGAGGTTGGGACAAACGGGCTAAAAGCACTAATGGGTTAGACCGGGCCCAAGTTGGGCCCATGCCCAACATATATAAGGGTCCATTAATGAACCCAATCACTCATAACACACTTAAACACACACACACATTGCTGAAGAGAAGAAGAAGAAGAGAGACACCATTGATACTATTTACCTTCTTCTTCTCAAGCTCATATCTTGAGCTACAGAGCTCCGATCGCCGCACCGTTTGCGGCTACGCGTTCCTTGTGAAGAGCTCTACAAAGCCGATACAAGAAAGTAGTGAGGTAACCACGAAATATTTTCTATTCTTCTCTCCAAAATTTCGAGTTCTAGGATTTGTGATTAAGTGAGATTTGTGATTTTTGGGTGTTTAGGTTCACTCTAATCCTTGCTTAGCATTGGGTTTTGACATCCAAATCTGTTAGACAAGGTAAGAGGTTTTGAACTCTTGTGAAATTTCGATTTTTGTTGAGCCCTAGGTTGATTTGTGATGGTTTATGCATATATAGTTTGATTATTGTGAGTTTGGAGCTTGTTGGTGATTGTTGGAAGCTTGGATTGTGTTGGAAAGCTTGTTGGTGATCATTTTGGTGCTCATTTTGGGTTAAAGACAGATTGGAAATCGGCCAAGGTATGGTTTCAGTTTCCTCTATGTAGTATATAATATTCATGGACACTTAGACTAGTGACCCATAGGATAGGTTTGGATTTAAATGGTTGTTGAATTATTGAATGATGATATGTGATGATTTATGATGAATTGATGATTGTTGAGTTTGATTATGATGATTGATAATGATATGATGAGGATTAATGATTTGTGAAGTGGAGAAGAGAATTGTGTTGATATATGTAATGTTAATGTTGATGATTTGGTGATGTAATTGGAAATAAGTTAATGAGGTTTGATTATAATGTGATATATTGAGGTTGAGGTTGAGAATGAGGAAAGGTGAAGGAAAATGTGGTAAGTTGGGTGTAATATGACATATAGTGTTGATTGTGGTGAGAATTGGAGTTGGAATGGTTTGGTATGGTTTTGGTTGTGTTTTACAAGAAATTGTGAGTTGTCGTAAATGTTGGTTTTTGGTGAACTTTGTCTAATCATAACTTTCGCATCGGTTTTTAAAATTGGTTGAAATTCATTTAGAATTAAAGTTCATTGAAAACCCTTTTAATTGATATAAAGTTTGCAAAATTTGGAATTTTGTAGAGGAAGTTATGATCATTTAAAGTTGGTGTTAAAAATCTGAAATTCTACAAAGTTGCAGAATTTTATGATTTCTGTTATGTGCGCACGCACAACCTTGCGAAATTTTATTCTGTGCGGACGCACAGACAAGGAAGGGCGTGCTGTTTGCAGCGTTAGCACAGCTTGTGTGCACGCGTACCAACAAGAAATTGCAACCTGTGCGTACGCACAGCCCTGTGCGCATGCACAAGTCGGGGAGGGTCGTCTGTTGGGGGCGATAGCACAGCTTGTGTGAGTAAACATACTTGTGAATTTTCATACCTGTGCATACGCACACCCCTGTGGGTACGCACACTTTTAAAATCTTCTTGGGCATGCGTACGCACACCCCTGTGCGGACGCACACGCTCTGTTTCTCAAATTTTACGTTGTTTTCAACTATTTTACCTTCCCAACAAGGTTATAAGCTTCTGTAACACCATTTTAGGACTCTTGGGCCTAGTTTTGGATATTTAAAACATGGGAAAGAATTTAAGTGTTATGGATGATATTATTTGGAAAACTTAGAAAACAGAGGCCTAGGTTTCTGGTGTACTGAGAATGGCTCGATGGTATGTGATGAATGGTTGATGTATGAGACGAAAATTGAGGAATAACTGAGTTCGAAACTGAATTGTGAATGGACAATGGTTGAAAGAGTCGTGGACTCTGAATGGGATGATGGATCCATGTTGTACTGAAACTGTTTTCTGAAAACCACTGCACTACTGTTTTATATTAAGATTATGAGACGCTATGCGCCTAGCGGGGACGGCGGTTGGATCCCGCCTGTCAAGGTAGCGGAGGCGGCGTAAGGGCGGTGGTTCGTCCCACTTGCGTTAAGATGTTAGGTCCGTGGCAAGAGTATCCTGCTCGCATCCCTTCAGATCTATAGAGCGTGCAGGCGCAAAATCTTGGACAGTGATCCAAGCACACTATATCTCGGGGGTTCCCATATGATGATTCCGAAGGGCGACATCTCCATGGAGATGTGTCAGATTGGCAGTTGAACCGACAATGTGATATCACAGCCAATAGGACAGGCATTCATCATGTGCATTTTCTATCTGTTTGTCTGCTTTGCCGACTTGTAATTGTATGCCTATTTGTATAACATGTCTAATTGCTACTTGAGTTACTTGCCTTATATGCTTCTACTTGTGATTTACTTGCATTACTATTAATTGTGCTTTCTACTGGGATTGAGGAGGTTCGGAAGGCGGTGGCGATGGGATCGCACGGAGGTTAGGTTAGTGAAGGCTGTGGGACAGCGGTGATTAGTTAGAATAGAAATCCCCTTAAGATAGAATACCCCGTTTAGTTATGTTAAGATTTACCTAAATATGCTTGTTTGTTTTAGAATGCTTTAAGTTTGAATTATTGTGATGGATATGGAGTCTAGGATTGCCTTTGGAGTCCCGGGATTTTATATCCTACATCACTGGGCATTGTTACCATACTGAGAATCTCCGGTTCTCATACCATATTTCTGTTCTGTTTTTCATATGCAGGTCGCAACCCACCTCAGTGAGTTGTTTGGTTGGTGACAAAAGCAGAGGATCCGGATACCTTTTGAATCTCTTTTGATTTACTTTGTATATGTCTCTCACTTTTGTATTTTGCTTTGCCTAGAGGCTTGTATTTGAGAGAACAAAATTTGTATAAGCTGTTTTTATTATTAGGTCTCTGTTTGTCTGTATATATGACTAGCCGGCTTAAACTCCGCGAGCTGTGGCTAGATCCTTATAATGTTATACTATGATATTTTGGTATACTGTATCTATTCCTTGTGCTTTAAGTTAGTAGCTTCGATAGTACGTTTTGCGCTTCGTAAATCCTGATTTTTGAGCTATATCCTTCATCAGACTTCTAGATTATATTAAATTCTTTCTATATATTATATGTATGAGCTTAGAACTGTCGTAATCTCTGATTAACCTTTGCTTTAAGACGTGAGGTAAAGCTTAGGTTAATTAGGGTGTTACATTTAGTGGTATC
>NC_029791.2:111459808-111478670 GCF_000816755.2 Arachis ipaensis
ACGGATGGACCGATTGTGCTTCATTGCATACTCTGTGTCTTTTCTTTGATGCTATTATGTTATCTATTTGATATTGCATAGCATGCTTGTTTGTGAGTGCCTGTTTGGGATAATTGAAGCACTAGACTTTTGATATTGAGACTGGTCACCTTGATATCGAATGTTTGGTGTAGACAGGAACCCCACATGGCCACTCGCGGATGAGGTCGAGCACGTTCACGAGAAAGTAGGAATGAGCGACCGGCTGATAACCATGCCGAATTCATGGCGGCCATGGCAAACCTTGCGAACACTATGGAAGCTAATGTTGCTGCGACTCTGCAAGCTGTGCAGAGGTTAGGCCAACTGGCCGAAAACAGAAATGGAAACGGGAATGGCGAAGGGAATGCCCATGATAATACTGAGGGAAACGGCGACAACACGGGAGGCGTTCCGATGACTTTGGCAACCTTCCTCAAGGTTCATCCACCAACTTTCCGAGGATCAACCAATCCTACTGAAGTGGACAACTTGCGCATGCGGGCCACTTGCGCGTATATGACCCCTCTTCTTCTGCCACCCATGCGCACGCGTGGGCGACGCTCGCGCGTCCCTATCCTTTTCTCCTTATCCACGCGTGCGCGTGGATGGCACGCATGCGTCGATTTCGCGACGCAACTTCAAACCAGTGCGCCTTATTTCACTCTTTTTTTCATTCTTCCTCTTCCATTCTTCTTCTTCCTCACTTCTTCTTCACCCACTCCTACCACCTTATCTCCGTCCACTACCACCGGTGACCACCACTCCCACTGATCCCATACTTTTCTCTCTTTCTTCCATTTATTTTCTTCTCTCTTCACTTGTATTCTACACCACTTTCTCCCCCCCTCTCAAGGTATTCTTCACCTTTCTTTTTTTTCTTTTTTTTTCAATTTTTTTCTCTTTAGTTGCATTTCTTTGCATTTCTTCTTAGTTAGATTCTCATTCATGCATTCTTGTTTATTTCCTTGCTTCTTTTTTTTTTTATTTTCCATGGGTATTGAGGGTGGAGTTATCTCTTGCATTAATGGGTTAATTTGCTATGTTTGATTTCTTTGTGATATGTGGTGCTATATGATGATTGGTAATGCATTTTGGGGGTGTTACATTGCTACATTTCCTCCACTTGCTTATTGCTTAAAAGTTGCACACCAAGTGTTTGTTGAAAGGCACCTATGAGTTCTTGTTTCAAATTTGACATGATGCCTTCAACTTAGTGCCCTTTCTCATTCACGTGCTTGTCCCTATGTGTATTGAGCCTACTACTTCTCATATTTCCCATTCATATGCTCCTTCCTTATGACTTACTTCTTGTTATTGATGCTTGAGCATATGCTTCTCATGCCTTTTACTTGCATACTTATATCACTCTTGCATCACATGCTAGTGACATGCCCATTGTTTTCATTGTTGTCTTGCTTACATGTTACCGCTGTCATGTTTTCAAGACACTTATTCTTTTGTGGCTTTCTTTCTCACTTGCATGTTACTATTGATGTGTGTTTCTTTGAGTTTAATGTCGCCCCTTTTCCTCTCTTTTTCTAGGATGGTCATCAAAAAGGGTAAGGAAAAGGCACCGAAGAAACCATCTACCAAACGGGCACCTCAAAGATCCACCAACAAGGCGCACCAAGCACCAAAAGCTAAGCCCCTCCCTAAGAGGGCGAGGAGCACCATTAATGTTGATGAACAGGAGAAGGACAACCTTGCGAGGGATCCAACTAGGTTTTCCAACCGATATTGTGAGCTCATATAACCCATGATGGTTGATAGGAATAATCATTCTGAGCCCCTTCTTGCACCTCCGGAGCATGTTGTTCAGTTTGTCATAACCCACATCGAGCGGCACCAATGGGGTTTCTCATGAGAAGACCGCAGGAGGATAACCTTTCTTAAGTGGTGGAGTTTTACTCCAACTACCACCCATCTTCTCTCGCGTCAGTTTTTGTGCGTCGGAAGCAAGTCCCCGTCTCGGAGGAAGCTATTCAAGGAGTGCTTAAGACCTTGCCATTGGCAGATGGGATAGACGCTTACCAAGAGGTCTTGTCGCAGCATTGTGAATATGGTTTCGATTGCGATGCTATTCTCCGGGTCATAGCCGAACCGGAAGCATTTTAGACCCGAGAGAGAATGCGACCCCGGCCCAAGGGCATTAACGCACGTTTTCTCACTGTAGAGGCTCGGGCGTGGGCCCAAATCTTATCTCATTATGTGCTTCCAAGCACCCACGAGTCATCTATCACCGCAGAGCTAGCCCTACTAGTTTGGTACATACTTACAGAAAAGCTGGTCAACATCCCCCTCCTTATCCGACAAGCCTTAGGTCGTGTCCACGCCAAGGGTAACCTACCCTTTCCAGCCCTGGTGATGGAGTTAGTTGCTGCAGCTGGTGTTCCCCGGGAGGCTAAGGACCAGAAGACAATGATTCCGGTAGAGGGCAATGTCGTCCTAACCGGAAAATATCTCAAGCCTCTGGCGGAAACCGAGAACCTTGACATAGCTATTCCCGTGAGCATCCCCACCACTTCATCCGCACCACCAAGATCGTCCCACCAACTGCTTGAGGATCTCCATAAGAAGATGGACTGATATGAACGGCGAAACCAATGCCGATTTGCTTATGTGAAGAAGCTTTTGAGTTTTGCGACCCCACCTTTGGAGGAACCGGAGATCTCCACATCCACCTCGAACTTAAGTGACAATAGGATCCATGAAGGGGATAGTGGAAGTTCCGGACCCGATCGCCCCTTGCGCCTCACCAATAGCACGGAGGACCATGCTAATTCTTAAGTGTGGGGAGGTCAATCGACCGATCTCCGTAGGTAATGATCCGTGAGCATCTTTCCTATCTTTTCCTAGTGAATTTGCATCTAAATTGTTGAATTTAATAAAGAATTAATTATATTTTAGCCACTATGGATGCTATTTTGAGTTTTGTGCAATACTGTTTATTTTAGGTAGCATTCGGCTGGATTTGATGGAGTTTCTGCAGAGAAAGAGAAGAAACCAAGGAGATGACCAGCGAATACCGACGCGGACGCATGGCTCACGCAACCGCGCGGAATGGAGGAGATCGCAATGACGCGATCGCGTGCTTGACGCGAACGCGTGGACTGGAATTTGCACAAATGACGCGAACACGTGGACGACACGGACGCGTCACATGCGCCACGTGTAGAAAATGTAGAAAAACGCTGGGGGCGATTTCTGGGCCGTTTTGACCCAGTTTTTAGCCCAGAAATCACAGATTAGAAGCTACAGAATGGACAAATCAAGTGGTCCCCACCCATCAGTTGAAGACTTGTTAATTAATTCGAATTTAAATTCAAATCTTAAATTAGGAAAAGATATTATTTTAAGTTTAATTTTAAATATTAGATTTTAAATTTATTAGGATTAGTTATAAAAAGGGATCTAATGCCATCAGATTGGAACTCTGTACATTTTTACCTGAATCCTTATTTTCTCTTTTCCATGAGCAACTAAACCTCCACTGTTAAGGTTAGGAGCTCTGTCTATTTCTATGGATTAATTTTATTGCTTTTACTATTTTAATTTATGTATGTATTTATAATTTAAGAATTGTTTTCGCTCTTTATTTTATGAATTTGGGTGGAACGAAAGTATGACCCTCTTTCTATTTGAATTCTTGTAAAACTTGGAAAAGCTCTTTACCTGAACAACAGCTTGAAAACTATTTCTCCTAAATTTTAATTATCTGAATTTAATAGGATACGTGACATATAATCCTTTTACCTCTTGGATAATTAGAGTTTTTGTGGCATATAAACTAGAAATTGATTATCACCCTCTAATTGGAATTAATTGACCAAGGAATTGGCAGTTAATGAATTTTAGAGTAGACTAGGAAGGTCTAAGGAATTAGGGTCTAGTCACATACAGTTTGCCATAAATTAAATCATGCATAATTAAATTAGTTAGTAAGAAAAGTTAATCCGGAAAAATAGATAACTCTAAAACCTTAACTATCTTCTCCATATTTTTTCCAAAGTATTTACTTGCCTTTCTTCAATATTTTTTATATTGTTTAATGTCTTTTATATTGCATCTCAACACCAATTTTTGTTTGTCTAACTAAGCCTATCAAACACTATTGTTGCTTAGTCCATCAATCCTCGTGGGATCGACCCTTACTCACGTAAGGTATTACTTGGTACGACCCGGTGCACTTGCCGGTAAGTTAGTGGGTTATAAATACCGCACCAGGTAACACCCAAATAAACTTTGATTTTCTTTTGTTAATTAGGATAGATTGCATGAGTAGTTTTTTCTTTTTAGTTGTCTCTTGATTAGGACTACTCAGTAAGGGTAATAATTTGTTTTCCAAGAAACTGTGTTTTTAGGACACCCTACCAATTTGAAAAATTTTTGGTGTTAAGCTTGCTTGAAGAATGTATTTTGGAACACGGTTTTGAGCTAAGAACCCAAGCTTGTGAGACTTGAGCCTAATTGTATGGTTACATCATATAACCACTTATCTTCCTTCTTGTGTGCATTGTTCTCCTCCTATAATTGTGATCCTTGATTTGTTTGACTCTATATGTCCATTATTGTGTGTATGAATGCATGTATGTGATTGATGCCATCATTTTACTTAGCCACTTGCCCAAATAGCCTCACCTTACAACAACCTTTGTTAGCCAACTTTGAGCCTACGATTAACCCACTTATTCTTAATTTTAGCACATTACAAGCCTAAAGCGGAAAATCATAAATGTCCTTATTTGAATCTTTGATTGGCTTAGGCTAGTGTGTGTATATCATTCAAGTGTGGGGAACTTTGGGACATCGATTGAGGTAAGAGTATGTTTTTATTTTTGTTGAAAATATTGGGAATTGGGTACATACTCATGTGTTAATCAAATGTGTAAACCATATGCATTGATACCTTTGTATATAAGTACATCAAAAAGAAAAAAAAAAAAAGAGAAAAACAAAAAAGAAAAGAAAAATGAATGATAAAAGGAAAAGAAAAAAATTGATGAAAGAAAAGAAAAAGAAAAAGAAAGAAATAAAAAGGGGATAAAATTCCCCAAGCAAGGCTCAATAACAATCAATGCATATGTGTAGTAATCAAAAGATAATGCATGAGTATGTGAAAAAGTAGAGAATGGGTAGTTAGGTTAGCATTTAATTGTATGGGTTGTTATATAGGTTAGGTGGGAAGCTTAGGTTAAACAAAGATTCGAATTGTAGTCCACTTAACCATATATATAACCCTACCTTGACCCTAACCCCATTACAACCTAAGAAAAGACCTCATGATATATGTATGCATGCATAGATTAATTGTTGATTGTTAGAGGAAGAACAAATTGTGGAAACCATGAAGTAGAGGAGAATTGAGTGGTCAACCCTACACACCGAGCGAATAGAGTGCAAACACTTCCGGTGAGGATTCGAGGCTCAATTCCTTGTTCCCGGCTCTCACGAGCGTTCTTCATGCAAGTTAAGCGCACTTCACTTTGATGTTTGAATTGGTAGAGTTCATGTATTGTCTTATCATTTTGCCCTACGTGCTCTCATATGTTCTTGGAAGATTGATTTACTTTTGACCAAGTAGATAGTAGCATTCATTTTAGTTGCATTCATATAGGTGGATTACATCTCATAAATCCCATTCTTTTGTGATTATTTGGTCTTTTGCTTTCTTTTAGCATGATGACATGCTTGGTTTAAGTGTGGGGAGGTTGATAAACCCCATTTTTAGGGTTTATCTTGTATGGATTTTGGGGGGTTTTATCAATGTTCTTCCACACCTATTCATATAAAATGCCTGATTTTGTGTTTCTTTCCCAATTTTGCTTCATGGTTGAAAACTTGCTTCTTTTACATTAAATATGTTATATTTTAAATCCTCTTCTATTACCATTCGATGCCGTGATCTGTTTGTTAAGTGATTTCAGAGTTTATAGGGCAAGAATGACCTAGAAGAGAGGAAGGAAGCATGCATAAATGGAAAGAGCATGGAAAAAATGGAGCTTTATAGCTTGAGCAGCGACGCGTGGATGTGCGCTGCTAGGATCGGCGCAACGAAGCCGGCGCATTCGCATGTCTGGGCAAGAACCTCATGGATGCGTACGCGTGCCTTGCGCGTACGCGTGGATCGCAAAAATCCAAGGACGCGCACGCGTATGCGTTGATGCTCGCACGTGATTTTTAAAGTGAAAACGTGACTGGCGATTTCAGAAGAGTTCCAGACCCAGTTTTGAGCAGAACTCTGGTGGGAAAAGGCATAAAGGACCAAGGATTGAAGGGGATTCACACATTACACACCATTAGATATTTTTAGTTAGTTTTTGGAAGTTACATTCTAGAGAGAGAAGCTCTCACTTCTCTCTAGGTTTTTGCTTTCTCAATTTCAATTCCTCTTGGACCCATTGGTGAGATCTATTGTCAATTCAATTCTACATTACTTCAATTTGTAGATCTAATTCTTCTACTCTCAATTTAGTGTTCTTGTTGCTCAAGTTACTTTGGATCTTAGATTTGGATCTTGTTACTTTGATTTCTATTAATGCATTGAGGAATTTCATGTTCATTGATGTTAATTGTTTGATTGTTGTTAATTGCTTGAATTAGATGGCTTGAATTCAAATTCTCTTTCCAACTTCACAATGTCTTTTCACTATTGCGCTCACCAAATGTTTGAGAAAATGTCAACTTTAGCTATGGAGTAGACTTTTCACTCTTGGCTTGGGATTGAGTTATTGGAGACACTTGAATTGTCAATGTCCTTTGTTGATTATCAATTGGAAATTGCTAATTGATTTGCATGTCACTAAAGCTAGACTTCCCTAGGGTTTGACTAAGACTTGTGAACTCAAATTGATTATCTTTACTTGACTTTTCTTCATAGTTAAAGGTTGACTAAGTGGAGCAATGACCAATTGTTGTCACAATTGATGGAGACTATGATGATAGAACTTCCAATTCTCACCCCTAGTCAAGGCTTTTACATTGATTGATTGTCATTCACTTTTATTAGCTTGATTCCTTGTACTAAACTCTAAAACAACAAGAGAATACCTAACCAATGATGTGTATCTTAGGGCAACTCCTAGGGAGAACGACTCGGGACTAATACTCTCGGTTATTGATTTTGAATATACACATTTTCTAAGTTTGATATGGGATTGCTTGTTGGTTTAGACTATACTCACGATTGGATTTATTGATAAATTCTATACCGGCATAAAATCTCTCATCAGTTCCAGGCTATGGAGCGTGCTTTACAGGCGCAGCATGTTCCAAATAACCAATATGTTGAGTTTGCCGCTTATCAGCTGGCAGGAGAGGCTCAGCACTGGTGGCAGGCAGAGTGCCACTTGCTACAGCTCCAGAACACAGATGTTCCTTGGGATGTGTTTCAGACAGCCTTTTACAAGAAGTACTTCCCTGAGTCTGCAAGGGAAGCGAAAGAGATGGAACTGATGCAGCTGAAGCAAGGTTCCTTGTCGGTGGCAGATTACACCAACAAGTTTGAGGAGCTTTGTAGGTTCTCTAGGGTGTGTCAGGGTGCCCCGAAGACTTACGAGAGCTGGAAGTGCATCAAGTACCAGAGTGGTTTGAAGGATAGCATTATGGCTACTGTGGCTCCTATAGAGATCCGTGTCTTCTCCGACTTGGTGAACAAAGCAAGGGTGGTTGAGGAGTATGCCAAGACAGTGGCTGCGTCCAAGGAAACTCATGGAGGACAAGGGATGTGGCAAGTATTTCCACCCGAGAGGTCAAAGCTTCAAGAGAGGAGGATATGCGCCTCAAGGGCAAGGAGGCTTCAGAAGGAACACTCATGATCAGTTTTAGCGTGGCAAGGGAAGAGAAAATCAGAGTAAGAATTCTCCGGATTTAGCTTGTGATCGTTGTGGATGTTTTCATCCATATGACTCTTGCAAGATTAGTTTAGGTGGGTGCTTCAACTGTGGATTGCCTGGCCACATTGTGAGAGATTGCACTCGTGGGAGGAACCCAAGTGCGGGTCAGAGTCAGCATCAGCGTCGAGTTTTTGCTGTGAATGCCAAGGATGCTTCCAAGGCGGATCCTTTGATGAGAGGTATTTATTTAATTGGTGGTAAGACCTTAATTGCATTATATGATACTGGAGCATCACATTCGTTTATTTTGTTTGCTAAAGTTGAGAAACTAGGCTTGAAAGTGTCAGAGTTACCCTTTGATTTGCATGTACATATTCCGCATCAGACGGTCATGACTAGGTCAGGTTGTAGGCAAGTAGGATTCAAACTTGAGGGTAGAGACTTTGTGTATGATTTGATCTGTTTACCAATGGTTAGGTTGGAGATGATTTTGGAGTTTGATTGGTTTTCGAAGAATCGAGTTTTGTTGGATTGCTTTGAACGGACAATTCGGTTTATGCCGAAAGGAGAAAGTGGGGTAGTGATAGCTAAAGGTTACTACCTGAACTCTGTAATGATGCACTGTAGTGGGGAAGAGTGTCAGGGTTACATCTTGTTAACTGCTAATACTTCGGGGGATGCCCAGAACTTAGATCAGATTCCGGTAGTTAGAGTTTCTACCTCAAAGGGAGATTGAGTTTGCGATTGAATTGGTGCCGGGAGCCGGACCAGTGTCAATTACGCTTTATAGGATGGCTCCGATAGAGCTGGCCGAGTTAAAGACTCAGTTGGAGGAGCTTCTGAACAAGAGGTTCATTCGACTGAGTGTATCACTGTGGGAGCGCCAGTTTTATTGGTGAAGAGAAGGATGGAGGAATGCGACTGTGTGTGGATTACCGACAATTGAACAAAGTGACTGTGAAGAATAAGTACCCGCTGCCAAGGATAGATGACTTGATGGATCAACTGCAAGGAGCTGGAGCATTTTCTAAGATTGATTTGAGATCCAGTTACCATCAGATAAGGGTGAAAGAGGATGATATCCCTAAGACTGCGTTTAGGACGCACTATGGATACTATGAGTTTACGGTGATGTCCTTTGGGTTAATGAATGTACCTGTTGTTTTCATGGATTACATGAATAGAGTGTTTTGTTCCTTTTTGGATAAATTCGTGGTGGTTTTCATAGACGACATCTTGGTTTACTCTAAGACTGCGAAAGAGCATGAGGAACACTTGAGGATTGTGGTGCAAAACTTAAAGGAGCAGAAATTGTATGCTAAGTTGTCGAAGTGCGAGTTCTGGAAAGAGGAAGTAAAGTTTCTAGGTCATGTGGTGAGTAAAGGAGGAATAGCTGTAGATCTTTCTAAAGTAGAAGCGGTAATGGAATGGGAAAGACCGACGACGGTAACGGAAGTTAGGAGCTTCTTGGGCTTAGCCGGATATTACCGGAGATTCATTGAAGGATTTTCCTGGATTGCACTACCGATGACCAAGTTGACAAGGAAGGAAGAGCCATTTGTATGGACGACATAGTGTGAAGAGAGCTTTTAGACTCTGAAGCAGAAGTTAACTTCAGCACCTATTTTAATCTTTCCAGAACCGCATGAACCGTTTGAAGTGTATTGTGACGTTTCTTTGAAGGGTTTAGGTTGCGTGTTAATGCAACACCAAAATGTAGTAGCTTACGCATCGCGTCAGCTGAGACCACATGAGGTAAATTACCCAACTCATGACTTGGAATTAGCGGCAATTGTGTTTGCGTTGAAGATTTGGAAACACTACTGGTATGGAGTGAAGTTTAGCGTATTTTCTGATCATAAGAGTCTCAAGTACATCTTTGATCAGAAAGAGCTAAATATGCATCAGAGGAGGTGGATGGAGTTGCTAAAGGATTATGATTTTGAACTGAGTTACCATCCTAAAAAGGCGAATGTGGTAGCAGACACATTGAGTCGGAAGTCCTTGATAGTTGCTTGGATGAGAATTAAGGAGGAGGAGTTAGTAGATAAGTTTGTGGATCTTAAGCTGGATATTGGTGAAGTTGCCGGGAGAGCTTGTTTGAATCAGTTGTAGATTTCAAGTACGTTTAAGACGGAGATTGAAAAGGCTCAGCGAGATGAACAGAAGCTTCAGCAATTGTTCCAACCAGTTGGTGAGAAGGGACTTGGAGAATTCACCAAGGATGATGAGAGATTGTGGAGATATAAGGGGAGAATTTGCATACCGGATGTAGGGAGTTTGAGGCAAGACTTGTTGTCAGAGGCTCACAAAAGTGGGTTTTCTATTCATCTCGGAAGCACGAAGATGTATTATGACTTAAAGAAGATGCTCTGGTGGCCTGGGATGAAAGGTGATGTAGCTTCAACGGTATCCAAGTGCCTGACGTGTCAGAAAGTAAAGATAGAGCATCAGAAGCCGTCGGGAATGTTACAGCCACTTGAAATTCCTCAGTGGAAGTGGGAAGGAATCGCAATGGATTTTGTGACCGGTTTACCGAGGACTAGGTCGGGATTTGATGCGGTTTGGGTGATCGTGGATCGCTTAACCAAATCCGCTCATTTTCTGCCTATTCGAGTAAACTGCTCTATGGAGGAGTTAGAAAGGTTGTATATAAAGGAAATAGTAAGGTTGCATGGTGTGCCATCGAGCATAGTATCAGACCGTGATCCCCGATTCACATCAAGGTTTTGGGGAGCTTTCCAAAGAGCTTTCGGTATGAAGCTATGTCTCAGTACCGCATATCATCCGCAAACTGATGGACAGTCGGAAAGGACTATTCAGATGTTGGAAGATATGCTGAGAGCATGTGTATTGGATCAACCGGGAAGTTGGGATCGTTACATGCCATTGGTGGAGTTTGCGTACAACAACAGCTTTCATGCGAGCATTGGGATGGCTCCGTATGAAGCCTTGTATGGACGGAAGTGCCAATCTCCACTTTGTTGGTATGAATCTGGTGAAGCAAGTGTTCTGGGTCCCTATTTGGTAGCAGAGACTACTAAGAACATTAAGAAGATTCGTGCAAGGATGTTAACTACTCAGAGTCGACAGAAGAGTTATGCAGACCAGAGAAGGAAACCGTTAGAATTTGAAGTGGGAGAACATGTATTCTTGAGAGTTACTCCAACAACTGGGATCGGAAAGGCGATCAAAACCAAGAAGTTGAATCCGAGGTATATAGGACCGTTTGAGATCCTGAGGCGATTCGGGCCGGTGGCGTACCAAGTTGCTTTGCCACCTCATCTGTCTAACTTACATGATGTATTCCACGTGTCACAACTCTGTAAGTACACGTCGGATGCGGATCATGTGTTAGAGCTTGAGTCAGTCGAGTTGAGAGAGAACTTGACTTTCCAAGTAACGCCAGTGAGAATTGATGACACTAGTGTGAAGAAGCTACGAGGAAAGGAAGTTTCATTGGTTAAGGTTGCTTGGAAGCGAGCAGGAGTTGAAGAGCATACTTGGAAATTGGAGTCCGAGATGCGAAAGGATTATCCTGAGCTATTCTCAGGTAATTCAAATTTTGAGGGCAAAATTTCTTATTTGGTGGGGAGAAAGTAAGAACCAAGCTTAATTACTCGTTTAATTGAGTGATTAATATTGCCCAAATCAAGTTCCAAAAGTTAGAGTGAGAATTTGAGGATTTAATTGTATTTTTGGACTCAGTGGGTCTTTCCGAGTCAGAAAAAGTGTTTTCTGCAAAAAACTGTGAACCGGCAATTGAACCGGTTCAATTCTTCCCGGTGCTGCGTGAGAAAAAGTGAAAATAGCCAAAAACCTTAGAAAAACATTAGAAATGGAAAATTGGGCATTAATTTTAAAGGTTTGGCCCGAGGTTGGGCCAAACGTGCTAAAAACACTAACGGATTGGACCGGGCCCAAGTTGGGCCCATGCCCAACATATATAAGGGTCCATTAATGAATCCAATCACTCATAACACACTTAAACACACACACACATTGCTGAAGAGAAGAAGAAGAAGAGAGACACCATTGACACTATTCACCCTCTTCTTCTCAAGCTCATATCTTGAGCTACAGAGCTCCGATCGCCGCACCATTTACGGCTACGCGTTTCTTGTGAAGAGCTCTACAAAACTCATACAAGAAAGTATTAAGGTAATCACGAAATCTTTTTTATTCTTCTCTCCAAATTTTTGAGTTCTAGGGTTTGTGATTAAGTGAGATTTGTGATTTTTGGGTGTTTAGGTTCACTCTAATCCTTGCTTAGCATTGGGTTTTGACATCAAAATCTGTTAGACAAGGTAAGAGGTTTTGAACTCTTGTGAAATTTTGATTTATGTTGAGCCCTAGGTTGATTTGTGATGGTTTATGCATATATAGTTTGATTATTGTGAGTTTGGAGCTTGTTAGTGATTGTTGGAAGCTTTGATTGTGTTGGAAATCTTGTTGGTGATCATTTTGGTGCTTATTTTGGGTTAAAGACATATTGGGAATCGGCCAAGGTATGGTTTCAATTTTCTCTATGTAGTATATAATATTCATGGACACTTAGGCTAGTGACCCATAGGATAGGTTTGGATTTAAATGGTTGTTGAGTTGTTGAATGATGATATGTGATGATTTATGATGAATTGATGATTGTTGAGTTTGATTATGATAATTGATAATGATATGATGAGAATTAATGATTTGTGAAGTGGAGAAGAGAATTGTGTTGATATATGTAATGTTAATGTTGATGATTTGGTGATGTAATTGGAAATAAGTTAATAAGGTTTGATTATAATGTGATATATTGAGGTTGAGGTTGAGAATGAAGAAAGGTGAAGAAAAATGTGGTAAGTTTGGTGTAATATGACATATAGTGTTGATTGTGGTGAGAATTGGAGTTAGAATGGTTTGGTATGGTTTTGGTTGTGTTTTACAAGAAATTGTGGGTTTTGGTAAAAGTTGATTTTTGGTGAACTTTGTCTGATCATAACCTTTGTCTCAGTTTTCAAAATCGGTTGAAATTTATTTAGAATTAAAGTTCATTGAAAACCCTTTTAATTGATATAAAGTTTGCAAAATTTGGAATATTATAGAGGAAGTTATGATCATTCAAAGTTGGTGTTAAAAATCTGAAATTCTGCAAAGTTGCAGAATTTTATGATTTCTGGTATGTGCGCACGCACAGCCTTGTGCGCACGCACAACCCTGCAAAAATTTTATTCTGTGCGTACGCATAGGCAGGGAAGGGCGTGCTGTTTGCAGCGTTAGCACAGCTTGTGCGCGCGCGTACCAACGAAAAATTGCAACCTGTGCGCACGCGTACAAGTCGGGGAGGGTCGTCTGTTGGGGCGATAGCACACCTTGTGAGAGTGAACAGACTTGTGAATTTTTGTACCTGTGCGTACGCACACTTTTAAAATCTTCCTGGGCGTGTGCGCGCACACCTCTGTGCGCACGCACACGCCCTGTTTCTCAAATTTTACATTGTTTTCAACTATTTTACCTTCCCAACAAGGTTGTAAGCTTTTGTAACACCATTTTAGGACTCTTGGGCCTAGTTTTGGATATTTAAAACATGAAAAAGAATTTAAGTGTTTTAGATGATATTATTTGGAAAACTTAGAAAACGGAGGCCTAGGTTTCTGGTGTACTGAGGATGGCTTGATGGTATGTGATGAATGGTTGAAGTATGAGATGAAAATTGAGGAATAATTGAGTTTGGAACTGAATTGTGAATGGACAGTGGTTGAAAAGAGTCGAGGACTCTGAATGGGATGATGGATCCATGTTGTACTGAAAATGTTTTCTGAAAACCACTGCACTACTGTTTTATATTGAGATTATGAGACGCTATGCGCCCGGCAGGGACGACGGTTGGATCCCACCTGTCGAGGTAGCTGCGGCGGCGTAAGGGCGGTGGTTCGTCCTGCTTATGTTGAGATGTGAGGTCCGTGGCAAGAGTATCTCGCTCGTATCCCTTCGGATCTATAGAGCGTGCAGGCGCAAAATCCTGGACAGTGATCCGAGCACTATATCTCGAGGGTTCCCATATGATGATTCCGAAGGGCGACATCTCCATGGAGATGTGTCGGGTTGGCAGTTGAACCGACAATGTGATATCACAGCCAATAGGACAGGCATTCATCATGTGCATTTTCTATCTATTTGTCTGCTTTGCCGACTTGTAATTGTATGCCTATTTATATAATATGTTTAATTGCTACTTGAGTTACTTACTTTATATGCTTCTACTTGTGATTTACTTGCATTACTATTAATTGTGCTTTCTACTGGGATTGAGGAGGTTCGGAAGGCGGTGGCGATCGGATCGCACGGAGGTTAGGTTGGTGAAGGCTGTGGAATAGCGGTGTTTAGTTAGAATAGAAATCTCCTTAAGATAGAATACCCTGTTTAGTTATGTTAAGATTTACCTAAATATGCTTGTTTGTTTTAGAATGCTTTAAGTTTGAATTATTGTGATGGATATGGAGTCTAGGATTGCCTTTAGCGTCCCGGGGTCTTATATCCTATATCCCTGGGCACTGTTACCATACTGAGAACCTCCGGTTCTCATACCATATTTCTGTTGTGTTTTTCAGATGCAGGTCGCAATCCACCTTGGTGAGTTATTTGGTTGGTGACAGAAGCGGAGGATCCGGATACCTTTTGAGTCTCTTTTGATTTACTTTGTATATGTATCTCACTTTTGTATTTTGCTTTGCCTAGAGGCTTGTATTTGAGAGAACAAAATTTGTATAAGCTGTTTTTACTATCAAGTCTCTGTTTGTCTGTATATATGACTAGCCGGCTTAAACTCCGTGAGCCGTGGCTAGATCCTTATAATGTTATACTATGATATTTTGGTATGATGTATCTATTCCTTGTGCTTTAAGTTAGTAGCTTCGATAGTATGTTTTGCGCTTCGTAAATCCTGATTTTTGAGCTATATCCTTCATCGGGCTTCTAGATTATATTAAATTCTTTCTACATATTATATGTATGAGCTTAGAACTGTCGTAATCTCTGATTAACCTTTGCTTTACGGCGCGAGGTAAAGCTTAGGTTAATTAGGGTGTTACAGTATCTACAAACTGTGGTATTACTTGAACGATCCGGTATACTTGGCGGTATCCGTGAGCTTTAATTTTCGCTCATCAATGACGCTAATCCTAATTATTTAAAATCTTACTTTTTTTTTATTTTAAAATTTTATCTTTTAGTGATTTTAAAATGTTGATTCTTCTCCACCAACCTACCTCCATTTTTAGGTAAAAAAAAGTCAAAGAGGACCAATTCTATGTGCAGTTAAGCTGTCAATTTTTTAAAAAGTTCAAATTTAAAAATTTAAAAAACTAATTTTACGCTAAAAAAAATACATCCTCCCAACTCACGTCACCTTTCTTCTCCTTTCTCTCTGTGTCTCTCTTCTTCTTCTTCTACTTCTTTTTTTCCGCATCTCTCCCTCTATGCCGCTTCTCCCTCCACGTTTCTTTTTCTTCTTTTTCTCCAAACCACTTTTAAAAGTTTTTGTACAATAATTTTAAATATTTTTTTGTTACGTTTCAGGTATTTTTTTATTAAGTTTTAAATATTCTGTTTAGAATATTTTTGTATGTTTCTTTTTATTTAGTTTTAAATATTTCTTTTATTATATTTTAGATGTTTTTTTTTGTTTTTGGATGTTTCTTTTTTTAAATCAAGAAATATTTAAAAAATAAAAAATAACATTCATCAACAAGAAATGTTTCTTTTTTTGTTTTGGATGTTTCTTTCTTTTCGATGATTATGTGTGAAGAAAGACGAGCACGACGAAGAGGTTGACTACATTGAGAAAGGCGCACAGAAGAAGGGCAACGACGCAGTAGAGGAAAGTAAAACCATGATAAAGAGAAGCGAACACATGACTAAGAGAAACAAGGGCATGGTGGAGAGAAGTACACACACAGCGAAAGGAAGCGTATGCATAATGGAAGAAAGTGCTATGAATAGAAGGTTTTTTTGGAGGGGGAGGGGGGGAGAGAAAGATGTAGAAGAGGAAAGTAAAGTGATAAAGATTTCAGATGGTTTCTATTTTCTAACTGTGGTAGTAAAATTGACTTGTTGAAGAAAATTACATGTTATTTTTGAAGTAATAAGGATTTTTTTTTTTGTAATCCAACTAATAATTAATTGTAGTTGACTAGTATCCTAATTAATTACTTAACAGGATTGATGTTTTATATTTTTACGGGTGATCGATAAAAAAAAATATGTAAACATCATCTTCTTTTGGGTATGAAGAACATAATTAAATTAAGAAAAGTCAAGCGTGAGTTAACAAGGCACATTTTAAAACTAACAAGCAAAATGTTCAGATTAGTTAGTTGAGATTCTTGAAGGTGAGTCTATTTTTTAAAATATATATATATTACTTTTACATTAATTTTGGCTCCTACATGTTTAATTTTCATTTTCACTTTTAATTATGCATGCTCTCAAATTCAATCTCTTTTAAGATTGATTCAATTAGAACAATCTGAAACCATATTCTATGAACGGTGTTCTGTTTAAAATCATTTAAGATAGAATCACGAACCAACATAACAAAAATAACTGGAAATAAGAAACATTCATTTTCAAACACGATTTAACTTCCGAGAGAAATGCATGTTTGCTTTACACAACAAACTACATATAAAATAACAGAAATGCTAAAACTGTAAAAGCTAATTAAGGCTGAGAGTTCAATCTTGATTATTAATGAAAGCAGCGATGCGTTTAAGCAAGCTCTTAGCATTATCAGAATCAGGGTTGAAGATGTGAAAGTCATGATCCTCTCCTTCTGCCTCATATAACTCAGCTTTTCCTTTCCAAGCGCTGTTATTGACCAGAGTCTTATGGTAAAGCTTCCCTCTCTCTTTCAATATATCTCTCTCTGCAACAATCACAAGCACGTTGTTGCAAACCACGCTTTCAAAACCAGGAGCTTCCTCCACAAACGGGTTGATCAACGGGTCATCGTTCCCTTTCTCAGAAGGGCACACCAATTCCCACCACTTATCCACCATCTTCTTCCTCTCTGGATCAGTAGCTTCCACACCAATGGGTTCCTTCCCCCAGAAATAAGGATGGATCATGATGAGGCCGGGGATCTTGAAGAATTTCATGTTGCTGCTACCCGAAGAATGATGCAACTTTATAGCCATGAAGTGTGCGATGTTGGCACCTGCGCTATCACCTGCCAAGAACACGCGGTCAAAGTCAACGTTTTCCTTGAGCCATGTTTCGTGGCCTTCGAAAGAATGAGAAGCAGCCCATTGGATGGCATCCCAAGAATCATGGTAGGCGGCGGGAAGTGGGTGCTCCGGCGCCAGCCTGTAGTTGACGGAGAGGGCGACCACGTTGGCTTCAGAGACTAGGCGGTTGAGGGAGTTGTGGTAGAGAGGATCTGCGGGTGAAGAGATGCAGAAGGCTCCGCCATGGAAGTAGATGAGTAAAGGGAGCTTGGTGTGATTGTGATTAGTGTTGTTGGGACGGTAAAGCCTGGCAGTGACGGAGGT
Organism: Arachis ipaensis; assembly: GCF_000816755.2. Lineage (NCBI taxonomy): Eukaryota > Viridiplantae > Streptophyta > Magnoliopsida > Fabales > Fabaceae > Arachis > Arachis ipaensis. The sequence continues at coordinate 111,477,198 of NC_029791.2, forward strand.
TTGTGGTTGGATGAGGATGTCTTTGGAGAGAACGTTGGTTTCGAGATCGAGGCCTGGAGGGGCTACTTGTGTGCCGGCGAGTCTCTCAACTGTACCGTCACTGTGGATTCTTAGGTAAGGGGGCACCTCCATTGAGATTTCAGGGTTGCTCGGTGAATCCATTTCGAATCAGAACAGAGAAAGCAAAAACCTTTTTTTCTGTTGTGTGGCCACTGTTGACTATCCTGTCCACCTACACCTTCTTTTTGCTCAGAATTGAGGGTAGCCTTTTTGATATATTTTTAATTAAATTGTATACGTATTTATAATTTAGCTATTATTTTTAAATGAAATAAATAAAACAATTTAACTAAGTATTCTTTAAAAATTGTACAATATTCAACATTTTATAAAACAATTTAACTAAGTATTCTTTAAAAATTGTACAATATTCATCATTTTATTATAATAATTAAAAAAATAAAATAAACACATTTAAATAGATTTAGTATTTTTTTAAAATTGAATACACATCTAAAATACAAACTAAATAAAACTAAAATTTAAAATTTCTGTTTCAATTTTATTATTTTTAATTATTAACAGATTATCATTTAAATACACTTTCAAAAATATAAATTCAGTAAAATTGAAGATTTTAATTCGTCTGCGCCGCCATTTTCTTCGGCGCCGCTGCGTCATTCCTGGCGCATCCCTGGCGCTGTTCCTCTGCAACGCCATTGTCCGCCTCGCTCATCATTGGCATCGCCTTCCTCCTCGCCGTTCAGCCTCGCTTCGTCCTACTCCTCGTCAAGTTAGTCCTCATCAGCGTTGCTAATCCTTTTTCATCGAAAGTAGACCTTAGGTATTTTGGATGTGTTTAAGAAAAAGTGATTCATAGTTAATGTATCTGGGTAGTTATTCAATCACATTGATTTTGCATGCCATGTACAATATCCTAATTTGCATTGGAGAATGGTTTAGGTAGAAGAACAATTTAAAAATCACAAACCTCAAATTGTCAACACTTTTATATTTGTAATTACAGCCTGCAAGAGTTTAAATTTTTTGTTTATAATTTTAAATGTGTTTTAGAAATATTTTGTGTATCACTTTATAATTTTAGATGTATTACAATTATTTTTTAATATTTAAATTTAAATTTTAGATTTATAATTTTGGATGTGTTTAAAAAATATTTTTTGTATAAATTAATAACTTTAAATGTGTTACAATTGAAAAAGAAAAAGAACAATTCACAAACCTCAAATTGTCAACACTTTTATATTTGTAATTACAGCCTGCAAGAGTTTAAATTTTTTGTTTATAATTTTAAATGTGTTTTAGAAATATTTTGTGTATCACTTTATAATTTTAGATGTATTACGTATTACATTTAATATTTAAATTTAAATTTTAGATTTATAATTTTGGATGTGTTTAAAAAATATTTTTTGTATAAATTAATAACTTTAAATGTGTTACAATTGAAAA
>NC_029791.2:111480091-111483744 GCF_000816755.2 Arachis ipaensis
GGGTGACAAATTAAAAAAATGTAATTTTTAAATTTTAAATTAATTTTAATTATAAATATATATCTAAAAAATAAAAATATATTTTAATTAAAAAATAATTAAATAATATTAAAAGCTAACTAAATACCGAAATTTTATCGTACAAGGAATATTTTCCTGAAAAAAAGAATGCACCGATAAAGATTGTGTTTGAAATTTGTGGCCTTTTGCTGCACATGTGCTATAAAATAAGCCCCGAGTCTTATCACGGGCAAAAGTCGTTGAGGCGTGAACTGGTAGTCTGATTGTAGATATGTAAATAAATAAGAGAGGAAAGGAAATTTTGGTAAGGGAAAAGACTAAGTGGAAGTAAGAATAAATAACTCAACATTATTTATTAGGGCTGATTTTTTTTAATATGATTTAGTGTTGTGAGTAATGCTTCGTTATGATTATTTGGGGGAAATTACACTGTTATGACGGCATTATTTTAAGAAATTTGGGAGGAAGAAATTGGTGGGACCGGTTTTAAAGAGAGAAAAGAGGGAATACAAATCGGTCCTACCGATTTGTGAAAGAGACACGAAGAACACAAATCGATCCCACCGATTTGTGTAAGATGGAGATACCAAATCGGACCCACCGATTTGTAGGAGTCCTATTTTATAACATAGTAATCGGTCCCATCGATTTCGGGCGTGAAAAATGTTTTTTTTAATACGACAGTGCACCAATCGAAGCGAGCGATTTGTGTGGAATGCGGTCGGTGGGTCCGATTTGCCGTAACTGCTTAAATAAAATGAAGAAAACATCACAGAAGCTTCATTTCTTCGTCTCTGGTCTCCGTCTAAGCTGATGTTCTTCCTCCTCTCCTTTTATTCTTCTCCGTCATTCTTTCCGTCATTCTTGTAGAAAAAATTTAAATGAGTGTGAAAATAGGCAAGTATGTATACTGATATGGATGATAGAGTTGTGTTGAAGATTTATTGTTATGGGCAGATTTTGTTGCAAACATATGAAGGAGTTCAATTTGTGTGTGAAAATCCAGTAGATGTTGTTATTCCGTTCACGTTGTTGTTTGAGGAATTAAAAGGGGTGATTTGTGAGAAGATAGATTCTCAAAGATCTAGGAGAGTATCCTGTATTTTGTACAGGTATCCTTTATCTGTGTTTGGTGGGTTCATTCAATTTCAGACCAAGTACGTGACGGATGAAGCGAGTATGCATGAAATGTTTTCAATGTATATGGAAAATTGCCACCGAATGTCTTATATCGAGTTGTATGTTGAGTTTGAGCAATCTGAAGCGGACCGTAACATTGTGTTAGAAGATTATAATAGTGAAAGCGAGGATAAATTTGAAAGTAACTATGAGATCGTTGGTCCAGGTGAACACGAAGATGAAGCTGGCGGCGACATGAATGCAGATGTGGCGGCAGTTGCAGATGCACTAGCAAACCCGTATCCGTTTCAGGAGTCTTCTTTCATGCGGTCGTTGGATTTGGAGGCTATGCACGCACCGGAGTTTCCGCAATATATGAATCCAAGTGCGTAAAGCTAGATAGCTGTATGAAACTCTTAAGTAGCAGATCATTATGTCAGATAAGTAATATATGTGATATGTGGATAGTCATTTGTGAGCATAGTATTTGGTTTTTTTATTAATTAATAATTCTTTGTTATGAGTTATATTTAGATGTTCTTTACGTAGATAGAATAGCGACAAAGAAGACTATTATGATCTTACATGGTAAAGTGTGTTTATTAATTGAGTTGTAATAAATGATTTATTGCTAAGTACACAATAAAGGATTTATTATTTTTGATGTATGCAGTGCTTCCTGTTGTGGCGGATGGTGAGTTCACAGTGGAGATGGAATTCAGTTCAAGGGAGGCAGTAATCAAGGCAATGAAAGATTATACCATCCGGAGAGGTGTAGACTATCGGGTATATGAGTCGGAACCGACGACATTCTATGCCAAATGTACAGAATATGGTAATGGTTGTGACTGGTTGATCAGGGTTACCAAAATGCAGAAGAAGTACTGTTGGGAGATAAGGAGGTACAACGGAAGTCACACGTGTACAAGGTCTACTTTTTCTCAAGATCATTCGAAGCTGGATTCGAAGACAGTTGCAGAAGCAATTAAGCCATTAGTAGAGGCTGACCCGTCTATAAAGGTAAAATCAGTAATTGCTGAAGTCCAGTCAAAGTTTAACTACACCATCAGTTATCGCAAGGCTTGGTTAGCAATTCAACAGGCAGTGGAATCAATTTTCGGAGGTTGGGAGGCATCATATGAAGCTTTGCCCATATGGTTTGAGGCCATGTGTCACAAGGAGCCATCAGCAGTGGTTCACTTCGAAACAATGCCTGCTTACTAGGAGGATGATTTGGTTCCTGATATACGTGTACTGCATAGAGTCTTCTGGAGTTATTACCCTTGTATAAGGGCCTTCAGGCACTGCAAGCCAGTGGTGCAGGTGGACGGAACTCATTTGTATGAAAAATACAAGGGTTGTTTATTGGTTGCAGTCTCACAAGATGGTAATAACAACATCGTGCCTATTGCATTCGCCATAGTGGAGGGAGAGACTTCTGACGCATGGTACTTTTTCCTGAGTAACTTGCGTCAACATGTGGTGACACGTGATGGTGTGAGACTCATCTCTGATCGACACGATTCTATTAGGTCAGCTATTGAGAGAAGTAATGGGGCTTGGTCTCCTCCTAGAGCGTTCCATATGTTTTGTATCCGAACGGACCGTCCATCTTCTTGCAGTCGACACGAGTTGCCCTACACAATGATCTATACAAGTGTGCCAGACATGCCGAACCCCAACTAAACTGTATGATATGATTAAAAGTTACGGAGTAAAGGTAAAAATTTCCAATGAACAGCTGAACTCGCCTTATCTCCAAACATAACTGTCCCAAATAACAACATTATGTGACACTTTACATACATCTGAATATGCTCAACATCATTCAACACTATACGATCTCTCAAACCCCTAAACCATGTTAATTTTATAAAGCTCCCTCTACATTCCGTCTTCCTCGGTGCAACTCCAAATTGGTGCAAGCACTCGGCTTCCAATGCCTCAAAACAACTCATGGTCGGTCCTGTTACTGGAAGACTATTTGTCGGCAGACCGAGAATCATCGCCATATCCTCCAAGGTCACGGCACACTCACCAACTGAAAAGTGAAACGTGTGAGTTTCAGGCCGCCATCTCTCAATCAGAGCATTAATCATTGCTGACTGACATGGAATAAATCCAATTTGTGAAACATAATAAAATCATGTCTCGCGTAAGTGTGACTCAACAATTTGATTGTATGAATCCGGCGGCTTTAAATGTTCACACAGCAACATCCTTAAACCCTACAATATCACGTTTCCACTATAAGTCACAGTATAATATAACTATATTCTCAAAAACACAATTATCGTTACATGACCATTATAACTAATTCCAGCATAATTGCATTTCAAACATACGCAGTAAATCTGTTATACAAAAAATCTTTCAATCATATTCAGTACCTTAAAACAGCATACTAATTTATTATTGTTATTATTACTCATAAAACAGCATATTATTATTATTATTATTATTATTATTATTATTATTATTATTATTATTATTATTATTCATAACACAGCATT
>NC_029791.2:111484363-111511013 GCF_000816755.2 Arachis ipaensis
TCATACATACATACATACATACATACATACATACATACATACATACATGATTAATTTCGATTTTAATTTCTATTTCTAACCACCTAATCATACATGCATACATACATACATACATACATGATTAATTTCAATTTTAATTTCTATTTCTAACTACCTAATAATAAAATCATTAGTACATATATGATTTAATTAATTTCTACTTAATGCTATTACAATATGTATTTCTAATTAAATTTAATATTTATTACTATTATTATTATTAAATCAGATTATTAAAAAATAAAAACTTACATAATTTGGATCTCTAAGATAATTAACAATGTGAAGCTCTAGTTGATTTACTTCTTTAATTTTTGGTCTTCTTGGCATTTTCTTTGAATTCTTTTCAAAATCTGTTGTGGTCCAACAATGGTGTGCAGCAAGGATATAATGGGATTGAGGTGGGGTTGAGGGTGTTGAAGAGAGGGAGACGAAAGTGAAAGAGAGTGAAAGGGATACGGTTGAGGGTGCTGAAGAGAGGGAAACTAAAGTGAAAGAGAGTGAAAGAGAGTGAAAGGGATAGGATGAAGGGATTCTTTTGTGGCAAGGGGGTCACGGGCAACCGAGGGAACTGCATGCGTCACGCGTGGCCAAGGAACGCAAATCGGTGCCACCGATTTGTGCACCCTCCGCGACCTAAAATCGATGCCTCCAATTTCCTTGCAACCAATCGGTGCCACCGATTTCTGCTATCCAGCCGTCACAAATCCGTTAAACACCAATAATCACCATATTGCTGCATAACTCCATCAACGGCGTCATATCTAAATTAAAAAACTCTATTTATTAGCTCTTACTCAATGTTAAAAACAATTTTTTTTTTTTGCGAAAAATCTTGTGAAAAAATTTAAATCAATGTTAAAAACAATTTTTTTTTTTTTCGAAAAATCTTTTTTTAAAATTTAAAAGTATATTTTATTTATTTATTTAGTTATATTTAAAAAAAAATTAAAATTAAATTTTATAATTCATCATCTAATAATAAAAAATTATATCTTTACATAAAAATAAGGTGGAAATTCAGATGCAGTCGACTTCACATGAAGTTGATAGCTGAGAGTTGTTAAATGAAAATTTAGTCAAATCAATCAAACCATCTAACGGCCATCAACTATCAATTTTACCTGAAGTAGACTATATTTAAATTTTCACCTAAAAATAATTATAAAATCTTTATAATAGCATCATTTTATTTATTTTAAAAATTAAATTCACCAATGATCATTGCCAACTGCCCAACTCTCATAATGCGTGGTGTGGTGCGAAAGTCATACATCATTTGTTGTTTATGACTTTATTTAGAGGAAATTAAAGATCTTCGATAATAATCGGAAAATAAAAAGGTTAAGGAAAAGTATGACATGGAGATTTGACGCTCCATAATACGAGAGTTTATTCCACATGAATAATGTTGAACTGGTTGCCACTATCTCACATGCAGTTCCTTGAAATAAGATGAAAGAAACAAGTTTATTAAAATTCAGGGTTTAATTTCTTATTATTGCTTGTTCTTAATTTACGGGATAACCATGACTCAGAAGGTGACTTGGGCAATGGCGGAAGCAACACAGCTCTACGGCACAGACCAAAAGGCCATCCCTCACAGTGACAAAACTCCTGAATCACCGAACGCCTCCAGAATTTTGACACGTCAACAACGTCCTTCAAGCTTGAACAACGAGAAAGGCTTGTCTTCACTGAATAGAACGCTTCTCCACCACTCATCACAGAACTCCCACCACAGCACGAGAAACAGCTCTTAACAGAAAAGAATTCTTCACTTTGTTTATACTGTTCTTGATTATCATCCCCCTCCACCACCATCACCACCCTTTCTTGTGATGGTGCTGCCATTTCCTGAGTCATATACTTCAGTTCATTTGTTACAGGAGTGTACACCCAAGAAAAGCTGTGTCTCAACAACACGTTCGGCTTCTGCTTCTGTTTTTCCATGACTCCACTTATAATTGCTGACATAACCACCTGAAGAAGCAGAATATATGTTAATAAAGAGTTAAAAGAACAAGAACAACCATAATGGATGATTATATATGAGTTTAAAGATAAAGATTTAACGTACTTCGAGTTCCTCTTCGATGTCGCTCATTGGATACTCTTCTTCAAGGCTTACATTTGAAAGTCTTCCACCAAAAGTCTGGCAAAGAGAAAACAATTCCTTCAGAGTTTCTACCACACATTTGCATCTCTTGGATTGGTGTTGCTGATTTGATTGTTGCTCTTCATTGTAGAAGACACCCATGTTTGAAATTCATTCATCAATTCAGAGAGGAGAGAGAGTGATTTATATTTGTGGTGCTATACTGCTATATTGGATTTGTGGATTCACATTAGTGCTTGTGATAGAATTTGACATGATTTATTATTGATAGTGGCTTTGCAGCGTACAGAAAGCACTTAAAAGAAAAGGCTTTCCGCCCTTTAAGGTAAAGACAAAGTAAAAATGTGCTCAAGACATTTTAACTAATGACTCAATTTAGGAGTCAAATGTTTGTTTGACTTCAATAAGTACTATGGTTTGAGGAAATTTTGTGTGTACTTGGGATTAAACATGAGGTTACTAATAAGACCGTGACATGGGACACCTTTGTTTTTCGGCGTATTATGTTACCTGTTGTGAGCATAATAAATGCCTAAATGGCTTCAACGGGTAACCTTCAACTACTTCGTTTAATTGTATGTGATGTAAGTGGTGGTGTCTAGTCAGAGTAAACACTTTAAGTTAAAGTCATGGGGTTAATACGACGTGCCACCGAATAAATGCTGCTATCGAACAGATTTGCTTAGATTGGTTACCCTTCAATTAAAGTTATACATATTGAATAAACAAGAATAGAAATGGACAAGACACTGAAAACATGTAGCATTAGGAAATGTTAGCCTAAATAATCTCTTATCCTGAAGCTGATTAAACATAGCAGTTAGGATTTTACATGAAAGAACGAACCTTCTGTCAACAATTTAATTCATTGCAATTGAATGCACAAACAAAGGCTCTAGATGTTTCTCTAGACTTGAGGTACCAGATTAACATGTGATAACTACCCAATTCTGAAAAATTCTACGTTTATATTGTGCAAGTTTAAGCCACCTATTTGACTTTAACTACATACTTCCTAACAGAGTTTTCCACACAAAAAGTTAAACTCCAATGGATCAACAAAGCACATCTTGAAGGATGCATAGATGTAAATAGAAAAGGAAGTTAGGGTGGAGATCCTCATCAACATGCTCAACATGAACAAGCATTATGCTATTAATAGGATTCCAAATCCCATGGAGAACAATCAATTATGTTACTTATCAGAGATAGCTTACAACAAACAACTCCCTCTTCTGTAAAAGTCACATTTCCTCAGTGTTAATGCTATCAAATAACTTACAACAAACAATCTCCTTGTCGGTTAAAGTCACATTCCCTAACTGTAAACTTAAACCGACCATGGTGAAAAAATCTTTGGCACTGAGATGTCTTCCTTTTGACCAAAACCAAGTCCTAAATGACCATGGAAAAATGGTTTGCGACCCAGTTCATTTCGTTATAAAAAAGGCACATGTTCGGGAAAAGTAGAAGAATCCAGCGGTGCAGCAGAGGCTTTGCCTGAACTAGCTTTGTGGTCTTATAGTATACAAGGCAGCATCTGGTTGAAGATGCAACTATAGTGTTGGTCATGTGCTTCATACACTAACAATTCCAGAGACCCATGGAACAACCACTGGTGCTGATGGGTGTGAGTTCCGATACCATTCGGGATATTTATCCTTAAAATTCAATCGAGGTTTCTCAGCCTGAATTCAGAAAATTGAATAAAGTAAATTAGCCGGCCAAAGGAAAAACACATGAGCAAGTGGGAAAATTTTAGATCAGACAATATATGCTATTATGTAACCTTTTATCCCTCCAGACCTTGGAGAATACAATTATCTAAAGATATGCAAATATATAGGGGGGAGTCAAACTATTGAACCATGGGATATGACTTACATATTTAAGCCAGCATTCCTGATGTTTGTGTTGATATCTATCTGGTGAATGACACCCAAACTCAGATGGGCAATAAACCCAAATATTGCATTTCTTTTGACCTTCTTTGGCATGTTTCGCATGATCCAAGCAAGCTTGACAGCAATCAGCTGCACTAGCCTTGTGGTGGGTGAGACCCCATCTTACTGCATCACCATCATAATCTGTGTGAAGTTCAGCATGGCACTCAGGTGGAAGGGACCTGCCAGGAAGAACCTCCTCCTCTGCAGAGAATAATATATGCTTTTGAATACAAAGAATAAATAACTTAAAGAGGAAAAAGCTTACGGGAATACTTCTTCCAAACTCTATCACACAATGTATGCAGGGTTAAGTGATTCTGGGAAACCAGTATAGTATAGAGAGGAATGTTTTATATACATTCATTGCATACCACAGGGTACCGAGGGAAGATTAAAAGTCTACAATCAGAATAATAAAATATTGACTGGAGATATGGATAATACCAAACCCCTCTGCACCCTCAGGTTTGTCTTCATGTTCTGTATTAACAACTTGAACAGGTATCCAAAGGCCAATCTCTTCACAAATTGCAGCCCAATCAGACTCCAATGCTCTTGCTAGCATACCTAGGAGATGGAAATAAACACTTAAGCAAAAGGTATAAAAGATTTGTAAAAAATTCATTGCTTGTTTGAACGAACATGCTGCATTATTTCAAAGTATCACACAATCAACTTTTATAAACATAGCAGAAAATGTTCATACCAGCCTCTTCATGGGGAATGGCTGAGTTGGAAGTCCTACTCACAAGAGCCAACTTAGCCTCTCTCAGTTTTTCCATTCGCCAATTTTCAACTGCTTCTGTATTTTTTAAAACGTAATATCACCAAATCGAGCAAGAATGGACAGAATTAAGCGAGGTAAGCCAGTAAAATGTTTTCCAAATTCTTTGAACATATAACAAGATAAGACCACCAAAGTTTAGAATCTAAAATAACATGATAGCAATCCACAAAACAAGGGGAATTACACCACCTATGCTTGAGATAAAACTGCATCAAACTTCACTAGAATGGTTTTTCTGCTTGATTGGTTGAAGATTCAGTCAATGTCTGCACTTTTTACCAATCATAAGACCCGCTTACTTATTATTCCTTATTTTTAAAACCCATCTCTTAACCAGGCAAGACACATCTATAGGAACACCACGGTGGTGCAATGTTGTGGAAGTAATTAAGTGATTCTATGACACACACAGCATGGTAAACTACAAAGATTTTCTAAGGTTGTTGAAAGTGCATTTCCATTGCCCTTAAGCAACCTGAAAGTTGCCAAAAAAGAAAAATGGAAGTGGAAGACAGTGCAAAGGTACAGCTGTCTATCTTACAACTTATAAATGATGCGATTGATCAAGTTGCAGAGAAACTGCAAGAAAAATAGTGCAAATTGCAAAACATATTCTGTGGTGAACTTGATGCACTTGTAATTAATAGTTAAATGCAAACAATATAATACACAAATTGCACAACAATGTTCTATTTATTTTAATGAAAAATAGATTCTCAGAAGCACAAGTTACAAGCAAAAAACCTCGTTCCTTAGCAATATCTGTGCGAGTAGAGTTCAAGTTGGTTAGTCTCTGCAGTATCTCATCAATTATTCTCTGTTTCAAAGGCGGAGGCAATTCAACCGCCGCAGTTTCGGTTGAAAACTCCCCTTCTAAATCCTTCACCTATTAGCACAAACAGCATTTTAATAATATTCACTCCAGTTAACTTCTGAGGAAGTGCTTACCCTACCCAGAAATATTAATAATAAGTGCTTAGTTACTTCTTACCAATTTAATTAACTCCTCCGGTTTAAACTCCTTTCGTATTCGGATAGATTCCTCCATTTTCCGAATCTGATCTGGGTTATACAATACACCTGAACACAATAAAAAAATAAAGAAAGAAAAAAAAAATCAATACAGAAAACGCAGAGAGAGAAGCAACGAAGTGTTATAAAAAAGAGAGGATGATAAAGTGAAAAAGTTGAATCGGAGATTAATGTTAAATTGTTAATAGTTACTTACTATTGCGTGAAACGTTACCGGAGTAGATGTATAAAGAAGCGTAGAGAGTGCGAAGAGCGTAGAGTAGAAGTGCGATGTTGAAGAAGCATAGCAAGAGTGTGATTTTCTTGTAGGAACTGTTGCTTCTCGCCATCTTCCTCTTTTCTGTTTTATCCTCATTCCACCATTGCACGCTTCTTCTTTTATCTCTGCGGCGCCTTTAATATTTTTCAAAACTAGATATTTTGGCTCCGATTATAGATCGATGAAACTGAAACGAGCTCAAATATAATTTGACTTAGTGAAGAAAGTAACAATGTTGAAGTAGAGAATGATGATTGGATCGATTATAGCTTAGGCCTTAGCTGAGCTTACAGAAACGGACATCGAAGTGATCGAACCCGGTTTGTTTGTTTCTATCTTTTGTGTCTTCTTTGGACTGAGCTGGTTTTTTTCCTCCGCCACTGGGGATGGCGGCCGTGCTAAATTGCGCTTGCCAGTCAGGCTAACGTGCGCCCCCTTTTTTGAAACTGATTTTGTAGCGAGAAATTAGCCACGGTACGTTCGTTCGCTGCGATGTCAAGTTGTCAACACTCAACACTGGCCTGGGCAGTGGGCACTCATTACTCACACATGACACATTCACACACCATTTTTAAGGTGTTTAATGTAAGGTGTTGGAGAGTACAAAAGTTGTTGATCCAAAATAAATTCAAAAACGAAAAATAAAAGGAAAAGGAAAATATGATTGCAAAAGTTCGCTTTTTAATTTTAGTGTTGTAGTTCAATGATATTTTTTAATAGTGTAAGAATTTGATATATTTTTTTTATACACTTGAAATATTTTAATATTATTTTAACTCACTTCTAAGTCAACCAATCACAACTCACTCTACACCCCCAAAATCTCCAAGGCTGGTTCATTTGCTCTTTGTGGTCGAAATTTTTAAGAGAGAAAAAGAGAGAAAAGTTCTTAGTTCTAAATCTTCAAAGCTTTATTTCTACTGAACTAAAACTCAAATCAAAATTTCAATCCGACCAAAATGATCCTCTCTTCTTTCTCTACATGATCATATGACTTATCAAGGCTGGAATCAAAGTGAGTTGGCTGCACCATCTCCCTTTTGCTTTGGTTTCAAGGAAACATGCTTAAACATGTGTTTTCTTAATGTTCTTCCTTAAGAATCATGCTTAACTTGACTTGAGGGCCAAGAAACATTAATTTCCAGCAAGTCTAAGGTGAGAAATTCCTTCTTAACATGCTGAGTAAGATTTGGTTAGTTGAGGGTTTTTGGATTTAAAGTTGTTCTTGATGTGATTTAGGAGGAAAAAGTGCTTAAGGACCACCTAAGGATATAACCGAATTTGGAGCAGCAAAACCAGATAGGGTTTGATGAATTTCATCTTGATTGATTGTGTTTGAGTTGTGTGATTATGATATGGTTTGGCTGTGCTTGAAATTGATGATTTATATGAGTGATTCTTGTTGAAAATTTGATGAAAATTTGATGAAATTTGATAAAATTCAAGTTATGAATTTGTGTTCTTGAGTGCAGCTGGAAACCGAAATCCTAGGCCCTAAATTGGGGTTCAATTTGTGTTAAAATCATGTGAAAAAGATGTGGTTTTAGTGGCTGGGAATTTATTTTGAATTATGGTAAAAATCGGTTGCTGAAAAGATTGAAAAACGGGTAAAAACAAAGAAAGAATCTGAAGAATTTACGAAGAACACGAAGAACACTTTGAGTGTGGTGAAAAACAATGAAGAACAGGCTTTTGATCTTAAAAAGGGAAGGAAGTAAAAGTTTTGGTGTTTGGGGGTTATTTTATAATTTCTGAAAGTTAGGATGGTTAAAGTAGAAATATTAAAAGTTACGGGTGGTAAAAAGTAAATTTTAAAGGTTAAAAGTTAAAGTGGGGTAATTTTCAAAAATTTAATGATAAAATAATAAATAATAATAAAATATTAAATAATAATATTTAATTAAAAATAATATTTTAATAAAAATAATAAAATAATACGGAAAAGACAGTTTTTCGTAAAAACTTTAGAAAGACAACTTTAAGCGCAGAATCTCATAATTACCTTCATAAAATACTTAGGGAGTGGTAATAACATGTTAGTGAGGCAAAGATAAAGGAAATATAAAAAGTTAAAGAAAAGGTAAAAACCAAAGAAAAGTCTGTAGAGTTTTAATGACAGAAAAACAGACAGAGATTAGTGAACGAACTAGGGCAACATAGTTAGTCCTTGAGTTGCGGCTAGGGTTACGTATTATATGAAAAGTTAAACTGTTTCAGTATAGACTTAATGAACCTATACTTGGGACAGGTTAACTACTCATACCAAAATTTACATAAGCTTTAAATGCATACATTAAGCAGAGAAGTTAGAGCAGAGTAGACAAAACACGTAGAACAGAGTAACCAGAGTAAAGTAAAGAGACAAAGAGAAAAAGAGTAACATAGATACAGAGAAAAGAGTAATTAGAGAGGAGTAAAGAGATATAGAAAACAGAGTAACCAGAGCAGAGTAAAGAGATACAGAAAAAAGAGAAATCAGAACAGAGTCAAGAGATATAAAGAGAAAAGTAACATAAGAAATATTTATATATATATATTAGTTGCTTGATGTAACCCAGAGTTATATTATATATATATTAGTTGCTTAATGTAACCCAGAGCTTCTGTAGGAAAACTAAGTTACCTACAACCATTTTTCGCTTCCCCAGAACAGAGAAGAGTATATATATAATTTCCTGCAGTAAGCAGAGGCTGTCTCAAATGAGCGGCTAGTATTATATGCGCATTTATTTAAGAATGGAAAATCGTATCTGGGAAATCGGGATTACTCGTGACCGGATAAATGTCAGGGTTGCGGGCAGCCAACCGACACATGAGCTCATGGCCTGCGCTAGGACTAGACATGCATCATTCTTGTCTGTGCATCATTCTCTGTTGCATTTCTTTCTGTGTGTGATCTATTTCTTTATGTTTATTTGCTTGTATGCTATTTCTGTGTTTTATTTTCTTGCATTCTTTTGTTTGTGTTCTGCTTTCTGTTTTTCCTATTTTCTCTATCTATCTTTATCTTCTGTTTACTGCTACGCTATATTCTATCATCGTCATCGAATAAATGAATGTAACCAATAACCCTGACTCTACTAAGAACTCCCCAATTCTTACCCCTTCTCTCCCTTCATCCTCTTCAGATGGAGACGGACGTGATATTCTATGAGTTCGAGGACCCTTACGTCTACGAGGATCCAATATATCACAGTTACTTCATTATGGGATTGGAGCCTCGTATTAGACGATATGCGTTACTAAATCGAGCTCTTCAACATCCTCTGTCTAGCTCGCATTTTGACCTCGATGCTCTTTATGACTTTTTCTTATCCTGGTTACACATAAATTTTTTTTTTCATTTCTAAAAAAATTAGCCGCAAAAGTTTATATCTTTTTCCATTTAACTTTTTAGTTATGTCAATACCAATTTAAAATTACGACTAGAAATTAAAAAAAAAACATGTAGGTTTCTTAAGTTCTTAATATACAAAATGTATTTGAAACCTACAAAACATAGTGAAACTTGAGTCTGCTAGTGTTTGGCGTATTATCTCTAATTCGAACAGTTGGTGGTTGAAACTTAAAAGGATGCACGAAGAAAATTGATAGTAATAGTGTTTTTTCTGTTGAATTTTATATTATTTGGAGTCGTATAATTCTTATTTAGGAGTGTGATTTTAGGGAGGCTATTTTTAAAATAAATTATTTAGACGATTTTTTGATAGTGCATAAAAGAAGTCTTGATGCTAGTTTAGAATGGAATTTGGTGACTAAGATTCACCGTACCATAAAATTAGAATTGAAAGGCAAAGATATTAATTGGGATAAATACTAGATTGGTACTTGAAAGATTTTGATACCGACAAAATGGTATTTGACTAATATTATTGATAAAATAATCTCTGAAAGATTTTAAAATTTGACAAGCGTATTCTCGAACTCGCCGGAACACATCTCTAAGCACGATGCTGACGTGGCCACCGTATTTTGGTGACCTGGCAAAATCCTCCCTCCCCCAACCCTAATTCCTCCCTCTCCAATGCACTCCCCCCTCTCCCTCCCCATCGTACTCCTCTCTCATCAACACACTCTCCAAAAATTAACAATAACAAAAATTTACAAGAATTTTAATAAACTTTTGAGCAGAACTACAAAAGAAAATAAACAGAATAACACAAACCAAGCTAAGGCTCAGCATAAGAGAAGAGTCACAGAAGTGGAAGTAAAATGGAACAGAACAACAATGCGCAATGCAACGCAAGGCAGAGAGCCAAAAATAAAAGATGAGAGAGTATATGTTGTTAGGGTTTGGTTTGTAACTCAGAATAAATCCAAAAATACAATAAAATTAGAATAAATCAAGAATTGAGGATTGAAAATCATAAACCAAAATTGGAACAAAATAAAAAACTAAAAACCCAAAATAAATGTTATATCTGAGATATCTCTATCAGAATTACTGAAATTTGTTGGTCAGAGATGGAGACCAGCAATGAGGATGCAAGATGGAGACAAAAGGAGGCGACGAATCGGCGAGGAGAAGGCGACCACACTGAAATTGTGACGAGGAGAAAGACACGAGACTAGAGTCAAGGACATGTAAGATGGGGGTTGATAATAGAAACTATAGATACTAAGTGAGAACTGAGAAAAGAGGTCAACGATGGAAAGATTTGGGATCAAGAAAGGTACCTGCAGAAGAAGAGAAGGAGAATGCGGCTGGGAAGTAATGGACTGAGGTAGGAGTGAAAGCTGCATTGGAGAGGGAGAGGGGGTTGCATTGGGAGAGAAAGGGGGAAGTGCGTTGGGAAAAGAGGGATTAGGATTGGGGAGGGAGTTTTGTCAGGTCACCAAAATATGGTGGTCACATCAGTATCGTATTTATTGGAGATGTGTTCCGACGAGTTTGGGGACACGCTTGTCAAATTTTAAAATTTTTTAGGGATTATTTTGTCAATAACAAAAGTCAGATACCATTTTATCAATGTTAGAATCTTTCGAATACCGATTTGATATTTACCTCAATATTAATTCAAAGAGCAACCAATTGTAGAACTGATTTTATGGCTATAATTATAGCCTCGAACACAAAATAATATGTGAAATGGCTTCATTTGTGAAGTGATCTTAACCATCTTATTAGTTTAGATATAAGTCCCACAAATTAATTTTGGCCTGAATTATTTCTTCTTTTTCTTTAGTCTTTTTTTTTCATTTTTAGTCCAAAAAAAAAAAACTTGACAAGATTATATCATTTTTAAAATAAAAAAGAAAATATGCTTATTTGATAATCAACTTTATTTAGTGATTTTACATTTTTATAGTGCTTTAGCATTATCAAGATATTACTTATATTGACCTTTTAGAGAATTATCTCGTACTAACATTAATATATAAACAAATAAATTGTTCTTATATTAATTTATAGGCTATATATCGGTTTGGAGGATAACATGAAAAATTAAACATATAAATATAAACAAATAAATTTTTGTGGTACTAGAATTTACCATGGTATATCTCGCTCTGTTGAAAAATGTGTCTATTATTTTGTAAAAAGAAAATTACTTTGACGGTGTTAATATTGGGAATACACACAAATTGCATTCCAACACTTAATTTAATATAGGATAAAATCTCACCTACAGTTATATTTATGTAAAATTAATGGTTAAAAATTATTAGATAATAATTTAGTCAAATATATTAAATCACTTAATAATTCTTAATTATTAGTTTCATACGAAGATAACAGTATATGAGTCTTGATCTTAATATATGTATTTAGAATAGAGATAATGACTAAATCAGTACCTGAAAGATTTGAACGTTGACATTTTGGTTTGGTACCTGATGCTGACTATTGTTATTGACAAAATGATACCTGAATGATTTAAAAAATTGCCAAATGTGTCCTCGTGTTTGTCGGACCACAGCTCCGACGAGGACGATGCTAAGCTGGACACCGGTTTTTGCTGACAAGATAGGTTTTATTTGAGTTGGAATTTGTAATTAAATAAGTTATTAGCCTAGCTGGAAATAAACCTAATTGAAATTGATTTTGCCCCAAATCAAATAAATTTGCCGTAAGCCCTAATTAGCAACCGCTGTTACTAGTTACTGACTTACTGTGACTTAGTGTTTCACTACGAGTAAAATTGAAAGGTCACGTAGAGAAGGAGAGGCGTTGCTCTGAAAGCTTGGCGCAAAGAAGAACGAAACGGCGTGAGAAACATTGTCGAATTCGGAGCTTTAAGTGTAAGGGTTTGCAAGTGGCATCATCGCGTCTCTATTCTTCACTAAGAACAACCCTTTGAAGAGGTAGGTTCTGCTTCATTCCATCGTTTCGTTTACGTTGCCTTCGTGGACCACCTTATGATCATTTTGATTGTTTTAGTAGTGGGCCATTTTTGTTGTTTTTTTCTGTGCTTGTAACAATGCAACTTCTTGTTTATTCATTGTATCTTCCCTCTACTGTTTTTTAGATGGATCATCTAGTTACATTTGTGTATATCATTACATAGATTTCTTGAAAAGGGGTGGAGACGGTAATGTGATATACGACGGAGGTTTAGTGTCTGAGATACACAGGGTGAATGTGGAGACATGCAATTTATTTTTTGTTAAGGGCTTATTTCTAGACTTGGGTTAACCTGGATATAATGAAGTGTATTGGCTAGAACCTGGTTTAGACTTAGCTAAGGGTCTTAGAGTGCTCAGGACAGATGCTGAAGTGATGAGGATGTGTGAGAGTGCGATGAAGAATGACAACACTGTCCATCTTTATTTTGATCACTCTATTGATGCCAACCTTGAAATTATTGACAAAGATGTGGTGTCTGATGGTAGCGGTTAAAGTGTGGTTGAAATCAATTCACCTGGTCAAACTAATGAGAGGGAGAATGAAGTTGTGAATGAGGCCACTAATGAGGTTAATGAGTTGAATAAGGCTTTGAGTGTTGTTGTTAACGAGTTGAACAAAGGTGAGAGTGGTGTTATGAATGAAGATGTGAATGATGGGGATGGGGATAAAGACACTAAATGAGCATCAGCTCCAGAGAAGGGTGTTAAGAAGGTTAGAAAGAGGCATCCAAGACCACCACCAAGTAGTTTATCCGAAGAAAGAAGAGCTGCTAAAACTGGACAACCTGAGGGTGATCCTCGAGAAGCTGAAAGAGTAAATGAATCCACACATGAGACTAATGCTGATGATGCTAATAATGCCAATGAAGGTGCTAATTTTGGAACTCCAATTGTGGATAACTTGAAGCCAGAGGAAGTAGTTATAGAAAATGCTGCAGGTAAATCTTTTGTTTCTGTTTTGTTAGAGCATATCTGAATAAACATTGCATCATTGCTTACCTATCTTAACTAATTTTGTAATAGATAATGTTACACAAACAAATGAGAGGACAAATACAAGGAGAAATCATCCACGACCTCAACCGTCTAGGTAGAGAATTGTACCTGAAGAAGATGATGAAGCACCAAGGGTAGAGGTGCCTAACCCGAATAGAGAAGATAGAGACAGTGGACCTGAGAATTATGTCCATCACAAGCTCACCATTGAGGCATACAATAGGACTTACCAGTTTCACATTAACAGTATACCAAGTCAAGAGTATTGGGAGCATCATGAAGGGTTGTCATGTCTGCCTCCTCCATACAAGAGGCCTATTGGCAGACCCCTCAAAGAAGAGAAAAAAGGACAGTACTGAGCAATGTTCCGGGAGCCAATACAATGCCAAGAGAAGATATGGACAGATAACATGTCAAACCTACAAGAGAGTCAGTCAAACAAAATCTTTAATTAATATGTATTTACAAAATATGATTGAACTATTTCTGTATTTGATGAATGCTGATTTATTTTATTCATGGTCTCTATGCAAGGCTGGACATAATAGTAAAACTTGCCCTAAGAGACCAACTGGAACAGCAGCTGAAGATCAAGACATTGATGAGGAAGAAGCTAGAGAGCAAGAAGTTAACTGAGAGAAAACCATGGAGGCTGCACATGCTGCACATGTTGCAGATGAGGAGGACCTCACTCAAAACTATCCACAAAGTCATCCTGATCAGGTAAACAATGCAAATTAGCCTACTTTGTTGTTCCCCATGTGTTGGATCTGAACCTATAAAAGTTTTTTTTTAACTAATGGCCAAATTGATCCAGAACACTGCCAACAATGAAAATACTACAACAGATACTGCACCTCCTAATGCAGACAACAAACCTGCAGTATCCACCTTGGTTAGACCAACAACTAGCTTAGAACCAGCACCTCCAGTAACCACAAGGCCAACAGGACCAACACCAATAAGGAGAGGCATACCTACTTTTGTAAGGGGCAACCCCGTTCTACCAAGAAAAAAAGGTAACACCACTCGAAGAGGACTGACAGCCACCTCAACAACACCTCCAACTCCCACACAAAATGCAACAGCTGCACCACCACCCCTTGCTCAACCTAGTGTTGTCAGGCCTGTTGCTGGGTCTAAATCTCAAATTCCAACCTCAACATCTAGTGCTGCAGTGCCATGTAGTGGGTCTGGGTCAATGCCACAAGGTCCAACAGTTAGGCCCACTCTTCAAGCCCAACCTTCAGCTCCATTTAGGCCACCAACTGTGACTAGAAAAACCATAACAGCAGCAAGTCTAGCCACACAGAGTAGGTTCACAGGTTTCATGCCCACCCCATCCTTGAAGAGGAAAAAGCTATATGGACCACCACCATCAAAACCATCCACAAATGACAAGAAGTGATACGAGAATCTTGGATTTCAGTTTGTTGTTAGTTCTATTTTGGACCTGAATTAGTTACTATGCACCTAAGTGCCATGATGGCATGTAAGTGCTAACCAATTTTTTTGTGGTTTGTTAGTGTCATTTTGGGTCTGTAGTAGTTATTATGAACATAAGTGTCATTATGGCATCTTAGTGCTATTCTAGTTTTTTGTGGCTTGCTAGTGTTATTTTGAGTTTGAAGTATGTTATTCTGAATAGTTATGGATTATAATTTCATGTTATGCTACTGGTATATAATTCAGCTTCTGTTGCTACATCTATTTTTAAATGCTTACCTATCTTCTATATAGCTTGCTCACATCACAACAACAACAACTCAGTCACAGAACAAGAATAACATAGCATCCATTAAATCATCTCAATTACAATGAGGATAATATTACAAAGGAATAACGTGTCATTGTTAAATTCTTAAACTGTCCATTGTCTACCTACTTAACCAAATAAAATATACTCAAAGCCAAATTTAACCCAATCAATATACAAATAAAAATCAGGAACAATTCAACCCTCTTCAGATGATCCTTCACGTCATTCACCACAGATAGCACCATCATCATCCTATCGATTTCCAGGCCATCCCTACACTCGACATTGATTCTGCTTTTCTTTTTTGGTTTTGATTTGCCCACCATGTTACTATTCTCTGAAGAAACTTCTCCTTCCACACATTACTCTTGTATTTTATCCAACCATTGAAAATACCCGCAACGCATTTGTTGTTCTAGCACGACACAAAAATTTCATGTTTCAGAGAATGATTGAAAATTAAAATTGAATAAGCAGAGACGACAAACTAAGGAGGGCTATTGCATTACTTCATCATACATCCATCAACATTCCAAGCTTACCTTCCACATAGGGCAGCATAGAAACCATCTATCAGGGTTGCTACTTGTCTTCGACTTCAACGAAACCACTAGAAAGGGACAAAAGCAACGACCGTCATAGGTTTTGCTCACAATAACTGAACCACCATCCACGTCGAAGGCTTGCATCGATGACTGCTTTCTCACGGTTGTAGCTTTTCCACGAGCCCTAGCTGTATGCATCTTCCAATTTTGGTTCCTGTACTACGCATGAACGAAGAGAGCAATTTTAGAGCTTAGGGCAAATCCATTTGATTTGGGGCAAAATCAATTTCAATTAGGTTTATTTTCAGCTAGGCTAATAACTTATTTAATTACAAATTCCAACTCAAATAAAACCTATCTTGTCAGCAAAAACCGATGTCCAGCTCAGCATTATCCTCGCTGGAGCTGTGGTCCGGCAAGCACGAGGACACGTTTGGCAATTTTTTAAATCATTCAAGTACCATTTTGTCAATAACAATAGTCAGGTACCAAAATGTCGCGTTTGAATCTTTCGGGTATTGATTTGGTCATTACTTTATTTAGAATATTACTATAATTTACAATTTAAAAAATTATTTTTTTTGGAGTTTACCCATATTTGGACAAAATTACTCTAGTGACAATGTTATTTGGTGTTTTTCGACCCTAACTTTATCATCTACTACCATCACCCTTACTCCCATTAAGTATCTGCCATCCCATCTCTTAACTATCTGTACGAGATGTCTCTGATACGGGTTGAAGGGTGGATCGGGAACCTGTGGATCAGGGCTGAAGCCGGATCGCTTGACTGGAGCAATGGGGGGGGAGGTACCTGCAAAGACACTCTGACGCTCAAGTCAGAATGGATCTGAGAGGTATAATGTGTATGTGGAATGAATGAATACCTGGAGGGATTTGGGTCCTCAATTTATATGTGTTGGTGAGCATCTTATCTTATCTTATCTTATCTGGCTAAGATAAGGGAGATGTTTGAATTCGAAAGTCGGTTAGGAGTTCCAGAAGGCCGGTTTTGGGCCTTCCAGGAGAGAGAGGCGAGTTAGACCCGAGGTGCCGGGTTCGGGCCCAACCTCAGGTCCGGGATCCATGGGCTGGATCCGTAACAGTTGCCCCCGCAACGGGAGAGCGAGCAAGGTCGGTCTGTCGCTGGAATGTGTGGTGTTGACCGCGGGCTAGGTCTTTAGTTTTTCTCGGGCGTTCGTTCGGTTCTTTGGAGGGAGATCGGTGTCTCGGCCTCGGCTTGCTTTGAAGGCTCGTCTGTCCGTTTTGGTTTGACGTGACTCTTCCGAGTCCACTACGTCCGTTGCGTTCTTCGAGGCGTACTTTATTAGCTTCTTTTTTCGAGGGGGCATTTAATGTGAGGGGGCATTTTCTTCTTTTGCCCCTACGAGCCTAACTTTGCTTAGGGTTAATTGTGTCTTTTCGCCCCGTTCTTTTTGTAACCGTTTTGGCCTTTTACTTGAGTTCCCTCGTTTATTTTATTTTCTTTTTCGTTCTTTCTTCTGAAAAATCTCCTCTCTTCTCTGTGATACTGTTCTCTTGGTGTTTGCTTGCTGCTTCTGCTTCTCAAGCTTTTCCAAGATCATCTTCTGCATTACCAGGTTGGCAAGCTTCGCTTTTCTTCTTTTTGTTTTGTGGTACTCCTGTCGTTCTGTATTTGTCATGTATTGCTTTGTCATTTCCTTTGTATTTTGTTTTGTCTCTGCTTAGTGTAGATTAGAATTGCTTTTTGGTGTATGATAGTATTGCATGGTGGTAGATAGTTCTGTTGGGGTAGTGGGTTTTGTAAGGGAGGCGAGCGCCACCGTGTAATTGGTGGTGTATAGTGGTGTCTGTTTGGTTTCATCCACCGTTTTCTGCCGTGAGGTTTGGCTGACGGTGGTGCTCGTCACTATTTTAGGTATGGCTCGTCGAAGGACTGAGGGTGTGAGGGCTCCGTTGGCCCCAGCGGGGGGTGTCCCCGATCTTTTCTCTTGGGTTACTAGTGATGTATGGGGGACGCCGTCGCGGATGACGGAGGCGGACCTCCAGCGGCTCTGTGATCAATGAGCTGTTTGTGGGGGTGGCGACGCCGAACGCCACTACGAGCTTTCTCTCCCTGGGGTTGACGAGAGGGTTTGCTATACCAACCTTGATTCCCCGACTGTGCCGGATTGGATGTGGGCGTATGAGGCGATGTTTACCCGGCTCGGTGTTTGGCTCCCTTTTTCCCCGTTTGTTCAACAGTTATTAAGCCGGTGCTCCATGGCGCCGTCCCAGCTACATCCGAATAGCTGGGCGGCGATACGGTCTTTCGAGCTCGTTTGTGAGTTTTTGGAGCTTCCTGCCTCGGTAAATGTTTTTCTTTTTCTCTTCTTGTGTACCCTTCCGACCAAGGAGGGGAAGCACAAGAAGGGGTATGTGTCTTTTAGAGCTCAGCCTCATCGTCGGGTCTTCGGGTTGTATGAAGATTCTTTTCATGGTTTTAAGAGTGGATATTTTAAGGTTCGTCCCGCAAGGGGGCATCATCCTTTTTGGTTGACATTGGAGGGTGAGCGGCGGTTTCCCACCTATTGGAACTTTAAGGCGGGGCCGTCGGTTTTCACTCGGGTCACGCAAGAGTTCCTGACTTCGGAGGAAAGGGATGTCGCTCTTGTTCTGTGGCAGTTGTTTGGGGAGCATCCTCTTAATCCTCGGGATGTGATGGGTGATCCGGTTGCTTGTCGGTCATATGTTGGTGTATGTCTGTCCTTGTTTGTCCTTTTCCTGGTTTTTATGTTTGTTTTCCCGTTTTTGTAACTTGGGATTTTCATTTTCTTTCAGTTGAGATGGCTGGTGGTTTGACTTCCTTGGCATGGCTGAAGGCAGCGATGGGCCGGGAGGAGGGGTCGTCGTCTCCGGCTACTCCTGTTTCTAATCCCGTAGTGGAATCTCAGGCTGTTTCGCAGGAGGTGATTTCTTCGGGTGTGCGCGCCAACGCTCAGGTTTCTCTTGGTCCTGCGAATCCACCTGAAGTTGTCGTGGTGATGGCTGCTGAGGCTTCTCGGAAGAGAAAAAGGCCTCAGGAGCCGAGCAGCGAGACTTTCGAGGAAGAGGGTCTGGTGCCTAGTGTTATGGACCGTCGTTTCGATGCCCCGGGGTTCATTGATCAACACTTGATGCCTGGTACAGAGCCGTTTTTTGATGGCTGCGATGTTTCGTTCCAGGCCGAGTCGGTGTATCGTGCCCTCCTTCGGTCTGCCGTCGTTGTTCGGAAAGCTGAGCCCGTGATGGCTCAGGTTGGTTTGTTGGATAAGAAACTCTGCCATTCTCAGGCTGAGATGGTTAAGCTGAAGGAGAAGCTTGAGGCTGCCGAGGTTACGAGGGAGAAGGCAGTGAAGTCTTCTGAGGAAGCTGGGGCGGAGATTCTCCGACTTTCCGAGGTTGAGACTTCACTTCTTTCCCAATTGGCTGAGGAGTGGCAGCGGGCTTCTGATGCGGGTTCTCAAGCTGCCGTGCTTCTCGATGAGTCGGAAGCTCTGAAGGCCGAGGTTGCT
The DNA here is from genome assembly GCF_000816755.2 of Arachis ipaensis. Lineage (NCBI taxonomy): Eukaryota > Viridiplantae > Streptophyta > Magnoliopsida > Fabales > Fabaceae > Arachis > Arachis ipaensis. The sequence goes on from NC_029791.2 coordinate 111,503,709, forward strand.
GCCTTGAAGAGGGAGAAGACGGAGTTGCTGGCTGATGCTAAGGGTGCGATTGCGGCTACTGAGGAGACAATGAGGGCTCAGGCTTTAGTGCTGGCTCCGGGTATGGATGTGTCCGTGATGGGAGCTTTAAAGACTGTTCGTGATGGCCAGATTGTCGACCTCGAGTAGCTTTCTATCTTTGTTATTTGAATTTTATTTGGAACTATTTTTTGGATGGCCATGAGCCGTGTAATTGCTACTTCGTAATGTCGGACATCGTTTAATGACGTTTTTCGGCCGTTCAAGCCTCCTTTGTATATTCTGTTTTATGGTATTTTTTGGCCGTTCGGGCCTTTTTGGTATATTTCATTTTAAGCTATTCCGTTTGTGTTTTATTTGTTCCCTCGGACCGCCGTTTGGTCGGGTTTATCGTGGATATCCGTGTGTTGGGCCTGGGGGGTGATCGGTCCCCCAGTCGTGGCCATGTCTTTGTTCCGTATTTGGGACATTTAGAAAGATAGAAATAGCTTTTAATGGAATTTTATTGAAGGTTGGGCCTCGTTAAAACCCTCCGTCTTTGGGGAAAAAAAGTACCCAGGATTGATACTTAAGCGAAAATTAAAATTTAAGAGTCGTAAAATGGGAAGATAGGTAAAGAAGAGACATAAACAATAAAGAGAAAAGGGGTGACCTAGTTAGGTCGGCCTAAGTGTAGTATCGCCGTAAGTTGGCGGCGTTCCATGTCCTTGGGACTTCATTGCCGTTAAGCCGTTCGAGTTTATATGCTCCCTTTCTGATTACCGCCTTGATTCTATATGGTCCTTCCCAGTTGGGAGTGAGTTTCCCTTCTCCTGGGGTTGGGAGACCGATGTCGTTTCGTCGTAGGACGAGGTCGTCGGTTGCGAATTCTCGTCGGACGACGCCGTGGTTGTATCTTAAGCTGATTCTTTGCTTTAGGGCTAGCTCTTTGATATGAGCTATGCTTCTTTCTTCGTCAATGAGGTCTCGTTCTGCTTCCTCATCGTTACCCCCGACCGTTTTTCTGGGACTTGGGTCTCCGATCTCTACCGGGATGACCGCCTCCACACCGTATGTTAATCGGAAAGGTGTTTCTCCCGTGGTCGTTTGAGGTGTGGTTCGGTATGACCATAGGACCGATCCGAGTTCGTCGGCCCATAGTCCTTTGGCTTCGTCGAGTCGCTTCTTGAGTCCTTTGACGATTATTTTGTTCGCGGATTCCACCTGTCCGTTTGTTTGGGGGTGTTCTACCGAGCTGAAACGGTGAGATACGCGTAGCCCTGCTAAAAATTCTCTGAACTTTTTGTCAGCAAATTGGGTTCTGTTGTCCGAGATAACGATCTCGGGAATCCCGAATCGGGTGATGATCTGTCGCCAGAGGAATTTTCGGTATTGGGTTGCCGTTATAGAGGCCAGGGGTTCGGCTTCGATCCATTTGGTATAGTAGTCTATGGTGACGATGAGATACCTGAGTTGACCGGGTGCTGTGGGGAAGGGCCCGACGAGGTCGATCCCCCAAGTGCTGAATGGCCGTTCTGCCGATATGATGCTGAGCTGGTGAGGGGCGGCTTGGTGGATATTGGCGTGCCTTTGGCATTTGTCGCAGTTTTTGACTATTTGTATGGAATCCCGGATAATCGTGGGCCAGAAGTAACCTGCCCTGATGACTTTTTGGGCTAATGTTTTACCTCTGACGTGGTGGCCGCAGCAACCCTCGTGGATTTCGTGGAGTATGTACTCCGTGTCCCCGGGTTCAATGCATTTGAGCAGGGGTTGCGAGAATCCACGTTTGTATAGTTGTCCTGCGACAACGGTATAGTTGGCGGCTTCCCTTTTTATCCGTTTTCCCTCTTTGGGGTCCGGCGGCAGTGTTCCGTCGAGGAGGTACCATAGGATAGGATAGGTCCAAGATCCCTAGTTTGAGAATGTCAGATGAGCGTTGGTTGTCGTTGACACGGAGGGCGACTTAACGACTTCCTGAATTAGCGATTTGTTACCGTGTCCTGGTTTGGTACTGGCTAGTTTGGAGAGTAGGTCGGCCCTGGCGTTTCGTTCCCTAGGAACGTGTTGTATGGTAACGTGCTTGAATCCTTTTTTCAGTTTGTTTACCTTGGCGAGGTATTGTTGGAGTAGGGGATCTTGTGTCTGGTAGTCTCCGTTAATTTGGGAACTGACTACCTGTGAATCGGTGTTTACCTCTAGGACCTTTGCTCCGACTTCCCGGGCTAGGGCTAGGCCTGCCAAGAGGGCCTCATATTCTGCTTGGTTGTTCGATACTGGAAATTCGTATCGTACTGATTGTTCGATTACGACTCCGTTCTGACTTTCAAGAATGACTCCGGCACCTCCAGAGGTGACGTTCGATGAGCCGTCAACATGTAGTTTCCACGATTCGGGGGTGGAGTTTCCTGGGGTCATCTCGGCGATAAAGTCGGCCATGGCCTGTGCTTTGATTACGTACCGGGGTTCGAACTTGATTTAGAATTGAGATAGTTCGATGGACCACGCTAGCATTCTTCCCGCTAGGTCGGGTTTTTGTAGTACTTGTTTGACCGCCTGGTCAGTTCGGACCGTCACGGGGTGGGCCTGGAAGTATTGTCGCAGGCGCCGGGAAGCCGTGAGGAGTGCGAAAGCTAATTTTTCTAGACGTGAGTAGCGAGTTTCCGCTTCTTGCAAGACTTTGCTTATGAAGTAGATAGGTTCTTGTTCCTTTCTCTTGCTTTCGCGGATGAGTGCTGCTGCGAGTGCCTCTTCCGTTATGGAGAGGTACAGGTAGAGTGTTTCCCCTGTCTGGGGTTTGGCGAGGATTGGTGATTCCGCTAGGACTCTCTTGAAATGTTGGAATGCTTCTTCACATTCCGTCTCGGATTTGAAAGGGGCTCCTTTTTTCATCAGTTTGAAGAAAGGGATCGCTTTTTGAGCCGATGTCCCGAGAAAGCGTGATAACGCCGTCAATCGGCCGGTGAGCTTTTGGATGTCTTTGAGGTTTTTTGGGCTCGTCATCTCGAAGACGGAGCGACATTTCTCTGGGTTTGCTTCAACTCCGCGTTGCGTGATCATAAAGTCGAGGAACTTCCCTGCCTCCATCCCGAAGGCACATTTTGCCGGGTTGAGTCGCATTTGGTGCTTTCGTAGGGTGTTCATTATGACCTTGAGGTCGTCGGTGAGTTGTTTGTCGGATTCAGTCTTAGCGAGCATGTCGTCTATGTAGACTTCTAGTTTTCTTCCGGACATGTTTTGAAATATCTTGTTGACAAGTCTTTGATAGGTGGCTCCCGCGTTTTTCAGGCCGAAGGGCATCACTGTGTAGCAGTATGTCCCGTTTGGGGTGATGAACGCTGTTTTTTCTTCGTCTGGTCGGTGCATCGGAATCTGGTTGTAGCCAGAATATGCGTCCATGAAGCTGAGATATCGGTGGCCGGATGCGACATCTACTAATCCGTCGATGTTTGGTAGGGAAAAGGCGTCCTTCGGGCATGCTTTGTTGAGGTCCGTGTAGTCGACGCACATTCGCCATTTCCTGTTAGATTTTTTCACTAGCACGACGTTGGCTAGCCAGGTCGTGTAAGGGAGTTCCCTGATGAAGTTGGCTTCGAGTAGGGCTTTGACTTGCTTTTTGACCTCGGCGGCTCGGTCTGGTGACATTTTTCGTCTTCTTTGTGCTACTGGTTTAGCTTTGGGGTCCACGGCTAGCCGGTGGGACACTAGGTCGGGGTTTATTCCCGGCATGTCGGCTGGTGTAAATGCGAACAAGTCTCTATTTTGTTTCAGGAGTTGGGAGAGTTCTTCTTTAAGATCATATGGGAGGTTCCTATTAATGAAGGTGTATTCCTCTTTGGTTGGCCCTATTTGTAGCTTTTCCATGTCTCCTTCTGGCTCTGGCCTGGGTTGGCCGTCTTGTCGAGCGTCCAGATCGGCCAGGAATACCTCGGCCGCGTCTCGGGATTTCTTTCTTAGAGCTAGGCTGGTGTTGTCGCATTCGGCTGCGACCTCTCGGTCCCCGTGGATGGTACCGACAGAGCCGTCGTCGGTTCTAAACTTCATGAGGAGGTATTTGGTAAAGATGACTGCGGAGAAGTCATTGATTGTTTTTCTTCCGAGAATCACGTTATAGGCTTTGGAGTCTTTTAGGACTACGAATTCAGATAGGATTGTCTTCTTCTGGTTGCTCGTTCCTATGGTGATGGGAAGGGTGATTGAGCCATCTGGTTTGAGAAAGTTGTCTCCAAGTCCCGTGACACCGTTGCGGTGTGTTTGGAGGTTGTCGTTGTGGAGCCCGAGTTTATCGAAGGCTCCTCGGAAGAGGATGTTCGAGTCTGTCCCGGTGTCCACCAGTATCCTTCGTACTAGTCCTGTTCCGATTCTAGCCGAGATGACAAAAGGGGCATCTTCGGCCGAGGTGCCGTGCTGGCAATCCTCTGGTAAGAAGGTTATCGTGTTGTCGGCTGTAGTGGTTGGAGTTTGGTTTCTGACAGCCATTACTTTGAGATCTTTTTTCATTGTTAGTTTTGACTTGCTCGATACGTCCTTGCCTGTGATGACGTTTACTATTATGGTCGGGTCTTCCTCTGGGCTTTCCCTGGGGGGTTGCTTTTGAGTTCTCGGGTTACGCCCTTCTCTTTCCGGTGACCTGTCTCTTTCCGCACGTCTTGGTTCTCTGATGATTTTGGCAAATTCTGGGAGTTTTCCGTCTCGTATGGCTTGTTCGAGGGCGTCTTTAAGGTCGAAACAATCTTGTGTTTTGTGACCGTAACCTCGGTGGTAGTCGCAGTAGAGGGTTTTGTTGCCTCCCGTCCTTTCTTTGAGTTGTCGGGCTTTTGGAATCATGCCTCGGTCCGCGATCTGGTGGTATATCTCGGTAATTGGTGCTGTCATGGGGTGTAATTAGAGAATTTACCGATTCTTGGTGGTCGGTTTGTGTTTGTCAGTTTGGGGTGGTCCCTTTGATTTTCCTTAGGTGGTGGGTTATGTCGGGGTGCCGAGTTGCCGTGTTGGGCGTTGCTGTGTTGCCGTTTATTGACGGCGACGACTTGGCTGACTTCCTCGTCATTGATATAATCTTTGGCGACGTTCTGGATCTCGTGCATGGTCCATACTGGTTTGGTGGTGAGGTGTTTGCGAAAGTCTTCGTTCATGAGCCCGTTGGTTAGGCAGAGGCTTGCGACGGAATCCGTGAGTCCGTCGACTGTTAAGCATTTGTCGTTGAAGCGGTCGAGGTATTTCCTTGTGGATTCTTCTTATTTTTGTGTGACCCCTAGTAGGCTGATGGGGTGTTTGGCTTTAGTGATTCTGGTCGTGAACTGGGCCATGAACTTTCGCGTTATGTCGTGAAAATTGGCTATGGATCCGTTTGGGAGGGCGTTGAACCATTTGATTGCCGGTCCAGCTAGGGTTACCGGAAAGGCCCTGCATCGGACCGCGTCGGCTGCTCCTTCTAAGTTCATTCTGGCCTCAAAGGCCGTTAGATGTTCCTGGGGATCTTTGGTTCCGTCGTACTTCATGTCGGTGGGTTGTCGAAACCTTTAGGGAGTTTTGCTCTTAAAATCTTCTCTGTGAAAGATGTGGCTCCCATTATTGTGTGGTCGTTTCTTGTGCGCTTGGTATCTCGGTGTCGCCAATCTTCGTCCGAGTCGTGCTGACGGCTCAGATCGCGGAAAGCGCTGCGGTTGTGCCTTTTGTTGTGTCGCTGTTCTGGCGATTTCTCTCGTCCGTGGTTGCGTGAGGTGCTGCGGCCGTTTCTTCTGTCGTGTCGCCGAGTTGGCGACCTGCCGTGGCAAGATTTTGATCGAAAAGTTGCATGGCTTCCGTGTTCGTTGTTGTGTTTTTTTTTATTGGTCAATTTGCCTTCGAGCTCCTGGACCCGGAGGCAGAGATCCTGGATGATCTGTGCCGCTTTGTCCCTAACTTTCTCAGGATGTCGTTGTTCCGTGACGACGTGGTCGTTCGTGTGGTGGATAGTACTTGCTATTCTTGCTTAGTTCGTGACCTCCTGGTGTTCTGGGGTTGGATGAAACGGTTGGGAGTCATCCTGGCTTGAGGGGGTTTCCTCCAGAACGTCCCCCATTCGGCTCGGCTGGCGCAAGGTTTCTCACAGATGGCGCCAATGTACGAGATGTCTCTGATACGGGTTGAAGGGTGGATCGGGAACCTGCGGATCAGGGCTGAAGCCGGATCGCTTGATTGGAGCAATGGGGGGAGGTACCTGCAAAGACACTCCGACGCTCAAGTCAGAATGGATCTGAGAGGTATAATGTGTATGTGGAATGAATGAATACCTGGAGGGATTTGGGTCCTCAATTTATAGGTGTTGGTGAGCATCTTATCTTATCTTATCTTATCTGGCTAAGATAAGGGAGATGTTTGAATTCGAAAGTCGGTTAGGAGTTTCAGAGGGCCAGTTTTGGGCCTTCTAGGAGAGAGAGGCGAGTCGGACCTGAGGTGCCGGGTTTGAGCCCAACCTCGGGTCCGGAATCCATGGGCTGGATCCGTAACACTATCCATTTCATTTATTATCATTGCAACCTAATCTTTTAAATTTAACAACAACAATAATAATAAATTCATATTTTTATAAAAGAAAAAAATAAAAAATAAAATAGATAGAATCGACTCCATGAGAGAGGAGAAGAAAAAGAAGAAATAAGAAGAAAAAAAAGAAGGACGAAGAAAAAGGAAAAATTAGGCAATGATAATGAAAAAATTTGTCGTCATTATTATTGGTTGAGTAGTCAGAAAAAAAGTTTGAAAAGTGGGAAAGAAGAGTTCTGTTTTTTCTCTATTTCTACTATTACTACTGTCAAAACTATCGCTATTAACCATTGTCGAAAAAAAGAATAAGCTATCTTTTTTTCTTTTCATCTCTCTCTTTACTAAAGAGGAAAAGGAAGAGAGAAGGGTTAGAGATAGATGAATATTGATAGAGATGAAAATGACGTTAAGGTTAAAAAGATAAATGTATAATCAATGAAATGAGAGTAAAACAATTTAAAATTTATTTATTTTAATAAAAATATAATTTTAAAAATAATTTTAATGTTAAGAATGATTTTGAAATAAAAGAATTAATAACGAGTTTAATTTTCACCCCAAACCATCAAAATTAAAATAGTACTCCGATGTTCTTATAATTATTTTACCATTGTTTAAATGAAGTAATTAGTATATAATTCATTTGTTGGATGCTGACTTTAATAATGGAATGACCATTTATATGTGGCTTAGTGTTAGTTTGAATTTATTTTTTTGAGTGAAAAAAAATAAATTTGTTTAAAAGTAAAATATTTTTGTTTAATTTAAACCTATTTAGAT
>NC_029791.2:111511060-111512409 GCF_000816755.2 Arachis ipaensis
ACAATATTTTGTTTTAAAAAATACAGAAATAAAAAATATTTTTAATACTTAAAATTCTTTTTCTAAAAAATCTATCTAAATATAAAATAGTTTTTATCTATTAGTTTAAAAAAAATAAATATTTTTTCAAAAGCCAATTATTTAAATTGACTTTTATTCTTTAGGTATAAGTCTGAATTTTTATAAATAGACTACAAATATTTTAAAGAGTTAAGTACCATTTTGGTCCTTGAAATTGGTGAGTTATACTGATTTAGTTTCTAACTTCTCATCAATTGCTACAATTCGGTCTCTCAGATTTAAAAAAAGTACACTAATGTAGTTTCTCGTGTATTTTCCGTCGTCAGAGTTTAACATTGTTAGTGATGTGGCTCAAGACTTGCCACACTAGACATATTAAAATAACGTCATTTGAGAGTTTGAATAATTAGTATTATTCAAAAGGAAGGGGGTGTAACGTTTTAGTATTGTTCAAAAACCTCAAATAACGTCGTTTTAATATGTTCAGCGTGACAAGGTTTGAGCCATGTCACTAACAGCGTTGAGTTCCGATGACAAAAAATATATCACGGACTAAATTGATGCATTTTTTTTAAATCTATGAGACTAAAATATAGCAATTAAAAAGTTAAAGACTAAATTAGTGCAATATATCACTAACGGCGTTGAGTTTCAATGCGAAAAATATATCAAACATTACATTAGTGCATTTTTTTAAATTTAAGAGACTAAAATATAGTAATTAAAAAGTCAATAACTAAGTCAATGCAACTCATTAATTTTAGAAATTAAAATGGAGCTTAACTCGTATTTTATATTTTGCTGAAATTTATTAAACTATTTTGATTCTAAAACCCTAATTACTTGGTTTTTCCTGTTGTATTAGCCAACAAAAATCAAAGTGCGGTCCAAATACTACAAGAATTGAACCATCTCATGTATGATGTATCCACAAGTTAACATGAACAAAATTATTAAATAACCACAAAATAGTGAAAATACCAATGCAAGTAGGTCATACTCTACCAAATAATAATGAACGTGATGATGTTTTAGACACAAGGTATAGAATATGCTAAGTGTATAACTTTGCCTTAATATATGGAACTCTGAACAGAAAATCTTAATGTAATTGTGTCCTTTTTTCTTTGAGGGTAGATGGTTAGGATTAGTATCCATTCATTTGGATGTGTTCATACTTGATAGGATACACAAATTTGAGATGAAAGTCGATAGTTGGCTTGGCTATAGTAGAGCGATCATGTAACAGTTATTTATTAGGTTTTTTTAACAGGCTACTATTTATACAAAAATATTTTTATATAATTATGATAATTGAGTTATTTTAT
>NC_029791.2:111512630-111538591 GCF_000816755.2 Arachis ipaensis
TTGATGTTGCTATCTACTATCTACTAATAAGAAATGAAAAAGTTGAATCATTATTTTAATAAACAGATATTGGCCCGTTTGAAAATTCTAAAAGTAATTTTTTTTTACTTTTGACTTATGAAAAGTAGTAGTATTAATATTTGGTGTAATTTTTAAAATTAAATTGCAACTTTTTAGGAAGCTATTTAGGAGTTTATAGAAAAGTTAAAAAAAATGACTTCTCTCATAATACTTTTATTTTTCATCATATTTCTCTAAAATAAGTACTTTTAAAATTAAAAATTCAAACACAAAATAATTTATTTATAAATTATTTTTAACAAAGTCATTTATTATTTAAATTATTTTATTAAAAAGAGCTTAATTAAGTTAGTTACCCAAACTGACTAAAATCCTGAATTCCAGATATTAATGTTGCTTTACGCCAATTATTATCAATTAATAATTAATTAATAAAGGCTAAAACCTTCCGTGGAAAAGGTTCCAATCGAATGGACCTAGTTTGGTTGAGGATAAGGACAATAGATGCCACTCGATGCTATCGTTAACATCTTGATGCACATCATCTGCTTTACTCAGATCACGAAAACAAATATGACGACAAAATTAAGAAAATTATATATGTATATATAATAAAAAAAGGTTATTTTTCTTTTATATTAATTATTATAAAATAATTAGAAAATAAATATCATAAAAATTATTATAAATTATATAGAATAAAAGTTCTGTATCTCATAGGAGTAAAAAAAATGGAATATTTCAAAAATAATAAAAAAAAGGTTTAAAACAGAACAACCAGTATTTGCTACGGAGGTTTTGTCTGACTTTATGTATCGATCCCAAGTTTCATCACCACGAGTTGTGATCATCATCAGGATTCAGGACACACCCATCAAGAGGGGACTAAAAAACCAACCAAAAAACAAGGAAAAGAAAAGGGGATTAAAAAAGAAGAAAAAAGAAAGTGATAGTCAAAAACAAAATAATATGATAGGATTATTGACTTTTTCGGTGAAAGAATTTGTCATATATCACTGTAAAATTTATTTAAAAGAATAATAATATCATTTTATACATAATTTTTTGACGTTGTATGTTTGTATGGTGGTGCTTAGTTGAGACTAAGGGGTCATGGTCCCAAACTTTTGTTAAAAAAATTAGTAGTATTTTTTTAAAAAATAAAAAATAGTTCAGTTGGCTTAAATACTTTATTATGACTTAAAATACTAAAGTTTAATTTTTATCTCTATTCAATAAGTAATACTCCTTCTACTTTTGAGTTCAAATATAAAAAATTAGGTATTTTTTATTTATGTAATTTGATATTATTTTATATTTTACTGTTTATTTAATTTAATTTTTTATATGATAAAAAATATTAGAATATTCAATAAGTATTGATATTATTATATTTGTATAAATTGATAAAAAACTGAGACGCACCAAAACATCTCTCTCTCTCTCTCTCTCTCTCTCTCTCTCTCTCTCTCTGAATTTTGTAAAAACTCACCCGTGACACAGAGAATCGCAGAAAGCGACCGGTACTTATACTAAGACAAACTCTCATATTGAGTCTACTTTCTCTCCCTTGTATTTAAGTGTGAAGTTTTGTGATTTGTATTTCTGTGGCAAAAGTAGAAGAAGGAGGAGACGGGAAATGTGGGGATTTGGTGGCAGATGTTACTGGGGAAAGAAGGTAGCTGGCGACAAAGCAGATGGGATTGTTGTGGTGTTCGCATGGATGTCCAGCGATGACAAGCACTTAGACAAATATGTTGACCTCTATTCCTCTCTCCGATGGAATTCCCTCATCTGCCATTCTCAATTCCTCAATATGTCAGTTCTCCCTCTATCCTCATCTTCAATTCAATTCAATTCCCCTCTATATCATCAACTGTTTGATATAAGGTCTTCAATTCAAATCTATCTGTACTCTGTTTACCTATTTTCAGTTCAATTTTGAGTAGTGATTAGTGATAGTTATGAGGTACTACAACCCTTAAGGCGCTATTGTCTATTTGGGCTTAACTATTACAGATCCAACAACAAGATACATATTTATATCACAAGAGGAATGGGTCGTTACTCATTCCCGACTAAGCATTGATCCAAGATAAGAAAATTTACTTGTATAATTTTCAGTTTCATTCGAAGCCTGTGGTCACTGATGTGTACATTCTAGACCAAGATAATCCATCTTTTGTTTGCTGAAGGAACCATCCCCTGTTGTTTTATGAAGTGTAATCAGTAGTGGTTCCCCTGTCTTAGGATTCTCAGATAGACACACAATCTATTGTTTCTTGGTTAGCTCGAACTGTTAGAGTGTGAAGCCATAGTTTTATCCATATTTCTCAAGGTTGCCTTTAGCATCTAACCTTGCCTTGAATGGATCAATATGGTTGTCATGGCCGAAAAATGTGCCATTAGGTTAAATTTTTATCTCGATGATTTCTTTAGGAATAGAATTTCCATCCATTTTTTTTTTTTTATAAATTGCTATTTTCTAGCAGTAAAACAATTATTGTTGATTGTAAAAAGCCAAAAAGTCAAAGTTGAAAGTTTTCATTTTAGGTTTTACCTTTGGTTGGGTAATGATGTTTGGATTGATGATGTTACAACCAAGTGATTAATTTCAAATGTCAAACCTCTTATTCAAGGGGTTTATTTGGAGAATACTTTGGGTTCTTTGCATATCTCAATGTATTCTGGATGATGATTGAGACCCTGCTATTATTTGCAGGTTCTTTCCTGAGAAAGCCACAGCTCTTGCTGTTGATATTCTTAATGAACTTGTTGAGGTAAGTTTAGCTCTACTCTATTTTGTAGGTCTTTCAACCATGCATTAAGTCAATCAAAATTTTGCCCTATAAGTTCAAGCTTACAAATACTGTTTTTTAAGTTTTTATGCATCAATATGCAGGTGCTGAAAATTAGGCCTTGCCCCCTTGTGTTTGCATCATTTTCGGGTGGTTCAAAAGCTTGCATGCTCAAGATTCTTCAGGTACTCTGTTTTACGCGATGACTTTTCATTTTATTTATTTGTTTATGTTTCTTTTCATGCTATAAAACCTCTAGTCTAACATTTGACGACTCTATATTACTTCGATCCAGATAATCAATGGGACTTCTGAAGCACATAATATGGTATGTTTTCTTCCGGCAGCACTTTAGTGGAAGATTTAGTTTATGTTTTATAATTAGTTTACTCATCAGGTCCCACAATTTCTCAAATTCTTAGTGTGTCGTGGGAAATGAGATAAGTTCAGTCCCTAGCTTGCTACTCTATATTCCATAATTTAAGTGATCCTATTTTGTTTCTATAATATGATCATGTGTATATTTGGTGCTGATATTTTGTTATTGCAACTTTTCTGTTCACTGATAGTCTTATTCATGTGCTCACTGCTCTAAACTATTTTCTTGGTACAGGATGACTATCGGCTTGTTAAGGATTGTATATCTGGTTACATTTATGATTCCAGTCCGGTTGATTTTACCAGTGATTTGGGTGTTCGATTTCTTCTACAACCAACTGTTTTGAAAGTTTCCCATCCACCAAGATTTGCTTTGTGGGTTGCAAATAGCATAGCATCTGGTCTTGATTCTCTTTTCCTTAGCAGATTTGAAGCGCAGCGTGCAGAGTATTGGCGTACTCTATACTCAACCACTGTAAGTAAATGACAATACATGATTTATTGATATCTAATCATCAGCACCACCTCCCCCTTCTCCCATCTTTTCTCCTTTTTAAGTTATCTGCTTACGTAATATTATTGTGCAGAGTATGAAGGTCCCGTATCTCATTTTGTGTTCAGAAAATGATGATCTTGCTCCAGTTCAAGTTATTTCAAATTTTTCTGATAAACTTAAATACTTTGGAGGAGATGTCAAATTGTTAAAATGGAGTAATTCTCCTCATGTAGGTCAGTATCTTGATCAATTATACTTAATAGCAGATGGATGAGATAATAGATAATTCTTCAAGACAAACCGTTTCCTAATTCAATTATGAAGATCCTATTATGACCATGTAATTCTAAGATATACTAGCATATATCTAATCTTTATGATAATTTTCCTTGTCCATATGACTGTATGAGTATTCAGTGTGGAATATCTGTGTGATTAACTATAATTGCTTGCCTTCTCCATGCTACATTTGTCTTGTTCAATCTATTTCAGATGAATGTTTATTTATTATATATTAGCATTTTACATAAAATTAATGATTACTAGCATAGGCATGCAACTTGCATATCCTTTTCTTTCCCTGGCCTGTATTATGTTATCTAAGAAAATGGTATTAGTTTATGGAAAATGTAAAGTCTTGCCAATGAAGGAGAGCCTCGGAGCAACGGTTGAGTTGTCTCCGTGTGACCTCAAGGTCACGGGTTTAAGAAGTGGAAGCAGCCATTGATGTAATTATTAGGTTAGGCTGTGTACATTCCACTATTGTTTTTAATAGTCTTGGCAATGAACGGTTGTCTGCCTCCTTTCCCATAAGCTCTGCATTTAGATCCCAACTCAAGTTTGTATGCTAGTCTGATCAAATATTGCATGATTCCAAGCACTTGAGTCTGCAACGATGCAAATCATGAATAGGAATGATTTTTAGTTGCTTTACGTCCTGCCTAAAACTGAAATGAACATTATACCAGAGGTAAATGTATTGAACTTCACTATATTTTTCTCACAGGTCATTATCGGCATCATCCAGTGGATTACAAGGCTGCTATTTCTGAGATCCTTGGCAAGGCAGTTGCAATTTACCGTCGCAAAAATCAACGAACTGAAGATGAGGTCCTAGGCATAGAGGGAACTAGAGATGAGACCACAGATCCATTCTCTGAATTGAGGAAAGCAGCAGTGACCTCAACTAGTTTTCAGGGTTTTGCTGTTTCTCCAAGTGACAATCTGTCACCTGTTTCAATGGAGTACTACGATGGTAAAGATGTGGGCTCCATACCTGATGAACGCAAGGAAGGTTTTATTCATCTGCCAAGCCATGCAAGCATCAATGCGCATGGTGTTCTTGGCCAAATACTGTTTGATGTTTGTGTTCCAAGGAACGTTGACGATTGGGATATCAGGTCAAATTCCAAGAATGCAGTGTTACATGGTACAAGAAGGCATGCTCCATTTAATCCTATAAAATGTATTCGGCGCTCAAGATTGTAAGACTTGTGTGACAAAAGTTTCAGGTGAACTCTTGCAATCTTTGGAGGCATAAGGACTAATAAGCTCCTTCTTATGCTTCTTTAAGCACCAAGGAGTAGGCAATGTAAGCCTTGTTTAATATGGTAAATTGTACAGCTACCTCATCGGAGAAAAAACTATTATGGTTTTGACTGAGATCACTGTAACAAGAATAAAGAGGATGTTGTAAATGTAATGTAATAATATCCTTGTATTACGTGTAGAGATTCTGTTCGTACTGAAGAAACTTGTGCAAATAACTGCTCTAGAATTAGATACGCAGTGATCGCCAGATAAGTATATAGGCATAGAGTATTAGAGTTCACTATCTACCTCATTCCTTCATTCAAACTCAGAACAAGATAAGGATGTTTTACTCTTCGTAGATAGACTTCTGTTAGGTACACATTACACAATATATCTTAATACACATTATAAAATATTTTAATAATAATTTCCATTTTTAAAATAGCAAATGAACTACCGAATTTTTTATGCAAGAATTTTCTCTATTGTGATTTCTATCTTTCTTTTCCCTCTCAGTAGGTTTGATTTCATTCTTTTGAATTAAAATTTGAAGAAAATATACACTTTTGACTATTTGTTCAGAAAACAAAGCGTATCTTTACAATTTTAGAACTTTTATGAGTGGGGCTTGTTGATGTATCAGTGGTTCACAGATATGCTTAGACTAATTAATAAGATGGTTGGAGGTCAGTTTAAAAATTTTGAATTATGTTTTTGGATAAATGGTCAGGGATCAAAAATTACATTTACTTTAAATTTTGAAGTATGTTAAAATTTGTGCTAAGAATTAGAATTCACTCAAGAGTTGAATTCTTTTTTTTTTTTTTTTTTAGTTGCTATTTTGGACCCCTCAATTTTAGTTTGCAATCCATTATTATTATTGCTCCAACAGAGGCTTGTTGTGACTACTCTTGATATGTGTGTGCCTCCTCTTTATGTTCTTGCTCTATCGTTTCAATATATATTTCGGTGACACTTTATTTACTCGCTCAAAGCTTAACGCGCTCAGAGAGTGACAATACAATATCCCTCTTGACTCGAATAATAAGCACTGCCATTTAACTTCAGCTGCTACTTTATCGTATGTAACTGTAAACTTGTTGAATGTTGAGTTAGAAACTTATTCTACAACTTCATATACTATATAGCCTAAAGCGGAGTGCGTTGATCTTGTGATGCAATTCACCTTTTTTCTGAATTGTGCTTAGACTTTCCTAAACTTCTGGTGAGTATACACCTGTTAAAATGAGCTTCTATTGAGAATTTTGTTGTACACGGTATGACGGTATGAAAATCTGCAGTATCTGATTCTCTCTCTCTCTCTACTCTCTACTTCCTAGGCAATTATCGTACTGTTTGACAAATTGGATATGTGAGTTGTTCCGCATAATGAACTTGTTAAAAAAATCATGCATGCTCTCGCTCCTTTGTGTGCTTCTCATCTCGACCCAGAAGTGGTGATCAAAATAAACTGAAATCCATAAATGACGATCTTCGAAAAGTTATGCAAAAATGCCTAAATCAGAACTAAAATACACTGAAGAACATGCAATTTACACCTCTACTTCACAGGCAAAACACATAATGAAATTAACAGCATCACTTAAATCCTAATAAAAATAACATTACTTGAAAACCACTTGTTGTCTCCAATACCATACTTCATCAGAAAATCATTCCAATTCCTATCAAATGATTCTTTTGTAAGAGAGTTCCAAACAACATGACTCATCGTGTGTTCGATTTTTTCATGTCGCTTGTAGCCATTTGATTTACTTGGAATCTTATTCATGATGTGCCAAATACACCACCTGTAAATTGTTGTAGGCATACAAGTCTCAATAGTTCTTTGCATCGATGCGCATTGATCGGTAAGAATGCCTTTCGGAGCCCTTCCTCCCATGCGACGAAGCCAATATTCAAATAATCATTTGAATGATTGAATATCCTCGTTTTTTTTATCAAAGCACATCCCATAAGTGTTGACTGACCATGATGATTCACCTCGACAAAAGAACAAAAAATCAAATTATAGCTGAATACCACGACACAGAAACAACATCGTTAATCCACCAAAATAATATCTCTTTACACCGAAAATGGTACCAAATACACATAAACCAAAACAACATATTATCTATTTGTATTGTAAGTGGTATCGAATGAAATAACATCTCTAAAATACTCACAGGCAGCCTTACTTCTTGCGTCAGTCCAAAAAACAATCTTATTTGACTGATCAACCTCAAGTTCAAGCCTGAAAAAGAAATTTTGATTATTCTCTTTCATTCTTAACAAATATTTCCTAAATTCTTTTGCATCCTCTAGTTTTGAAATATTCTGCAGTTCTCTCGTGATGTAATTTTTCACATCTTTTTCAATAAAACTTAACCCACAATGACCCTCTGCTGTTGTGACAAATGATTGTTATATTTTGCTTGGCCTGATTCCAGCTTCCTTGTTATTCTCTATTATACTTCGTACGGACATACTTAGTTTCCTGTACTATTTAAGCATCTCTGCTTGATTTGCACAACAGGGATGTGAATGATGCAGCACAACCTTCGAAATGATCCAAATACCAATGTGCTTCAATATGTGTATATAAATTTTTGCAGGACAATTTAATCCAACTGAGGAATTTGTCTTCTCAATTGGAGATATTTTCGATTTCCATTTTCCCTCTCTGCTACATGTAATCAATTGGTTTTTAATTTCATTTTCCTTCTTATTTAGCGTCGAACTCTTGTAGAAAAATCTGTAACTTTTGAATAATCTTTGTAAAATTTTGCAGCATCTTTAAGCGTGTTAAAAGTCATCCCAACCTTCGGAACAAGGTGCTCATCAACATCGCACAGAAACTGCAAAATATACCGAAAATAGTGCACAATACACCATATTATCTAGATTCATAACTCATCATCAAACATAATAAAATCATATTCAGAACTCATCATCAAACAGAAACTAAAACAATTCAACTATAAAATCATAAACTACAAACAAACTACATTATCTAGATTCAAACCGCACCTTACTACTTGATTTGATTCAAAACAATAATACAATTCACCCTCGTTCAATTGAAAAGTTTGAACCTGTAAATACACCGAAAAGTCCCCATAATACACCAAAATAGTTCTGATATACACTGAAATGAAAAATATAATAGATTCATCAGAACTCCTAAAATACATTCAATTCAAACCATCTACAATGAACAACAATTTTCACAAGCAATTACACAACATTATTCACCTACAGAATCATAAACTACTTACGAAAATATTAACTACAATTGAACCACACATCAGCCACTTCATTAGATTCAAAACAATAATAGACTTTCCTCTAGTTTAATTGACAGTCTGAACTTGAATCATTCATTCATTTCAAAAACGAATGTAGATAACGAAGGAAATTGAGAAAAGCAAAGAAAAAGAACGCAGAGAAACGAAGGAAGAAAAATGCAGAGAACGTAGGGATGGAAGATCAAAGACGCTGATGAAATTTGAAAAAGAAAACAAAATCCTTTTGAAAAAGGCAGTTATATATTCGCGTGTTTGATTGAAAAATTAGTTAGATTAATGGCGCGTGAGATGAATTAGGTTTAAAAAAATGACTTGTATGTGAAAAATATTTGTAAAAAAATTCTTATTTACAATTAATAAAATAACTTTGTCAAGAATAAAATTATAAAAGAAGAACATTTGATTCATATAAAAGTCATTCCATACAAAAGAATTGAATTCCATTATATTAATATATTAAAGTTATTCCAAACTATGGAATTGAGTTTTAAATAGAAATGAATTCTTTTTTTAAAGGGAATATAATCATTTTCTCATATTAAATGGTTTCCAAACAAGCTTTAGCTGTCTACTAATATTATAATATTAATAAAGATGACTAATATATATATATATATATATGAAAGATACAAATTTATTTGTTGCATATGAAAAAGAGAGAGAGATTAGTATTTCATATATTGACAATATAAAGAGAGAGAGAATTGTTGTTATTATTGGTTGTGTGTTCTGTCTCAACTACGCTATCCTATTTATATACATATAAGGGGTCACCTTTTTTAAACTTAATTAATTGTAATCTCTCTTGATATCCTGACCAACATTGAGAAATGGGCATCTATCTCATACTTATCATAACACTCCCTCTTGGATGAACATTTAGGATTATACCTCGTTAAAATCTTACTAAAGGAAAACCTAATGAAAAAAACTTTAGTGAAGGAAAAAGAGTACAATATCTTTTGTAATGGGGACTGCCTCATTAAAAACCTTGTCAAGAAAAACCCAATGGAAAAAAAACCTGACCAAGGAAAAAAGAGTACAGTCTTCCTCTCTTGTTGACATCATTTAACATCTTGAAATTGGCGCGTCCCAATCTGATGTACCAATTTTTCAAAGGAGGATTTTAGAAGTGACTTTGTATATAAGTTTGCCAAATTATCACTTGAGTGGATCTGTTGGACATCAATTCTTCCTTGATTTTAAAGATCATGAGTGAAGAAGAATTTGGAAAAAATATGCTTTGTTCTATCACCTTTAATGTATCTACCCTTAAGTTGAGTAATGGATGTTGTATTATCCTCAAATAGGACAGTTGGAGTTATCTTATGATCAATCAATCCACATGATGACAGAATATATTGGATCAAACTCTTGAGCTAAAAATACTCGCGACTTGCTTCATGTATCGCTAGTATTTCAGCATGATTAGAGGATGTTGCTACAATCGTCTGTTTCGCGGACCTCCATAATATAGCTGTACCACCATATGTAAACAGGTATCCTATTTGAGATCTCTTTTTGTGTAGATCAGACAGGTATCCCGGATCTGCATAGCCAACTAATTATGACTTGGATCCATATGGATAAAACAATCCCATATCTACCGTTCCATGAAGATATCGAAAGATTCATTTGATTTTATTCCAATGTCTTCTGGTTGGAGAGGAACTATACCTTGCTAATAAATTCAAAGCAAATGATATATCAGGTCGTGTATTATTAGCAAGATACATTAGCGCTCCAATGGCACTAAGATATGGTACTTCAGGACTAAGGATATCTTCATTTTCTTTTTTAGGACGTAATTGATCATTTTCTACATCCAAAGACCTTACGATCATTGGGGTACTTAATGGATGTGACTTATCCATATAAAATCTCTTCAAGATCTTTTCTGTGTATGTTGTTTGATGAATAAAGATCCTATTTTTTGTATGTTCGATCTGCAGGCCAAGACAAAATTTAGTCTTTCCAAGATCTTTAATCTCAAACTCTTCTTTTAGAGTTTTTATAATTGTTAGAATCTCTTCAGGAGTTCTAATGATATTTAAATCATCAACGTACACATCAATTATAATGAATCCAGATGCAGATTTCTTTATGAAAATACATGGGCAGATATCATCATTCATAAATCTATTTTTGGCAAAATACTCAGTAAGACAATTATACCACATTCGTCCAGATTGGTATAGACCATAAAAAGATCTTTGCAATTTGATTGAGTATAACCCCTGTGAATTTTTATTGGATGATTTAGATATCTTTAATTCTTTAGGGACTTTCATATAGATATCACGATCTAATGATCCGTATAAGTAGGCAGTTACCACACCCGTTAAATGCATATGTAGTTTATGATATGCAGATAAACTGACCAAATAATGCAATATTATTGTATCCACTATAGGGAAATAGGTTTCTTCATAATCTATACCGGGCCTTTGTGAAAAATCTTGTGCCACAAGTCGAGTTTTGTAGCATACAACTTCATTTTTCTCATTTTGTTTTCTCACAAATACCCATCTGTATCCAATGGATTTTACATCTTCTGGTGTACAGACTACAAGTCCAAAGACTTCATGTTTTGCAAGTGAGTCTAATTCAGCCTTCATAACTTCTTCCCATTTTAGTCAATCATTCCTTTGTCGACATTCTTCGACTATTCTGGCTCAAGATCCTTACTTTCATGCATGATATTTAATGCCACATTATATACAAATATTTCATTGATAATTGTTTTATTTTAGTCTCATTTTTCTCCTGTAAAGACATAATTTATCGAGATCTCGTCATTTTCACAATTTTTAGGTACCTGAACGTCTTCTAGCGTCAAAATTATATCCGAATTTTGGACAACTGCAGGTATCTTTACATGTCTTTTTCAACAGGAATAGTATTTACCTCTTTTTCTTTTTCGAGGATTATTGTCTTTGGAACCGACAGGTCTACCACGCTTCTGGCGTAAATTTATTTTAGTGGCCACTTGTCCAACTGGAACATCTATGTGAATTGGGACATTTTTAGCTGGTATATAGGATTTGGTTATCCTTTTCGGATAGAAAATGCATCGAGCAATTCGTTTGCTATTCTTTGCAAATGTATAATCTTTTGAACTTGTAGTTCACATTACCCTGATTGAGGATCTAAATGCATCAAGGATGATGCATTCCAATTAAGTTCATTCTCAAGAAGCTTATTCTCTCCCCCTAATGTTGAAAATTTTGATTCATCAAAATGACAATTCGCAAATCGGACTTTAAATACATCTCCAATTTGTATCTCAAGATACCTCACTATAGAGGAAGAATCATATCGAACATATATCTCCAATTTTCTTTGAGATCCCATTTTGGTGCAAAAAGATGGTGCAATTGGAACATATATCTCACACCCAAATATTCTTAAATGGGAAACACTTGGCTACTGGCCAAAAGTTAATTGCATAAGAGAGAACTGATAGTAACTTGTTGGCCTCACACGAATAAGTGGTGCAGCATGTAAAATAGCATGCCCCCAAACCGAGGTTGGAAGATTTGTTCTCATAAGTAAGGGTCTAGCAATTAATTGAAAGTGTTTAATAAGTGATTCTGCTAACCCATTTTGTGTGTGAACATGAGCTACTGGATTTTCAACACTTATTCCATTAGCCATATAATAAGCATCAAAGGCTTGGAAAGTAAATTCACCAGCATTATCAAGACGGGTTGCTTTGATTGAATTTTCTGGAAACTGTACTTTTAATCAAATAATTTGAGCAAGTAATCTCGCAAACGCTAGGTTGCGAGAAGACAATAAGCACACATGTGACCATATTTAAGATGTGTCTATTAGGACCATAAAATATCTAAAAGATCTACATGGTAGATGAATAGGTCCACATATATCGCCTTGAATCCTTTCTAGGAATTCAGGGGACTAAAATCCAATCTTTACTAGTGATGGCCTTAAAATTAGTTTTCCTTGAGAACATGTAGCACAACAAAATTAACTAGATTTAAAAATCTTCTGGTTCTCTAGTGAATGTCCATAGAAGTTTTCAATAATTCTCCGCATCCTGGTTGTTCCGGATGACCTAATCGATCATGCCAAGTGATGGTAATTAGTGGCTAAGAGAAGGGTGGGTTGAATCTTAGCCCCTTTTTGCTGAATATTAATTTCTGCCTTTTCAAAGAAACTTCAGGAGATATTTCTGCTTTTGTCTCCTAACAAGTTAAGAGAAATTTTCTTTTTGTCTCGTAACGGGTTAGGAGATATTTTTTTCTCTAACGCAACAGAAACAGAATAGGAGTAGAAGAGAAAGAGAGAATCACATCCAGATATATTCTGGTTCAACTGTTAAGTGTAATGCAACCTACATCCAGTCTCCATCACAACAGTGACGGAATTTCACTATAATCATCAGATTACATACACCAATTCTTCCCTAGGATCTACCCAATCCTATTTGGGACAAATCCATATTCTATCCCTAAATTTGAACTTGACTTGGACTCCTACCAATCTTTCAACCATAAAGTACTAACCCAACTTGCAAGAGAATCTCCACAGAATCATGAAACACAACATACACATGTACAAAGAAACTCTGAGACATTTATGCCTTTTTCTCTAGTATTAATCACAGCCTTTTTCCTCTCACTGGCTTTTTCTTATAAACTTCACCATGAGACCTAGACAGACAACGCTAAGAAAAAGAAAACAAAATGAACATCTTTGAAGGCGAAGAACTCAGGAAGCTTGGGTAACTGTGAGAACTCTGTGCTTTACACTTTCTCTCCTTGATCTCAACCCTTGGCCATTCACCCTTATTGTAGAAGGGGAAGCTTTCAAGGTTGAGACCGGTTCAACCAAGCCAGCAACAGCTTCTCCAACAAACAGCAGTGGTTCGGATAGAGAGAAGAGAGAGGGAAAACTGAAACAAAACCAACATGCATGTACCTCTCTCAATCCTTCTCATCAAGTTCCTTCACTCTGAGCCCTTGATCTTGACTTTGGCTCCAAGAAAGAACTTTGACCCTTGATGAACTTCTGATCCTTGACAACTCCACACTTTCTATTTTTGCTTCTTCTTATCCGTAGCTTCAGAGGCTAGCTTCCTTCTCTGATAAAAAAAAATGGAAGTGAACTCTTGCAACTGAGATATTCCTCTCTGACAGAAGCGGATCCTTTCTTTTCTTGGTATGGAAGATCTTGAGCCTCTTCTTTAAAATCTTGCCTTCAATAGCAAAGATCTAGCCATGCCTTGCTTCGGATCTTCTTTTTTCAAAATCCATCATCAACCTAGCCTTTTCTTCTTCCATAGCTTCACTATTACTTTCTCTAATAATTTCTACTTGCTTCTTTTCCCTGTTTGAAGTGACCGAATGGAAAGAGAGAGAGGAGAGAGAAGAGGCAAAACTTTCAATGCACAATTAAATGATATTGAATTGTGAGTTTCAGTTACCTATGCATGCATTTAACCAAATTGTAATTTGAGTCCCACTAACTAATGCATGCATTCAATTGAATTAAAATTTGAATTCCACTATCTAAAGAAAGTGGGTAACCGAGCCACTTCTCTTTCTATTCGGACCAAGACTTTGTTGGATTACAAAGAAGAATTGTCTTGGGTTGTGCACCAGTTTCTTGGCTCAATTTGTTTAACCATTTGATTCAAAATGGATTTGCATAAGGCTGGTCATTGTTGATCCAATTTGGGCTTCATTAATTTCTGACCCAATGCAAAATCTGTACACTAAACAAAATTCATCAACCAAACAATTGGAAGCAAATATTGAAATAATAATTTTTTAATTAATATTTTTAATAATGTTTGATCATCATAATAATTCAAGTTTTCTAAACTCAACACCAAGTTATGAATTCATTTGGGCTAGTAAATTTTTAGTTTACAATGGCATGTGATTTAATTGCATTAATTTTGGTATAATATAACCTAGATAAAAGTGAGGGTAACTTTTCTAATATAATCTTTTTATTTGAATCATGAGTTGTGATATATAAGTACTCATGATTTTTTTATTCATTGTTTCAATATGATATCCATTTCGGTGAATATCTTTAAAGCTCAATAAGTTTCTTAGAGACTTAATAAACAATAATGCATTATTTATTATGAATTTTGTTCCTCCGGAAAACAAAATTATAGCTCTTACGGAACCTTCTATCAAATTGTCTGAGCCAATAATAATATTAGCATATTCTTCTTTTGGCACAAGATGAGTAAAATATATATTACTTTTGAGAATGGTGTGCGAACTTGTACTATCCGCAAGGCAAACATCTTCACTATATGTCTTTGCCATTTTCTTTAAAGACAAATAATAATAGTAAAATGAGTAGAAGTATAAGCATAGTAAAATTATTTTTTTGATTATTTTTCTAAAAAATACTGTACATAGTATCATATACTAAAAATTTTATTATTATTTTAGGACTTGGCACATTTAGTAATTTTAAAATTCATAAATATAAATATTTTATCAAACATTATTTATATACTTGAAATAGAAAATAAAACTTAACAAGAAATTTCTTACATTATCTTTTACATGAATACTTAATAATTCCACATATTAAACTATTCCATCATTGATCAAATGACCAATATTTCCTTCAAAATCTATAAACATAAATATTTTATAAAATATTATTTATATACATTCAAATGCATAGAAAATAAAACTTAACAAGAAGTTTATTATTTATTTACATGAATACTTAACAATTTCACGTATTAAACTATTTCATCATTGATCAAATGACCAATATTTCCTTCAAGATTCTCAAAGAAATCAAATATTTCATAATGAGTGGTATAATTTTCAGCATCGTTTGAAATAAAATTCGTCTCCTTTCCATTATCGTCTTTTTTCAAAGATACTTGATAAAGATTGACTAGGTGCCTTGGGTTACGACAGGTACAAGACCAATGACCCTTTCCACCACAACGAAAATATTTATCCTCTGTTGATTTATTTTACCCATTATTTCTTTCTTTATCCCACTTCTAGTGAGATCCTTTCTTGTGACCATAATTTTTCTTCCTTCCATAATTTTTCTTGTTACCAAACCTTGTCATTTACCTCTTTTAGGATAATGATTTGTCGCATTTGCTCCAGGAAATGGGGCAGCGCCAACTGTGCGCGCTTCATGATTTTTTAAGAGCAACTCATTGTTGCGTTCAGCAACAAGAAGGCAAGAAATTAGTTCAGAATATTTTTTAAATTCTTTTTCTCGATGCTGCTGCTGCAGGAGCATATTTGAGGTATGGAAGGTCAAGAAAGTTTTCTCTAACATATTATTATCAGTTATCTTTTTTTTCACATAATTTCATTCGTGAGGTGATTCAAAACATTACTGAATTATATTCATTTATAGATTTAAAATCCTGTAGACGCAAGTGCATCCATTCATATCAGGCTTGAGGAAGTATCAATGTCCTTTGATGATTATACCTTTTTTCAAGGTCTTTCCACAGATCTGCAGGATCTTTTAGTGTGAGATATTCATTTGTCAATCTTTCGTCAAGATGACGACGAAGGAAGATCATGGCTTTAGCTTTATTCTTTTGAGATGCATTATTTTCAGCCTTAATGGTATCTCCAAGATCCATTGAATATAGATGGATTTCAGCATTTAGTATCCATGATAAATAGTTATTTTCAGATATATCAAGAGCATTAAATTTAAGATAAGAGAGTTTCGACATAATGAATTTTTTTTTTGCCAAAGATAGGAGACTCGAACCCGCAACCTCTTAATTGAGTATGGGGAGGCTATGCCATTTGAGCTATTACTCATTGGCTAAAAAATTTGGAAAGATATGTGACTCGAACCCGCAACCTCTTAATTGATTATGGGGAGTCTATGCCATTTGAGCTATAACTCATTGGCAAAAATTTGAAAAGATAGGAGACTCGAACCCGCAACCTCTTAATTGAGTATGAGGAGTCTATGCCATTTGAGCTATTACCCATTGGCACAAAAATTTGGAAGATAGGAGACTCGAACCTGCAACCTCTTAATTGAGTATGAGGAGTCTATGCCATTTGAGCTATTACCCATTGGCACAAAAATTTAGAAGATAGGAGACTCGAACCCGCAACCTCTTAATTGAGTATGGGGAGTCTATGCCATTTGAGTTATAACGCATTGGCTTAAAAATTTGGAAGATAGGAGACTCGAACCCGCAACCTCTTAATTGAGTATGGGGAGTCTATGCCATTTGAGTTATAACTCATTGCGGGTTCGAGTTTTCTATCTTTCCAAATTTTTACCAATGAGTTATAGCTCAAATGGCATAGACTCCCCATACTCAATTAAGAGGTCGCGGGTTCGAGTCACATATCTTTCCAAATTTTTAGCCAATGAATAATAGCTCAAATGGCACAGACTCCCCATACTCAATGGTGACAACCATTATTAAATTTATTCTCTCTTAATATCTTTAACCTTTAATATTGTAAAATATGAAATGGGAATTTATCATCCTTATCACAACACGTATAAGATTAATTAACTTAGGATTGAATTGAAGTCAACAAAAACCAATGAATGTTGACTTGGTGGTGGAGCCACAGAGAAACTTGAAAATTGAAATCGAAACGGAAACAGAATGAAGAAGATACTGGTGACAGGCGCATCTGGTTACCTCGGCGGGAGGCTCTGTTCTGCCCTCCTTCGACAAGGTTACTCCGTTAGGGTCCTCGTTAGGCCTACCAGCGACCTCTCCGCAATTCCCACACCTTCCGAAACTTTCTACGGCGACATCACCGACTACGCGTCCCTCCTCCCCGCATTCGCCGGTTGCTCCGTTGTCTTCCACGTCGCCGCTCTCGTCGAGCCCTGGCTTCCCGATCCCTCCAAATTCTTCTCCGTAAGCTTCAAGATTCCTTTCTCGTGTAATTCAGTTAGTTTTGTTCAATCCTTAACTGATTTCCCCCTTTCTTTTCTTTTGATCATTGCGTTAGGTTAACGTTGGAGGATTGAAGAATGTTTTAAGGGCGTTGAAGGAGACCAAGACAGTGGAGAAACTCATATATACGTCGTCGTTTTTCGCTCTTGGACCCACTGATGGAGCCATTGCCGATGAGAATCAGGTATAATAAGGAGTTTCATTGTGTTATGGAATCGTTCTTGTTCAAGATTAGGCGTTTGATTTCATTTCAGGATGTGTGACTAGTACTACTAATTGGAACTAGAAATTGCAGGTGCATCATGAGAAATTTTTCTGCACGGAATATGAGAAATCAAAGCTTGCAGCGGACAAGATTGCGAAGGAAGCTGCATCAGAGGGTGCACCAATGGTCCTCCTTTATCCAGGGGTAATCTACGGTCCTGGCAAGGTCACGGCAGGGAATGTTCTTGCACGAATGGTATTGTTACTGTTTCTTCACTCCAGTTATCTTTCTTGTGTTGATCTATCGTAGGATATAAAGGTGCATGTTATGGTAAAATTGAGGAAAAATGATGAAGAGACGAAAATCCTCTTTGATAGATGGTTGGTTGGGATATAAATTGTTTAAATTATGATACAGTTATACATGTTCATTTAGCTTAGAATTATAAATTTGCATTTGATCAGATAATAGAACGCTTTAATTGGAGACTACCTGGTTACATAGGCAAGGGAAACGATGGATTTTCGTTCAGCCATGTTGATGATGTTGTTGAAGGGCACATTGCGGCAATGGAAAAAGGAAAACCTGGGAGTAGATACCTACTAACGGGTGAGAATGCATCATTCAAACATGTTTTTGATCTGGCTGCTGCCATAACAGATACTAGGAAGCCAATACTTAGCATCCCTTTGTGGATGATTGAAGCATATGGCTGGCTCATGGTTTTGTTCTCTAGGATCACTGGAAAGCATCCCCTCATCAGTCCACCCGTAAGTTCTCTAGATTTAGCACTTGTTGAATGTGCTATAAGATTGTTATCGTAATGTAATGTAAGCTTTAATCTTTCTGATTTATGTTTTTACGTTCTTAATATTATCTCTGGGTTTTAATCTTTGGACCAGACTGTGCATGTTTTAAGACACAAGTGGGAGTATTCGTGCGCGAAAGCTGAGGAGGAGCTAGACTATAGGCCTAGAAGCCTGAAAGAAGGACTTGCTGAGGTGCTACTCTGGTTGAAGAATGAGTGCTTTATAACATATTAGTCACAACATTCCATGGCTCTCTACAGATTCAGTTGATAAATTTTAATGGCTAAATGAATAACAATGGGTACTTTTTATAGAGGAAAAAGACATTAACCAAAAAAAAAAGAAGGAATAAAAAATCCGGTGTGAAATAATTTTATTTTATTTTTGGGAATTTCTACGGTGCTGAGAAAAAATAAACATGGATGCTGTCCTTGTGTGTCAACTTGGGACAACGCATCTGCTGGTGAGCTCTGCTGCCTGGGTCAGGCTCTATGTTATGGCTGTCTAGGAGTTCTGTTTTCGTTCTTTGCAGTAAGATTAATTAGATATAATTATGTTGTTAATTATTGGGGCACGAAATTGTGATCTTAGGCAACGGCGCCAAAAACTCTGTACGCACGTCTTAATAAATCGTTTTTCATTCACAACTTCGATACAACTAACCAGCAAGTGCACTGGGTCGTCCAAGTAATAAACCTTACGTGAGTAAGGGTCGATCCCACGGAGATTGTCGGCTTGAAGCAAGCTATGGTCACCTTGTAAATCTCAGTCAGGCGGATATCAAATAGTTATGGAGTTTTCGAATAAACAGAAAATAAAGATAGAAATACTTATGTATATCATTGGTGAGAATTTCAGATAAAGGTATAGAGATGCTTTCGTTCCTCTGAACTTCTGCTTTCCTGCTGTCTTCATCCAATCAATCCTACTCCTTTCCATGGCTGGCTTTATGTAAGGACATCACCGTTGTCAATGGTTACTTTTCATCCTCTCTGGAAAATGGTCCGATGCGCTGTCACTGCATGGCTAATCATCTGGAGGCATCACCGTGGTCAATGGCTGCATCCTATCCTCTTGTGAAAATGGTCCAAATGCTCTGTCACAGCACGGCTAATCATCTGAGGTTCTCGATCATACTGGAATAGGATTCACCCTCCTTTTGCGTCTGTCACTACGCCCAGCACTCGCTAGTTTGAAGTTCGTCACAGTTATTCAATCCCAGAGTCCTACTCGGAATACCACAGACAAGATTTAGACTTTTCGGACTCCCATGAATGCCGCCATCAATCTAGCTTATACCACGAAGATTCTGATTAAGAGATCCAAGAGATACTCATTCAATCTAAGGTAGAACAGAAGTGGTTGTCAGGCACGCGTTCATAGGGAATGATGATGATTGTCACGTTCATCACATTCATGTTGAAGTGCGAATGAATATCTTAGAAGCGGGATAAGTTGAATTGAATAGAAAAACAGTAGTACTTTGCACAGCAGAGCTCCACACCTTAATCTATGGAGTGCAGAAACTCTACCGTTGAAAAATACATAAGTGAATATAGGGTAAGCATGGCCGAGTGGCCAGCCTCCCATGGAGGTCTAGAGATCTCAAAATGATCAAAAGATGTCTAATACGATAGTAAAAAGTCCTATTTATACTAAACTAGTTACTAGGGTTTACAGAAGTAAGTAATTGATGCATAAATCCACTTCCGGGGCCCACTTGGTGTGTGCTTGGGCTGAGCTTGAATGTTACACGTGCAGCAATAATTTTTTTGTGCAACCTAGGCTAGGGGCATGCCGGTCAGACATTATCACATCCGGACCTTACTAAGACGATAGGCGAGGACCTTGAATCAATCAAGCAATGACTTTCTTCGAGAAAGAAGAGGGTTTACATCAGTAGCTTCATTTTCAACCTCAACTCTATCACGGCCAGGCGCTAGGAAGTCTAACCATCTCCTCCGGTAGCGAGTTTCGGTAAGTTCAGTAAGTGAAGTGACGAGCGAAGGTGTACAAAGTCTATGACTCACGAATTTTGTGTTCTATATTGAGGATCGTCGAAATGAGCAAGGATAGTATTTCTACGAAAAATACCATTCACAGGTATTTCAATCATTGAATTGGGTCCATGAATCTAAGAAATAGCGAGCTTAAGCTGTTGTCCATCTAGGCTTGTAAGCCGGAATTAGTCACTTCAACACCGGTTATACGGGTATCCAAAAATACGAACGAGATGGATGTTTGTTGTCCCAACCATTCTTGTTAGTTCCGGCCTGTTCCAAGTGCTTTCCTTTCCAGCATTCCTTCCTCGCCGATCTTGAATTCCTTATCCTAAGGCTGTCACTCTGAACCTCATACACTATTGTATGAGTCACGGAGCTCTTTCTGGAGTTGAACGCCAGTTTGTAACGTATTTCTGGCGTTCAACTCTGGCTTGTAACGTGTTTCTGGCGTTTAACTCCAGACAACAGCGTAGAACTGGCGTTCAACGCCTTTTTACATTGTCTAAACTCGGTCAAAGTATGGACTATTATATATTGCTGGAAAGCCCTAGATGTCTACTTTCCAACGCAATTAGAAGCGCACTATTTTGAGTTCTGTAGCTCCAGAAAATCCACTTTGAGTGCAGGGAGGTCAGAATCCAACAAGATCAGCAGTCCTTCTTCTACCTCTGAATCTGATTTTTGCTCAAGTCTCTCAATTTTAGTCAGAAAATACCTGAAATCACAGAAAAACACACAAACTCATAGTAAAGTCCAGAAATGTGAATTTAAGATAAAAACTAATGAAAACATCCCTAAAAGTAACTAGATTCTACTAAAAACATACTAAAAATAATGCCAAAAAGCGTATAAATTATCCGCTCATCACAACACCAAACTTAAATTGTTGCTTGTCCCCAAGCAACTGAAAATCAAATAGGATAAAAAGAAGAAAATATACTATAAATTCCAAACTATCAATGAAACATAGCTCCAATCAGATGAGCGGGACTTGTAGCTTTATTGTGTGGAGGAAAATGTATCCCCTGAGGTATTTCAGGGATCTCTTGATTTGCAGCCACATATTCTACCACTGAGCTATAGACCCTTGAGATGAATCTTTTCATCTCCCATGACTTGGAGGTGGAAGCTTTTGTTTTCCCTTTTCTCTTCTCTCTCTCTCTTTTTTTTTTTTTTGAGGTTTCTCTGGCCTTAGGTGCCATCAATAGTTATGGAAAAGCAAAATAAGCAATGCTTTTACCACACCAAACTTAGAATGTTGCTCGCCCTCGAGCAAAAGAAGAAAGAATAGATGAAGAAGAAGATGTGGGAAAAAAAACTAGGATTATGAGGAGGGAAGGTGGGGATCCTGTGGGGTCCACAGATCCTGAGATGATCCTGTGAGGTCCACAGATCTTGAGGTGTCAAGGATTTACATCCCTGCACCAATTAGGCATGTAAAATGCCTTTGCATGCAATTCTGGCGTTTAAACGCCGGATTGATGCTTGTTCTGGGCATTCAGCGCCCAGATATAGCATATTTCTAGCGTTGAACGCCAGCCAGATGCTTGTTTCTGGCGTTCAGCGCCAGCTTTCCTCACTGTGCATTTCTGGCGTCTGAACGCCAGGATGCTGCTTGTTTCTGGCATTCAACGCCAGAAACATGCTCTGTTCTGGCGTTGAACGCCAGACAGATGCTCCTTACTGGCGTTTAAACGCTAGTAAGATCCTCCTC
The DNA here is from genome assembly GCF_000816755.2 of Arachis ipaensis. Taxonomy (NCBI): domain Eukaryota; kingdom Viridiplantae; phylum Streptophyta; class Magnoliopsida; order Fabales; family Fabaceae; genus Arachis; species Arachis ipaensis. The sequence goes on from NC_029791.2 coordinate 111,534,822, forward strand.
CAGGGTGTGATTTTTCTTCTGCTGTTTTTGATTCTGTTTCTGATTTTTCTATTTATTTTGTGACTCCACATGATCATGAACCTAATAAAACATGAAATAACAATAAAAATAAATTTAAATTAGATAAATAAAAATTGGGTTGCCTCCCAACAAGCGCTTCTTTAATGTCAATAGCTTGACAGTGGGCTCTCATGGAGCCTCACAGATGTTCAGAGCATTGTTGAGACTCCCAACACCAAACTTAGAGTTTGACTGTGGGGGCTCTGGTTGACTCTATTTTGAGAGAAGCTTACTGTGCCTCTTTTCCATGTTTACAGAAGGATGTCCTTGAGTTGTAAACACAAGGGAGTTCTCATTCAATTGAAGGACTAATTCACCTCTGTCAACATCAATCACAGCTCTTGCTGTGGCTAGGAAGGGTCTTCCAAGGATGATGGATTCATCCTCATCCTTCCCAGTATCCAGGATTATGAAATCAGCAGGGATGTAAAGGCCTTCAACCTTTACTAACACGTCCTCTACTTGTTCATAAGCCTCTTTTCTTGAATTGTCTGTCATCTCTAATGAGATTTTAGCAGCTTGCACCCCAAAGATTCTCAGTTTCTCTATTACAGAGAGGGGCATAAGGTTTATCCCTGAACCAAGGTCACACAGAGCCTTTTCAAAGATCATGGTGCCTATGGTACAAGTTATTAGGAACTTTCCAGGATCCTGTTTCTTCTGAGGCAATGTCAGTTGATCCAGATCACTTAGTTCATTGGTGAACAAGGGAAGTTCATCTTCTCAAGTCTCAATACCAAATAATTTGGCATTCAGCTTCATGATTGCACCAAGGTACTTGGTAACTTGCTCCTTAGTAACATCCTCATTCTCTTCAGAAGAGGAATACTCATCAGAGCTCAAGAATGGCATAAGGAGGTTCAATGGAATCTCTATGGTCTCTAGATGAGTCTCAGACTCTTTTGGTTCCTCAGAGGGAAGCTCCTTATTGATCACTGGACGTCCCAGGAGGTCTTCCTCCTTGGCATTCACGTCCTCCTCCTCTTTTGTGGTTTCGGCCATGATGGTCATTTCAATGGCCTTGCACTCTCCTTTTGGATTTTCTTCTGTATTGCTTGGGAGAGTACTATGAGGGATTTCAGTGACTCTTTTACTCAGCTGGCCCACTTGTGCTTCCAAATTTCTAATGGAGGATCTTGTTTCATTCATGAAACTCACAGTGGCCTTAGATAGATCAGAGACTAAGTTTGCTAAATTAGAAGTATTTTGTTCAGAGTTCTCTGTCTGTTGCTGAGTGGATGATGGAAAAGGCTTGCTATTGCTAAACCTGTTTCTTTCACCATTATTAAAGCCTTGTTGAGGCTTTTATTGATCCTTCCATGAGAGATTTGGGTGATTTCTCCATGAGGGATTATAGGTGTTTCCATATGGTTCACCTATGTAATTCACCTCTGCTATTGCAGGGTTTTCAGGATCATAAGCTTCTTCTTCAGAAGATGCTTCTTGAGTATTGTTGGATGCAGCTTGCATTTCATTCAGACTCTGAGAAATCATATTGACTTGCTGAGTCAATATTTTATTCCGAGCCAATATGGCATTCAGAGTATCAATTTCAAGAACTCCCTTCTTCTGAGGCGTCCCATTACTCACAGGATTCCTCTCAGAAGTGTACATGAACTGGTTATTAGCGACCATGTCAATGAGTTCTTGAGCTTCTGCAGGCGTTTTCTTTAGGTGAATGGATCCACCTGCAGAAGTATCCAATGACATCTTAGCTAATTCGGGATGGAGATGCTTCTTCCATGTAAATTGGAATTAGGTGCAGTAAAGTCACCAAGCATTCTCCTTGTATTATTATTATTTTCGGCTGCCAACTCCTCTTCCTGTTCAAAAATTTCTGAAAGGTGCTTGCTGGATTGTTGTAATTTAGCTTCTCTTAGTTTCCTCTTTAGAGTCCTTTCAGGTTCTGGATCTGCTTCAACAAGAATATTCTTGTCCTTGCTCCTGCTCATATGAAAAAGAGGGACAGAAAAATAATAATAATAGGGATCCTTTTTGCCCAAGTATAGAGGTTCCCTTATGTGAGTAGAAGAAAAGAAGAAGAGAAAATCTGAACTCAGAGAGAGAGAGAGAGAGAGAGAGTTCGGATTTTTTTGTGAGTGAGGAAGAGATGTTAATAATTAAATAAATAGAAGGAGATGAGAGAGAGAGAGAATTTTCAAAAATTATTTTTTTGAAAAAGAGTTAGTGATTTTCGAAAATTATTTTTGAAAAAGGTTAGTAATTTTCGAAAATTAAAATCAAAAATTAAAATAATTAGTTAATTAAAAAGAATTTTTGAAAAAGAGGGAGATATTTTCGAAAATTAGAGAGAGAGAGAGTTAGTTAGGTAGTTTTGAAAAAGATAAGAAACAAACAAAAAGTTAGTTAGTTAGTTGAAACAAATTTTGAAAATCAATTTTTGAAAAGATAAGAAGATAAGAAGTTAGAAAAGATATTTTAAAGTCAAATTTTTGAAAAAGATAAGATAAGAAGATATTTTTGAAAAGATATGATTGAAATTAGTTTTGAGAAAGAATTGATTTTTAAAATCATAATTAATGACTTGATTAACAAGAAATCACAAAATATGATTCTAGAACTTAAAGTTTGAATCTTTCTTAACAAGTAAGTAACAAACTTGAAATTTTTGAATCAAAACATTAATTAATGATGTTATTTTCGAAAATTATGTGATAAAGATAAAAAAAAGATTTTTGAAAAATATTTTTAAAATTTTCGAAAATAACTAAGAAAAATAAAAAATATTTGATTTTTGAAAAAGATTTTGAAAAAGATAAAATTTTTAAATTAAAAATTTGATTTGACTCATAAGAAACAACTAAATTTTAAAAAGTTTTGAAAAAGTCAAATCTAATTTTTGAAATTTTAAGAGAGAAAAAGGAAAAGATATTTTTTTATTTTTGAATTTTTAATGATGAGAGAGAAAAACATGAAAATGATGCAATGCATGAAGATTTTGGATCAAAACAATGAATGCATGCAAGAATGCTATGAATGTCAAGATGAACACCAAGAACACTTTGAAGATCATGATGAACATCAAGAACATATTTTTAAAAATTTTATATGCAAAGAAAACATGCAAGACACCAAACTTAGAAATCTTTAATTCTTAGACACTAAGAATGCAAAAATACATATGAAAAACAAGAAAAGACACAAAACAAGAAAACATCAAGATCAAACAAGAAGACTTACCAAGAACAACTTTAAGATCATGAAGAACACCATGAATGCATGATTTTTTTCGAAAAATGCAAGATGAACATGCAATTGACACCAAACTTAAAATTTGACTCATGACTCAAACAAGAAACATGAAATATTTTTTATTTTTATGATTTTTTTTAATTTTTTTTGGTATTTTTCGAAAATTATTTGAAAAAGAAAAATAAGGATTTTAAAATTTTTAATATGAATTCCAGGAATCTTGCTTTTTAGTCTAAAGCTCCAATCTGAGGGTTAGACATGGCTTAATAGCCAGTCAAGCTTTAGAAGATATTTATACTTTCCATGTATAGAGCAACTAAGTGTGTGAGAATTAACAAGCTCTTGTGATGATAAGTTGAAATCCCAGTCCAAAAGATTAGACATGGCTTACAGCCAGCTAGGATTCAACAAATCATCATGAAACACTAGAATTCATTCTTAAAAATTCTGAAGAAAAATATATTTTTGAAAAGAATTTTTATATATTTTTTTTTCAA